>NC_057361.1:122522357-122839972 GCF_016509475.1 Prionailurus bengalensis | reverse complement strand
CCCGCTTTGTTATCTGTATGTTCAGAGTGATTTTTAGCAGGTTCCAACCTCCATTTTTCTTGACCTATGAAGCGGGAAGGAAAGTGCCCATCTCAGAGGACAGTTGTGAGAATCAATAGGGACACGATTTTGTAAACTACCAAGTGCTGTGTCATTACCGACCCCTTTGTCACCCTCTCCATCTTCATTTCCAAATGTTCTAATAGGAAAGCCACTTTCTCATTTAAGAGACTACGATTTAGCTTCCATGGCCATTTGGCGCAGAAACTACCAATTCTCCAAAGCATTAATGGTTGGAAATACAATATACACCAACTGGCAAACACAGGCTTATCTGGAACTTCTGACCTGATTCCCAGGTGTTGAGAGGGTCATTTTTATAGGACCATTTGTCTACCGATGGAGTCCTGCTGCTAAATGGATCCTAAAGTATATTTTAAAAAAAAAAAAAGGATCCTAAAGTTTGCTACGTATTTGTGTGTGAAGTTGAGGGCAAAACAGCTCAATTCCTATCAGTCAGATTTAATAAAATGGGAAAAAAGTGTTTCTTTCTCCATCTCAGTTTACAAAGTATTAGCAGTTAGGTAATTCCAGCCAGATCATTCCATGGAGAAAGTAGCAGGTCTCCATATTATGATGCTTAAATTGGCTTCAGGAGATTATTAATTTTATTTCATTCTATTATTTTTTAATGTTTATTTTTGAGAGAGAGAAAGAGAGAGAGAGAGCAAGCACGAGTCGGGGGTGGGGGGCAGCAGAGAGAAAGGGAGACATAGAATCCGAAGCAGGCTCCAGGCTCTGAGCTATCAGCACAGAGCCTGATGCGGGGCTGGAACCCACTGAACGCGAGATCATGACCTGAGCCGAAGTTGGACGCTTAACCGACTGAGCCACCCAGGTGCCCCAAGATCATTATTAATTTTAAATAAGGAAGTAAATAGATAAGCAAACATCTAAATTCAACCATAAAGCAGCATTCCTACCTTTCAGACCCAGCACTTCCTCTTTGAGGGGAAGGTCAGTCACACCAGGGGCTCTGTTAGCCTGTACTGCTCGGGGTGCCTACTCCTCGTGAACTCTAGTTGCAGGGGACCACATGTGCCCTCAGGGATCACACATCGTGTGTGTGCCCCAGGCCAGGTTGAAAAGGTCAATATGGAAACATATGAAGGAAGCCACCTAGCTTTCTAAGATGGACTGTTGTATCTCCCTACATGGATATGGGACTTTCCCTAAGTGCAAATGTAAAGCTGTTGTACCTGCCTGGGTCACTGATGACTCTCATATTCTTGAAATCTGGACATTTGGTAGTGGCTAGGCAGAGTGGGCCCATGTGACCAGACCCCAGTAAAAAACGTGGACACGAAGCCTCAAATGCGATGACCTGGGCAGAAACATCTCACACAGGTTGCTGCATTTTTGCTACTTGGGGTTAGAGCATTCAGTGTGGCCCCTCGTGGGAGAGAGAGAGCGAGCACTGGAAGCCTGCACATGGATCCCCCCAGACTCTTCTTGATGGATCTTTTCCCTTAGTGATCCAGCTACATATCCCTGCTGTTGTCTCTATAATAAATCTGAGCCATCAGTAAGACTGTACATTAAGTCCTATGAGCCTTTCTAGCAAATCAGTGAACCCTGGGTGATCTTAAAAACCCCTGAAACCATCCCCACATGGCCATCACTGATGGCCTGTTACCCTTCAGATACTATATTAAATTTACATAAAATCCCTCCAAAAATACATGTGCTCAACAGAGTCTAGAGGATACCCTTGGCCACCTTGAAAAGTCAGGAAGGAAAACGAAAATGACCCAGATATTCTGTCCACAAAGGTCACAATATTACAAGTAAAGTAATTCTGAGTGGCTTAAGTTCTTATAGCTAATTGCCTTTTGGGAAAAAAAATCAATTAGAGATCACAGATGTCTAGACTAATTCCATTAAATATCACAAAGAGAAAGGAATGTGGAAGTGGAGTAAGCGGTCATTTGCGTTGAATGAGAAAAAAATGTACAAACGAACAAAGCAGGAAAGGGAGACGTGTTCCGAAAGTTTATCAAAGATGTGAATTATGTCAGAAACGTGAAATGGTCTCAAGACACCAGCCACCTCGTAGTGAGCCAAATTTCCTTAGGACCCAAGCTTCATCTCGACTCGCCCACAGACTTGGAGGGGATATCTTTTAAGACACTGTGTTAAGTCTTTGAGGCTTTCTCAGAGGTCACTAGATTTGCTTCATGATTTATGGAAGGGGGGAGAGCCTCTTAATGGAATATACATTTCAGACCCAGGACCGATACCCCCAAATCCTGAGGAGAGAACCCCAGCAGACACCTACTACAGCTCTACCTCTAGGGAAACCATAATGCATGGAGGACAACATCCCTGAATCTATGGGGCTCCTGAGGGATGATGGAACTATTAGTGAGTGAGGCTGGAGGGGCTCCTTTTAGGCATTCTGGAAGAGTCTAACACCACTCCAAGGCTCAGAAACTGGAGTAGGCTGGTGTCTCCTCCTGACTCAAGCAATTGGGTGCCAGCCATCCCCATCTCCCCACCTGCTTCATGAAAACCCACCCCAGCGCCTAACTATTATCAAAGGCCAGGACCGTAACATTTCACCATAACCCACTGGAGAAAAAACGTGGCTGCCGATAACAGCAAAATTGTAAATGATGTATTAATTAGGACCACTGCCATTGCCTCTGTGCCTCGTTACTATCCCATTACTAGTAACCAGCCCAGTCTCAGGGCCATTACTGCTCCTTCTGACATTTCTCAAGCACTTGTCTCTTCAACTACGCGGAACGGAAATTAGTAGCCTTCTTTTCCATTCTTGGCCGTCCTTCTTCTTAAGATTTGGAGAACTGTGGTCAAATCTGGGTGGCATCACTCAGTAATTCTGAGCCCCTGAGAAAACCATCCAGTCTCTCTGTTGCTGAGTCCCTTCATTTTAAAGTGGGGTAATAATATCTCTCAGGCACGGTTGTTGGGAAGATGAGGAATCACGTCGGAAAAGTAATCCAGGGCTCTCTTCCAATGAGAGTGGAGGCGGATACTGTTGTTGATGTTACTCTTATTTTTCAAAACTGTTATTGCTGCTCCTCTTATAACGATGTTGTGGTTCAAGCCAAAATTTCATTCTTGGTCATCGCCTCCGGAGTGTGAGTACCAGCGACCCCCTCAGAGGAGAAGCAAACTAGCAGGCCTTTGGGCACTAGACCGTGGGCTCGTTCATTGCCGTGATGTGAACATGGGAAGAGCCGAGCTCCGAAGCCTGCCACGGGACAGAAGCAGAGCAGGCTTTCTAAGCAGGGCTCACCTAATCAAACGACGCGCTAGATGCTGATGCTGTGTATCCAGCCCCGTGGAAATCACAAGTATGTGGGATATTTTCATTTGCCTTTGTCTGTATTCCAGGATGATTTCCAGGGAGTCTTTTGTTTTCTGGGAATGGGGTGGGAAGAAGCGGCCATCCTTGGTAGTGACTCGCCCCACCCTCCTCAGGCACATGCTAGGCAATTAGCATGGCTGTGAAATTCACATGAGGCACACGGTCCTCTGCCCACACTCAACGCCTCCCCACCTCACCCCCCCCCCCACCGCCACCATCACCGAAATGGTCTTCACACCTGAATACAATTTTGGTTACAGAACAATAAAGGACAGGTGACAGGCCCAGCTGGAAGGCCTCTTTTTCATTTTCCTGTGGCCACAAATCAGACATCTTGGGCTCCCAGCAGGACACAGGCTCCACTGGCAGTAATTGGCACCATCTGTAGCTGTCACAGCACTGGCTGGCATTCCAGCATTCCATCTTTCCAGTCAAGGCATTCATCACTCGTCCAAAACTCAGCCAGCTGACACTGAAAGATTAACTTGCGTTGATTTGCTTGGCTAAACTCGCCCGAGCTTCAGTTGGTACTGAGCATTCCTGTTTAATAGCCGTCCCCATCACAAGATGTTTACAAGGTGATTGTCTACTGAAGTTTTTTCTGCACTCCCCATCTTCTGCCTAATGTTCTCTCAATAATTAGACTTTGGGAAATGGTGGATTAAAACAGAGAAAAGTGAGTGCTGCATATGGTCCCCGCCAAATGACAGGGCCCGTGGGCTGTATAATTAGAAAGTTTCTCCCCTTATCTCTCAGTTGCATTAAATTCCTCTTTGGTTACAGTGTTTGTAGGTCATGGAGATGCTTCTACCTGCATTTGTGCCAGAAGGCATCAGGGGGTCGGTCATCTCAGGGGTAACTCAAAGGCCGCGACGTTGGACTCCCTCTGCCCTTTCAAGCTCCAGCTCTTGAACCTCTCCCGGAAGCCTTCCCTGGGCCACACCCATCATTAGGCCTGGGGGCTACAGAGGCATGAGCCACGGGCCCTTCTCAAGCACTCACTGGGTGGGCAGAGAAGTGACAACAGCTCTGTACTCAGGAAGCATGAAAAGAAGGAGCACCTGTCGCAGACCAGAAAGGGGGTCAGGAAAGGCTTCCTGGAGGAGATGACGCTCGAGTATTCAATTCAAGGCTCAGAAAGAACTAACAAGACCGTGAACCGGGAGAAAGGAAGAGGGCATTCCCCAGGGGAACAGGATGTAAAGAAGGCAATGCACAGGACACGGCACGGGGTAGTTGAAGTGCTCCAAGTGGGAGTTCAGTGTGATGGGAATGAAGAGTCCTTCTGGGGAAATGGGGTCTAGTAGTGAAGGAGTATGTACATTCGGCCTCTGTGCTAAAGGAAGGAGTTTGACTTTTATCACGTGAGTGTTGGAGAACTATCGAAGGGGTTTCTGACAGGAGCTTGGGACGATGAGGTCTGTGGCCATATGTGAGATCAACTAGGCAGAAGAACTGTAGGCAGAGGAAGAAGCAAGAAAGAAACGCAGCCGTGTCTCAGGCAATAAGGGTGTGGGGAGAGGTCAGCCTGACAGTCCGTAATGACCGAACAAAGAGGGGCATGCGGAGGTGGGAAGAGGTAGGAAGTCTAGGACACCGTGCAGGTTTGCTGCCCGTGAGACTGAGTGGAGGGAAGGGTCAGTCCCCAAGTTGGGCGTTAAGGCAAAAGGGGACAGTGTGATTCCACACATCAGAAGGCCTGGTCATATGTGACACCGCCCACCTTCCCTGCAACTCCTCCCCCACGGTCATGAGGAAACTTCCGCTCTGACAAGCACATCAATATGTTCCTTTCTGGACAAAATGGTGCTTTTCTTCTCCCGAACCTTAACTCACATGATGTCCCTCACTTACAAGCCCTCCTTCCTCGGCCCCACCTGCCAATCCTTCCTAATTAAGATTGGCACCCAGCACGGAGCAGGACCTTAATACATACTGGCCGTTATAGGCTGAGCTGTGTGCACCCAAAAAAGATAGGCTGAACTCCTGATCCCCGGGACCTGTGAACATGACCCACATTGTTTGGGAATGGGTCCTTTCAGATGCAATTAGTGAGGTTAAGATGAAGTCATACTACAGTAAGACGGGTCCTTGATCCAGTATGACTGATGTCTTCATAGGAAGAGAGAAATCTCTTCGTAGGAATCTGACAGAAATCTCTTCGTAGGAAGAGAGAACTCTCTTCGTGGGAAGAAAGAACACAAAGCAGGCCACGTGACCAAGAAGGTAGAGACTGAAGTGCGCAGCTATGAGCCAAGGAACATCTAGGGCCACCAGGAGCTGGGAGAAGTAAGGGAGGCCCCTTCCCTGGAGCCTTCAGAGTGACTGTGGTTCTGCCATCACCCTGATGTTGGACTTCTAGCCTTCAGAACTGTGACACAATACATTTCTGCCATTTATGCCACCTGCTTTTTTTACAGCAGCCCTAGGAAACCAATACACTTGTGAATTGAAAACAATCAGATAAAATCATGGCTCCTCCATGAAGCTTACCCTGTCTCTTCAAGCCTGAAATTATCTGTCCCTAAAAGTCAGAAAACAATCTTCAGCCCACAATCCTTCCCTGCCCTCCACTGCTAGCCCTAGGTGGATGGTACCATCCTAATGAGGGGCTGACACAGATAATCCATCTACTAGGACAATAATAACAGCTCTCATTTAGTAAGTGATTCCATGTGATCACTTTATAAATCATATCTCACGTTATCCTCACAAGTGATTTTAAATGCATGTTTCATTTGAGCCTAACGATGACACCACAGGGCAGGGTCTATTATCCACGTTTTACAGGTGAGCAGCAAACAGTGGCCCAGAAGGATTTTCTCCAATGTCACCAAGCAAATAAGTGGTAGAACCAGTTATGTACCACTCCAAAGCATGGGCTCTTTACTGCCATGTTCAAGTTTCCCTTTGTCCATAGGTAATTTTTTTTTTTGCCTGGCCCCATTTTGTTCAGTTCTGTGCCACCTCCTGCATGTAAAAGTTTCCTTCACACTGGGACCATCTTGCTTTGACTGTGAAACATACACGCAAAAGAAAGTTGCCCTCCACCAAGTGCAATGAATTTTCTATGCATGGGTTTTAAGCCTCTAATGTCAAGACGCAGTCAGACACATAAACCCTGGTGGATTGGAATCACCTCAGCCTCCTGAGGTGGCCAAAAGAAACCCAGGATGCAGAGGGAAGGTATATATGAATATACATATAAATATGGGTATAAATACGGGGTGCCTGGGTGGCTCAGTCGGTTAAGCATCCGACCTCGGCTCAGGTCATGACCTCAGAGTTCATGGGTTCGAGCCCTGCGTTGGGCTCTGTGCTGACAGCTCAGAGCCTGGAGCCTGCTTCAATTTCTGTGTCTTCCTCTCTCTCTCTGCCCCTCCCCCACTCACATTCTGTCTCTCTCTCAAAAAGAAAACAAAACATAAAATATATATATTTATATATATAATTTAATATTATATATTACTATATATAATACAAATATATAAATATAAATATTTATATATAATATATATTATATATATATTATACACACACACACACACACACACACACACACACATATGTTTTTTCCTTCTAAGCATAATTGAAAACCTACATTTCCAAAGAATGGTTCTAGATCCATTTGTGGGGGGGAGGGGCAGGGGGAAGCAACTTCCAGGACTTGCCTTGGAAAGTGAAGCGAGTGATACACTGCAAGTCTCAGTCAAGCTGCCACCGTCTTACTTGACAATGTAAATAAAATGTTCTTCTGTGAATGAAAGTGTGGGAGTCCTAATAGCATGACAAAAAGGTTTATATAGTTATTATCAAAATATCACTAACCAATATGCTTGCAGCATCTTTTGGGGAGTAATGGATGGCAACATGAATGTTTACTTTGGTACATGAGATAAAAAGTACCAAATGTGTTGCTCTCTCTACCACTATTATCACTGTGACTCAAGAATTTATGGAACATTGGCTGGAGATACTTATTAAACCCCAAAGGGAAAAAACAATGGAGAATTGACCAGATTTACAGGCAAAAGATTAAAGGTATGTACATGTGCGTGTATGGCGAGAGGACTGGTGTGAGACATGGAGAAGGGAGAGGATGAGGAAGGAGACAGTGGCCATGTCTGGCTTTAAATCTGGGTTGTCAGTAACCTTGTACTGGGGCTGTCGTATATTCCGGCTCATGGTGAAGATGCTTCCCGAACACAGCGTTGCACACAGTAGGCACGCCACGGTCGCTGAATCCATTCGACGGAACTGGGCTAAACTGGCAGTGTTTTTACAGCTGACGCGGCCGTGCCAAAGCAACGAAAATAAACACGACAACCCGGATCAGACTTGAGTGTTAAGAGTTTTCTATCTTAAAAAAATAAACATCATAAACTAAACCCATAAAGTAGAAGTGCAAATATTAGTCTGAGCTGGAAGCCAAAATCTACGGGAGCCTGCTGTAAATAATTAGGGAGCAATTATACATAAAGACGCACACTCTGGACATTACTTTAAAAAAATTAGTGGTCCATATATTTTATCTTCCTAGTACCACTGCAATTAATCAAAAGTTTATATATTTCTTCAATCCAGATACAACATGTCAACAACTGCAGTTAAATGCATCATAGAAATGGAACGCTCCTGCAGAAGGTTTCATTAAGTCTAACATGATTTACAGGACTTAAGACACATGGCTGGGAGATTTCTATATCACGGCAGCAAGTACTCCAGGGATGTCTTGACCCACTTGAAATTGTTTTAGCTCCACTATTACCTGGGTCACAACTGATGGCAGCATAGATCAATTACATTGTAGTCATTTAAAACCTGTTTCCATGCATCCGGTCACCCAAAGATTCACTTTGCATTTTCATACCCTGAAAGAGCCCTTATAATAACAGAACTTCTTGAGCAGACTAAGATGAACTCATTTACCTAAATAGGGCCCCTGCAAGACAGGCTGTGAGGAAATACGCCCCCCTTAAGACTGCAAACATCCTCTTTTCCTGCATTTCTGAAGAGGCTAATTTTTCAAGCCTCTTCTTACATTCTCCTCAGCCTCTTCTATTTGAGAACTGACTACCTCACATTGATTTTGGGACTCAGAGTCAATAACTGGGCAGACTTTTCAAGTTTATTTCTGCCAATGGATAGAGGGGATTGTTTAGATGCCTATAATTAGGCTGACTGCTAGTGGTTTTGGAATGTAATTTATTGTCGGAAATTCTGCGTGCTGGGTGGAATGGGAAACTCTGCAAATTCTATACTAGAGCCATTTCCTGGGAAATCTATTGCTAATTATTTAAGATCAGGGCAAACTGTGCATCCTTCAGAGCAAGGCTGACCTCCCCCACGCTGAAGGTGCCGGTCCCAGCAGAGTTCTTACCAAACTTGATGTTACATACCAAGGAAAAGGACGCAATTTGATGCATTAAAATTTTTTTTAATGTTTATTTATTTTGAAAGAGAAAACAAAAGCATGAGAGGGGGAAGGGCAGACACAAACACACACACACACACACACACACACACAGAATCCGAAGTAGGCTCCAGGCTCTGAGCTGTCGGCACAGAGCCTGACTTGGGGCTTGATCTCATGAACTGCAAGATCATGACCTGAGCTGAAGTCGGATGCTCAACCAACTGAGCCATCCAGGCACCCCAATGCATTTTTTTTAATGGCCAAAATGCCACACAAGCATGCCTAGTTCATACTGCTCCAAAGGCTCCATGTTACTCAGAGAAAAATCCAGGGCCCTTACAAATGGCCTACAAGGTGCTCTGTGACCTGCTGGCCACTCACCACAAATCCAACTGCCAGCTCTCTGCCCCACCTCCTAGCTTTCTCCCCATCACATGCTCTGCTCCAGCCTCAGTGGCCTGCTTTGTATTTCTCAGACATACTTTTGTTTGGAAGGTTCTTCCCACACAGAAACCCATGGCTTCCTCCCTCACCTCCTTCAAGTCTGTTCCCAAATGTCATCTTCTCAACAAGCCTCTCTTAACGACTCTTTTAAAAACTTGAGCCCTTGTGGGGGCGCCTGGGTGGCTCTGTCAGTCGAGCGTCCAACAAGATCATGACCTGAACCCCATGAGTTCAAGCCCCACGTCAGGCTCTCTGCTGTCAAATGCGGAGCCTGCTTTGGATCCTCTGTGTCCCTCTCTCTCTCTGTCCCTCCCCAGCTTGTGCACTCTTTCTCTCTCAAAAATAAACAAACATTAAAAAAAAAAAACTTGAGCCCCTGTAACCCATGCCCCAACCCCCTCCCTGCTCAACTGCTCTCCTCAGCACTATCATCATCCCGCACGATCTGTATTTCAGTCTATATTTATTTTGTGTATTTTCTGTCCCCCATCCGCCACCCCTCTGTGGAACAGAAGGTGAATGAGGGCAGGGACTTGGCTTTACCATTAATGTCCCTAGTGCCTCGAAAAGTGGCTGGCTCATAGTAGGTACACAACACACATTGTTGAACGAATGACCAGGTATGGGTGTGCAACAGCTCCTCTCCAACTGAGACGAGTAATTAGATGCTGAATTTCTGGTTCTACTCATTGAAAAAACTCTACTGCATAGCCAATTTTCTTTCTTTTTTGGTTTCTGGAGGAGGGGGTTGCCCATCCCTTTCTGATCACCGTTCACCTCTCAGGGAAGGATTCCATTCCAGAGAGCCTGTCTAGACACAGGCACGTGTGTGCCATGTAATCTTTCAACTTTTGTGCTGTCCCCGTCCCTAGGAAACACAGCCTTGAGGAGGAGTGAACTCCAGATATTTTTCAGAATAGGGGCTTCTACTTAAAAACTTTTCAAATGCAGTACCATCGTGTGCTTTCAGAATCAGAGTTATTTTTGTGAACTTGATCTTTAGATGTAACTCCACGGGTTTGGCATATGGCAACATTCCCACATCACAGCGATTCCTGGGCTTAACGATAAACACAGATTCTGTGCTTCCAAATCCTAGGATTACCTCTTACTTCTGCAAGTTGAAAAGAATGGAAACTAGAATAAAATCCCTGGTGATGTAATCTGATCCCACTCTTGTAGGTGAGGGTGGAGGCAAGTGGGACCGAGCGCTCGAAACCACTGCTTTTATTCACGTGTCTTTATTCAGTGTAGAGCTCGGCGACCACCTCCGCCACGGGTATCCACAGGTGTAGACAGGGCATGGAGGGAGTGAGGGGAGAATGGCAGATAAAAGACCAAAGGGCAGAGGGCTCTTGAACCACTACCACACAAGACATCCAGAAGGCAATACAGAGAGCGTTCGTCTAGCCAAGAGGTGTATGGGAAATGACACAAAATGGGCCTGGCACTCGCGACCCTTTAAGCAGTAGTAGTGGCTCAATACAATTGATGAAGTGCTTCCATTTAAAGTTATTAATTGCGATAATGGCTTGAACTCAATAAAAGGGCTATATTGGATAAAAAGGAAAGCCGAACAATATTGTCTTCATTAGCATAAAATCTTCCAGGTCCCCCACTATACTTTCCAAGAGGAATAGAGAGATGCCTCAATTTTAACCAAATTTTTATGGTTTTACAGCAGCCGTGGTTATGCATGAATTTCAGAATACATTTACTCGAAAATTCATTATATGAAACATTTATCCCATGAATAAATTAGAGACTCTGAAATACAGTGCAATAAAACTTTTGCTGCTAGAAGAATTTTTATGGGTGAAATAATGTGAAAATTAGTAACATCAAATATGATTCCCCTTAACCCAGACCAGTCCCCCACACAATTATTTTGACATGGTCTGTCATACATAATAATGTAGATTTTCAAATAATGCTATAGAAAAGACTTGTAACAATTCTTACCAGAATTTAGAAATACATGATGAATCACTGGGTATGGAAAATGGCAGTTTATCCATTTTGCAAAATGATTTTTTTTTCCCAGAGCCAAATTGGATTGAAGACTTTGTTCTCTCTTAGAAATTGTTAAACTATGATATATTCAAGCAAGGGGAAAGCTAGTCTACCTAGGGCCAATGCCTTCACCCCTTGTTCACTCAGTTGGCAATGAACTCTTGGCAATGTGGTCTAAACTTGGTATGCTAAGCATTTCCATGATCATATTGGACCACGGCTGGCACATTTAAACGCGCTAACGCTAGTAACTTCATCAGGTGTGATTCAGTATCAAAAAGAGAGGTGTCTAAATAATTAAACAACATGTAAAAACAGCAATCAGCGTGAAGAATACTAAAATTAGTCCTGTCGTTATTTTCAAGAGACACAATGATGACAGGTCAGCCAAACGACCTAAAACCAGTGCCTCCTCCCATCCCACAGCACTGTTGAGATTCCCAGATGCAAAACTGTGAAAATTGCCTCAGAGGGATATGGCATATACCTAGAAGATAAAACCAATTGTTTCAGTTGAATTCAACAGGAGAAAAACACGTGAAATAAACCCACTTATGTACGTGGAGATAATGCGCCACCCCAACACAATTTTCCAAAAATCAAGATCTATTTTATTTTCCAAAACGCTATGTGCCTGTTCTGGATAATGAAAGTTTTGGCAACCGAGAGCAGTGTGGTAACACCTCATTGCAAACGTACTTCATGCCACGGAATCGTACATCAACAAAAATGGCTAAAATGGTAAACTTGAGGTTCTATCTATTCCACTACGATAACAAAATTTAAGTGCTATGTTATTCATAAAGTCATAAGGATTTCAATGCTTTCATCTGTCGAAGCAGGAAGATGGAACAGAACCCTAGAAAAATTATAAATGTTGCTCTCAGATCTATATTGCCTATATGATGGATGGACATCGCTATCAAGGGAGGCAGAGAGGAAGGGTACAGGGAATCATCCATTTTCAAAGAGATCCATTTTATCACTGCATACGTTTTAAGAGCCTTATTTGTCTTCGGTTCTGTTGTGCCATTTTTTCATCCAAGTCAGTGATGCAATAAGAATTAGCTTGATCAAGCTCATCACCAGCTGAACACCTAATTGCTAATCGAGAATCTTCCCCTTAGTAACAGTAACTGGCTTTGGAGTATTTACCTTATTTTTAACTGGGGCTCCATTTCCGAATCTGTTGTGTGAGGAATTCTTTCAGTTCAATTAATCTAACACCATTCCCGAGTCTCCGATCATCACCACGATGACAACTTTCAGATTATGACAACTTTCAGATTAAGTATTTGCTTTAATGTTTATTTATTTTTGAGAGAGAGAAGCACAGAGTGTGAGCCGAGAAGGGGCAGAGAGAGAGGGAGACACAGAATCCGAAGCAGGCTCCAGGCTCTGAGCTGTCAGCACAGAGCCCGACACGGGGCTCGAACCCACGAACCATGAGACCATGACCTGAGCCAAAGTCTGGCACTCAACTGACTGAGCCAGCCAGGGGCCCCCAGATTAAGTATTTATACATCACAAATCTATTCTCATATCAGGCTTTCGCAGTTTATGTTAAGCTTAGCATTGGCTCATGTCCATTAAGTATTGTAGAAAAGTCCTCTGGAGAGGTTTTGTCTCAAGACCTTGCCTTTAAGCCGTTCAATATTAGAATTCCCATTTTACAGGCATGACAACTGAAGCAAGATAAGTAACGATGCTTTCCTGGGGTCAGAGAAAATGCACACTGTGGAATGAGTGTCAGAAATCAGTACCCCTGGCCACTAGTATGTCACCCTCTCTACTATGCCACACCGTGTGTGCACACACATGCATATGTGTGTGTCTCAAACTCGGTTCCAACAGCAAAGTCATTGTGAGAAGACATTACTATATAATTTATACTCCAATATTTATTAAGTGATCACAATATGCCACGTACTATTCAAGGGACTTTACATGATTAAATAATTTTATCCTTATACCAACTCTATGACATAATTGTCATTATAATTTTGCAGAGGTGGTCCATAGTACATTGTGTTTTTTCCCGAGTGCTTATGTTAAAGACATTAACTCATACATTCAAAATACACACTTATTTAGTGCCTACCATTTACTGAGTTCCAGGCACTGGTCTAGGTGTCAAGGACACATGAAGACATATTCTGAAAATTGTCACTGTACTCAGTCTAATCCTATCTTTTCACATTCAAGTTAACAGTAGGTCAAGAAGCAGTTACACGACTTCAGCACATCTGGCTAAGGCGATCAACTTAGTCTAGGATGTGATTAGCCTACACTTTAACTGTAAAAGTTGACCCATGAAATCTTGGTCCGAAGTGGTCCATGTTGTATCTTATTACCCTATTTCTAGATTTCTTTTTCTGACCACAGTAGATGAAAGGCAAAAAGTTAACCTGCTGGAGATTTCTTTATTGCTTGTGCATTTCCAACTGAGTTGAGTTGATCAAAGAATACAAGAAAAAAGTTATTACTTGTAAAACTCACTTTTCATTTAGACTACAACGGTACCTGTGAGTAGTTGTCTCTACTCATGAGGCAACATGAATCTTTGATTTAACTCCTTTTTATTCCATGGCATAACTTTATAGGATGCTCTAAATATCTCTATATGGTGGTTGAAATACACAGTTCAGGCTCTAATCCATGCAAATTTACAGACAAGCTCATCTATATATAGTATACTGAATTTTTTTTTTCAAGATCTAATTACCAGAACATTTCGGAACAACGAGTGAGCATGCAGTTTTTAAAAACCCGAAATTCAGGAGTGGTAACAATGGCAAGCCAACAAATGTAATGATAAGTTAGTAGAGCTTAAAAGATGGGGAGAAGGGGGCTGCATGGTAATTCTGACATGGTTTATCCTTTCTATTTTATGAGCGTATTTTATATTTTCAGCCATTGGAAACCCCAGCCCCCTGACACCAAAAACACTAAAATTTGAGAGGCCATCCTTTCTGCATCTCTTTCTATCTTAGCTTTCCTTGGAATAAAGGACAGGCATTGCAAAGTTGTTTTATTTTTAAATGTTTACTTATTTATTTTCAGAAAGAGAGAGAGAGAGAGAGAGAGAGAGCGTGAGCAGGGAGAGGGTCAAAGAGAGATGACAGAGAGAATCCCAAGCAGGCTCTGTGCTGTCAGTGCGGAGCCCCACACGAGGCTCGATCTCATGAACCGTGAGAGTCGATGCTTAACCAACTGAGCCACCCAGGCACCCCAGGCATTGCAAAGTTCTAATGGTGACACTGGATCAATATTAAATCCACCGCTAATGTAAAACACTTGTAGTGGCCACAAGCCCAACCAAATGGATACACTGTTGTATAAAGAAACATCAGTTTAGAAACTGGGTAGATTTGTGTTCAAATCCTTTATTCTGTGCCTTCGGTCCAGATACTTGAGTCCCTTGCAGCCTCCGTTTCAATGTTAATAGAACTGGGAGGATGACAGCTCCTGCTTCAAGGAACTGCAGAAATGAAATGAAACGATGCATACAAAAACCTATCACACTTGTTGGCACTTATGGGATACTCAATAAATGCCACTTCTATTCCTCTCCCCAAATGACCAAAAAGAAAAAGAAAAAGAAAAAAAAAACATCTAGGATTTTAAATTCTGTAACAGGATATACTCTTTACAAAGCAATAAATATGTCTAATTATGTGATAGAATTTTCAAACACAGAAGTGCCAAAGAGATCCTAGTTGGGATAATTAAAACAGATGAATATGTTAAGGATTACAATGCACAGATTCTAGTCTCTACAATGAGTAGATAAAACTTTAATAAAAGATATCCTTGTACAAATACAGCCAGCAGAGCATTTCAACTCCTCAAAGAGAGGTATTGAGAGGAATATCAGAGGTCATCTTATTATTATCCCTAGAAATGAAAATGAAATGGTCTCTCTGTATATTCATATTGCTTTTTGAGATTCTTCTAACAGTCCAGGTTCTCCCAATTTGTGCATCAGACCTATTGTTAGGAAACCAACACTGAATTAAAAGCTAGAACAGATCAAAACTTTTCAAATTAAATTAAAACCATTCACTCCAGCCAACGGCTCCAAAGCCACTACTGTGGGTGAGAGCGGCTCTGACAGGCCCTGTGGACACAAAGAAAGACAAGACATAATCTCTGCCCTCAAGGAGATGACAGGCCACTGAGAGAGGTGGCTTGGTTCTAAAACCCGACACATGAAAGAATCTTCTCTCTCCTAAAATAAGAATCTTCTGTTTAAGCGTAAATCAGGCAACACATTTGTAGACAGTGTTTAAAATGGCTGATGATTTTTTTCCCACTACACCCAAAAGTGACTTTCGCTCCTAGACTATGGGATAATGTAGTAAATGGTCAGTGAGGCAGAAACCGAAACACAGAAAGCCATATGCTTTTCAAAAGAGCTCTCCCATTTAATGTTTCTATGCCTTAAAGAAAGAGCATCCTTGGGCTCCAGGCTAGATATGACGTCGACATACCCCATGGTCCTACCCTGAACATTCTCGGTCTGGAAAAGGAAACACACAGGTATTTAAACACAGGTATCTAGGACAACTCAGTTATAAGTGCAGGCATTGTAGTACTGGGAGTTCTTCTCATCTCGTGTGTACCATTCATGTATGGGTTTTCTCGAAGTTTCCAATAGCCGAGCTTATGTGACATGTAGCTTTTATGCTAAGGGTAATGCCGGTAGGTTCCATGGTGGGAGATCCCTTTCAGAAACTATGAACGGTACCTTCTGGCATACAATTCCACCGCTCCATACGCCAAGGTTAAGCACTTGTTTCCTTGTTGGATGGACGGTGTCCAAAATGCCATCCTGTCCATATGGCTTCCTAGGAAGAACTATAGCTAGCACAACCACAAGAATGCAGGGCAGGGCTCCGAGAAAGAAGGTTCCAAAGATAACTGGAGGGCACAGGTGCTTTTTACACTGAAGAAAGTGACAACAGAAGCTAGAGAAATAAACCAGTCAAGGGGCTTCAGATACGCAGTTGCTTGATAGAGGATGAAAATGTGCCTGGACAACTCGAGTCCATATATATTGTATGAAATGAGGAGAGCCCTCCCCCCCCCCCCCGCCCCGCAATGTATAGAACCACAGGATTGTAGGGCTGGAAGGACCATTTAGTTGTGGTCATCTAGTTGAAATTCTCATCTGGTACGTCCCTCCCCCATGCAGCTTCTCGTCCCATAGTTTCTGTGACAGGGAACCTGTACTTCCTCCGCCTCAGGATGAGACATGCATTATCGAACACTCAGCTAAAACTGGCCTCCCTGAAAGCTTTCGTACAGTGATTGGGACTCCATCCCTTAGCGCCACAAAGAACAAGCTTAATTCTGCTTTCCTTCCATTTGACAGATTGTGAGATGCATAATGAAAGGTCTTCTGTTCCCCTAAGTTCACTGCTTCTGCTTCACGTGATAAAGCTTAGAGCCCTCCCCTCCCCTTCTCATTCACTCCAGCTTACGGGTGGCACCCAGCCCTCAGTGAAACTCTCATGTCATAGTCCTAAGAGTTCAAAGTCAACTGCAATGATCACTGTCCTTTTGCAAAACACTACACTTCCTCCTGGCCGACTAAGAGCCTATTTGCTGTTTTGATCACAGTAAAAAATGACATCCCACGATAACCTCTAGGCAGCATACTGCCTCTGCCATCAAATCATGCCTGGTGTACCCTCACCTTCTGCTACTTACGTGGACCCCATTTGGTTCTGGGAGATTTAATTCACAAACATTTATAAAATGCCTACTGAATGAAAATCCCATGTTAGGAATTAAGGATACCATGATGAATACAACAACAAAAAAACCTACTCAGGGAACAACACTGTAGGAGGAAAGACAGAGATGATATAATAAAAATTAAAGTGTCATATATGTTATGACTAAAATATTCAAAAAGGTCCACAGAGGAAGGCATCATAAATTCTGCTTAGGAGAGGTGGGAACACTAGAAATAGCCCAGAAGGAGGAACTTTTGTGGATGACTTTACAAAACGAATGGGATTTTGACAGGAAGGAAGATTATTCCACCTCAAAGTAGTCTCTGCCAAAGCACAGAGGTGAAAGCATCTGGTGTGTATGAGGACACCACACGCTGTCCCCACCTTAGGCTAGAGCACAAGGCTCATGGGGCCAGATGGAGTTATGGAGGGGAAATGGGAGATGAGCTCAGGGCTGAGGGTCTGGATGAGTGTGGACTTTGTTCTTCAGGAAACACCATACTATCCAGGTTTTTGAGCAAAGAAGCGAATGGTGAGGAATGTTTTTTTGAAAACTCAATCAATCAAAGAATACAGAAAATGAGTGACATGGAAGACAAAGTCGGAATTGCTAGCAGGACCAGCAGCTGGACAGGCTCCTGCAGTCATTCTGACAGGAGATGAAGAGGGGCCTGAGGAGGAAGGTGGCGGTGGGCAAAGCCACAGCGGTCAGTCGACAGGCGGTAAATGACTGGATGTTGGGGGGCAGGGTTTGAGCCTGGGTGCCTGTGTGGATGATGGTCTTTGAGCAGACAAAAATGAAAAATATTCTGTTGTAAAAGAATGTAGAGCTATGTCTTTCAGAGTTACGCAAGGTTCCATTAATAATTATAACTCATTAATATAAGTGTAACACTTAAGAATAAAAGAGTTGGTCTTTTATTATGTGCAGAGCATCTAGGTAAAAAATGTAATATGCGGTTGGAAATGTGATTGTGGACAGGTGATATGAGTTGGGTGTCATCAACATGGGTGGCAGAGTAAGGGTGCAGAAGAAAGGTGAGAACCACAGAGCGAACCCTGTTAAATTCTATTGCCTTAGAGTCAACTACTGACATACTGCCCCTCCCACTGGGTCAGTCATTACAAAGCAAGGGATTTACCCTCAAACAGCTATAAAACAAACACTAAGTTTCAAAATCCACGACCCACCTATAATAAATCTACTGTTTTACTTTCTCTTTTTTTAAGTTTATTTATTTTTATTTCGAGAGAGGGAGCTGGGGAAGGGCAGAGAGAGAGGGAGAGAGAGAAACCCAAGTGGGCTCCGTGCTGTCAGCACAGAGCCCAACGTCGGGCTTGAACTCATGAACCATGAGATCATGACCTGAGCTGAAATCAAGAGTCAATGCTCAGTGGACTCAGCCACCCAGGCACCTCTACTGTTTTACCTTCCAAGTTGAATGCACTTTGGGGGTTATATCCGAGTCATGAGAATCATTTTCTCTGGCATAAGCATCCAGGCACAATATGGGAACCAGATATGATTTTAAAGGAAGCATTTAGCATGACACGGGTTTTCTGTTTATGAGTGTTCATGTTTAATGATGACTGAGGGCAGAAAAACAAAAACAAAAACCCTTATCGGAGTCTGAACTACTGGTAGAAGCTTGGCATTGCTTTGTCTTCATGACCCTGAGATATCAAAAGTACTTTGGTATATGATTTGCTCCCGAACTAGAAGACCACAGTAATATTAGAGTAGAAAAATGGCACATTGTTAAAGGCAACAAGAAACGCAGACAGTGGGATAGAGAGGTCTAGACGCTTTGACACCACACCTTGATTAAATAGTTTTATATATACTTTTTTGTTTGTTCTGGTCCCTCAAAGTCTCTGTCTCCCCCTGACTGGTTTTACTATAAGATAAAACAACCGAATCAAATACTGTGTATAAATATTGGCAGCTTTCAGCCTCGCTTTTCATCCGGAGCCTAATAGGCAAAGAGCTTCAGTGAGTTTGCTGGCTTTTCCAAGTGAGTCTAGAGGGGCTCGTTTCCCTAGATCGAATCTTGGGCAAACAGTTCGCTATCGCTCTACAAACAAGCGAAAATTATGACCTTATGCTATTGTTTCTCAGCAATCCCAAGCTTTGATGCAGACTGTGTGGCCTTTCCAACATAATTGGATATGAAGCCACTTTTGTTTAAAACACCCGAGGAAGATTCATCGTTAAAATCGTGTGGGTTTGGGCTGCAACATTAGGTAATTCTACTGTTTAAGGTTTCACTAAGTGTGGGAGTGACTTACAAGAATCCTCTGCAAGGGAACTGATCCATCAGCCTGGTCTGGAGATATCAGGAAGGGTTTTCATGTGACCCTCCTGACGGTGCTAAATATTCCTTCACTGGGTGAAGCGTCCCTACTGAAGCATTGAAGAGACAGAGAAAGCATTAAGATTGGGGTGGGGGGGGGGGCGGACAAAGGATGGATTGATAAGGCAGCATTTAACAGTACAGAAAAAACTGACTTAGAAATGGTGTTGGTGTGTTTTTCCCTCACCAACGTCACCTTTAATGTCTTTTCTGTTTCTGTGTCACTGTGCCCCGTTGTCCACAGTGCACACCACTCTACTGGAGCAGCTGTTACTCCGTAGTTCTGACAAGGACCAAGGAAAATTTGCTATTTCTAAGCCATGTAGTTCAACAGTTTAAGTATGAGAAAATTTAGTTAGGAGGTTTGGATTTTTAAAAATGAACTGTAGTTATGATAGAGTCCATTAACCAATTCTGAATTAAAGTGGAATGGAAATAAAATTATAGGAGAACATGTATAAAAGAACATGTGACATCCACATGGATACCAAATGAATCCATTATACGAAGTACTTTTCCAGTAATAGCGAAATGAATTCATAATGATGGCACACTTAAGATCAAATGAAACCTAAAAATATAAATGTCAAAATATCTGTACATGGTTCGCTCTCATAATTTACCTTTTCACTGCACACCAAATACAAAGTCAAAATGCTTCCACATTGAGGATTTTCGTTTTAACACTTTTCACTCGTGAGTTGGGTTTGATGGTTGTAAATGGAGTTTTATGTAAATCAGAAAGACAGATGATAAATTTCATGGGTTGGTCATGGCAAAGATGGCAAATTTCACAGTAAGTCACAGACTAATGTACAGACACACAGCCGCCAATAAAATCAATTTAACTGCCAAGTAAATTACTCTTCAGGGTTAAAAATGACAGCACGAGTGTGCCACAAGATGTTTCCATAGGATGCACTGAAAACTACATTCTAAAGCAACGAGTCTAGAAAAATTCTTCTTCAGGAAAACTGTGCTCTTCTATGTAAGTATTCAAATAATTGCAACATATTGTTGCTATTTTTGGAAATCGAAAATCACGGAAAATCGTTGCAACTGATCAATGTGTTGTATTTGAAATGCAGAGTCTCTTTGGGTGTGTTGTCATCATTTGGACTTTATATGAATTCCCTCGAAGTTTTGGCATTTATCATGGCAACAAATAGTTAAACAATGAACACATTGTTCTTATCCATGAAGGAAGGGAAATCAGAACAGAGAGAGGGCCTTGTGCAGGTTTTTAAAGTCTCCTGAAAAAAAAAAAAAAAAAAGAGCACGTTGAATGTTAAAAGTGGCCAGTGTTTGACCAGGTTTTGAGAGACAGGTCAAACATTTTCCACACATAAGCTCATGCTCATCAAAATGCTTATAAGCACATCGCTTAGAACACAATTTTGTCTGCCCATTCAAACACCGCTTTTTCTAAATCTGGGAGGTCTATTTCAATATTATGGACATGATATAATTGCTCCTGCCAGCATTACAGATTTTTGCACAGCTGAGTGGAATCCACCAAGGCAATTTACCATAATGGTGTGGGCACATGTGCACATGGGCACCACGCGCGCGCGCGCACACACACACACACACACACACACACACACACTATCATCATACCTACGAAAGAAAGGTTTTCACCGAATACAAAGGACAAAGGCCCTACACGACAAGCTAAAATTTTATTTGGGGAGTTCTAGTTAATTTTGAGCCTTATAATCTTTAAGAGCTAGAAAGATCTCCAGCCACAGAAAGCATTTTGACAGGACACTTGCTTGCCAATTAAATCCTCAGAAGTACAGCAACAGACTGGGCTAAATACAGATAATATAATTTGGCCTGTTGTCTGCACAGCAGTAAATTAGAATCCTGAAAAATAGTGGCTGCAGATGTTCTTTCTAAACAACAACAACAACAACAACAACAACAATTTTTATTGCTTTTCTGGAGTTATATTCCAAAACATCCCTTATGAGCTTCTTCCCGAAAGCATCAGCAACAGGGCCAAGGTCAGAATAGCTTCCTGGGAAGAATGCATTAGAGGAAGGGAGTCTGTGGAGGCTGGGGGATCGGCTTCAGTGTCAACACTGGGGCTTGTTCAGGAACACGGTGGGCGCTAAACACGGCACCTCCCCACGTCCACGGCACGTGTCTCTTTGGTTCAATATGGGGCTCAAGTACTCCCGGGGGTAACCCCATCACTTCGGGGGTCTGGTACATTTAATTAAGCTAAGTAGAACGAGAGCCTACCCTGGGAGTCAGCCTGCTCCCCCGGCCCTGTGGCAGACAAGGCTGCTTTGAACAGAGCATCAGGAAGTAGGGGTTTGGCAATTTTTCAGTTCATCTGTTCAATAAAAGTGGCCAAGGTAGATTATTTTTTGTCTGAATTATCAAGTTTGGCTGTCTTTGTTGATGAAATGACCCAGATAATTGCCAAATCTCCATTTCACCAGTCTCCACAACCCAGATATGCCAGCAGTCTTTTGAGGATAGCATTACTTACCCTGACGGTTTCCCCATTTGCTAATAAGATGAACAGTACCTGACATCACATCTCATTTAGAAAGCAATACGTAACCTTCAGGTGAGATGCAGAAAATATACAATGACAAACACCAATACAAATAAAATTTGATATGAAAATCTTGGGATTACATTGGATATACTTAGTCTTTATTTGGTCCTTCCTCTGGATTACTGTCTGATTTTTAAGCCCTCTTAGTGAGTATGTTGCTTTCCAAAGGGAACATATGGCAAGGGAAAATTCAAAGGCAGAGACCCTCCAGTTTTCTAGCTGTGGTGTCTCTTCTGGCAACCTGTCAAAGGGCAAATTGCAGCTTTCACTGCACTAAATTTCAAGAAACTAATCCCCCCCCCGTCCCCGTCGAAAGACCTAAACACAGACCCAGTATGAAAGTTCATCACTCTCTACCAAGAGTCGTGACTTCCCCTATCACTTGGACTTTCTTCTGACTTTGTTATGATAGCATTTGGCCTCTACATTGGTTCATTCCCAGTTCTTCCAAGTATCAGCACCACCCAGATGGCATTATGGATGCCTTTTTCAAATCCCACCCCTACATTTTCCTTGACTGCTCTACACACTATTAGTCATTATTGTGGCAGCTTACTCTAAGCCAAAGGATATAAATGTGTCTGCAATCTGACTGGCAGGGGTGTCATAAAAACAGTGCAGCTTGAGTGTGTACACGTACGTGTATGCGTGTGTGCGTGCGCACGTATGCAAAAATGCATGCACGCATATGCATAACTCACATATGCACGTGCGCACCCACTGCCTATACACAAATGCACTAGCTTGCTTTTTAACTCTCTCGAGGGGGAAGCAGAAATATATTTGTCTCATGAAAAAAAGCTAGGATTGATTCCCATCAATCAAGTCCTGTCTCCCTCCCCCCACCCCCCCGCCCCCACCGCCCCATCCACCTCTGTCCACGGCATAGCCAGTTACTACACAAGAACCAGCCGGCAAACTCCTGACATGTTTACTCAGATTACAGCATGGCCACTCCATCAGAATCACGAGCATTGCATTGATTTGAATAGTGGCATCTCAAAAGTTGAGACCCTTATAATAGTACGCATTCTAAAATAACCCAGGTGAAAGATTTTCTCGCTCTCGTCAATTGCTGTCAATTGATCTCTCTCATTGCAAAACAAACTGCAAGACATCATCAGACACATATCTGTATTAAAGAAATCCGGTCCTCTATCAAGTAGGTATAGAATCTAAGCTGACGTACCATGCAGAAAAAAAAAAAAAAAAACTGCTAGAACCTCAGAGGACATCCCACTGCTTCGGCTGCACATTTCGTTTTATTTATATCCTAAGAGGGAGAACACATCTGTAAACATTTTCAAAGTTTAAAGCACAATGCAGAGGGACTGCCTACGTTATTATCTATGCAGAGCACACAGTTTAACATTTGTTTATGCAAACCATATAATTGGAAACTCTGTCCATTTTCTGCTTGTGCTAAGTATTCTGTGTATAAATACTTTTTCATAGTAGATAAATAGGGTTTTTATTTAGGTCTTATCACCTTCATATTACATATTCATTGATTTCTAAACTGCCTTAAACAGCTCTGTAGCTGGGAAACATTATGAATTCAGCTTTGGCACCTTGGTATTAAATTTGCATAGCAGGTCACACGTCGCTTGAGATACATGCAAAATTGCACTGCGGCTATTTTATTACAAGCCACAAAAGATATTCAGAAACTGCACACAGCATCAAAAATAAATTAAAATGGATCAAAGACCCAATAGGAAGCCACATTTTTTTTAATTGTTTTGCGATGCCTAAAGCCATTTAGATGTTCTAGTCAATAAACAAAAGTTAGACTAACAATTTTTAGTCCTCCTGGTTTTATATTCTAATTACCAAAGGTTAACACAATTTTTCTTTATCACACCAGGACTGACTTTAGTTGTAGTTAAGAGTTAAATATGAAATCCCCTGTACTATGATGCCTGCAATTACATGTATACTCCAGACACACGCGTGTGCGTTTGCTGCCGTAATAAAATTATGTTTTGTCACAACGCATTCAGCGTTTGCACTTCTGAGGAGATTTGGCATTTATTCAAAGTGTATCGGCATCCCATTACAAATCACCCGCCCGCATATTTTATGTTCAAATACATTAGCAAAACATTTTTCTGGGCTACCCTACTATGATCCGTATCAGGAACCAGAAGCTCTGGTCCTACCATTTCTGAATACAACAGAAATAATTTTCAGTGGACAAGGCTGGACTCTGTCACATCCCATATACAACACCCCCACCAGGTCCTCGTGGACCCATCCAGGTCCAAGGGACCCAACCCTTGTGAGTCTCTGAGGCTCAGGAATGGAGCCTATTCATCGAATTGCCCAAGTTCAGAACTGTACATTTGCCTAAATTGGCTCCTTTTAAAAGAGAACCAGAGAGAAGATAAATGTCTCCTGTTGGCAAGGAAGGGGGGGCACTAGAAAAATGACAAGGGAAAATGGTATGAACAATGGCACAGAGAGAAATGTGCATGAGGAGTTTGGGGGTCAGTGAAGAGCCCAATCTGGCAACGGAAGAAGATATAGCGGCAAGACCTAAACACAAGACCCATAAAGCCCAACTTTGCTTATTCATCTGGGACAGTAACTCTCAGCCTAGAATTACTCTAGAGTTAAAGAAGCTATTTCAACTGGACTTGATTACAACCCATAGTTGGTCACTGAATGAAAGGATTTTGTTCACATGGGGTATTGCCACATTTGGTGCCTCAAAAACCATACTATAACTTCACCTATAAAACTGTGAATTCATTCATAAATCTTTTTTCTTAAACATTTACTTCTTTTAATGTTTATTTATTTTTGAGAGAGAGACAGAGCACGAGTGGGGGAGGGGCAGAGAGAGAGACAGAATCCGAAGCAGGCTCCAGGCTCTAAGCTGTCAGCACAGAGCCCCACGCAGGGCTCGAACTCACAAACCGTGAGATCGTGGCCTGAGTCGAAGTCAGATGCTCAACCGACTGAGCCACCCATGCATCCCTCATTCATAAATCTTTTAATCCAAAGCCAAAGTCCTTGAGTTCTACAATATACTTCTCACATAAAACACACCTCTAGCGCATGCTCTAGGACTTGTTGGAGATTCCTGCGAGAAGATGAGGAACTTAAGACACTTAAGAAGCAATCTGAGTACAGAATCTTTTAGATTTGTATAATTTCTTCCTCCATCTTTAACAGTTGTCTTATCAACACTTATTTTGATTACATTTTTAATCAACTGAACTTTACTGATGGAACAGGTTGAGACTTGCGGGTATGTCGGGGTGGGCATGAATCTTGGCGGCCCAGAGATTGGATGCTAGTAGAGAAAATAATGCCCCCCAAAAGATGCCCATATTCCAATCCACAGGACCTTTAAATACGTTACCTTCTGTGGCAAAAAGGACTTTGGGTGTCTGATTAGGTTAAGGGTCTTGGGATGGGGAGACTGCGTTGGGCTATCACAGGGCAACAAAATTATAAGAGTCCACAAAGGTGGAAGAGGGAAACAGTACAGTCAGTGTCAGAGAGGGCGATGTGACAATGAACGCCGGGGCACAAGAGGCTATGTGATGATGGGAGTGGAGATCAGAGAGAGAAGGATTTGAAGATGACACACTGCTGGCTTTGAAGATGGAGGAAGGGGTTATAAGCCAAGGAACGCAGGTAGCTTCCAGAAGCTAAAGAAGACAAGAACCAATCTTTTCCCTAAAACCTCCAGAAGGAACACAGGCACATTGATTTTTACCTAGAATTCCCATTTCAGATTTCCAATCTCTGGAAGCATAAGAGAATGAGTTTGTGTTGTTGTAAGCCTCTAAGTCTGTGGTAATATGTTGTAGCAACGATAGGAAACTAACAGAACTGAGTTCTGTCAAAACATTCAACTTCATGTCATCGGAGAAACAATTTCCTTTTCTTCACACCCATTTTTCTTTGGTTGACGCCATTCCGAATTAAATCACATAATTACGATACTAAATACAACCAGCATTAGCAGGACTGGGAGCAAACAGCTACCCTTCTCCCCCCCCCCCCCCCCCCCCCCCCCCCCCCGCTAGCCATACAACTGAACTGGTGGGAGCCGAAGGAACAGGTGTACCTGAAAGCTGTCTCTGGCCATCAGTACGGACGTCGTCACACTCTGCAGCCAGGAGATGACCCCCATGCCTTGCACTGTTCTTAAAAACACAACGTCGCCATAGGACATGAATGTCCTTTGCATAGTAAGTGAATTTTTAAAACTACATTTTGTTTCCACTTCCATTCAGATCATTGGAAGTGCTTGGTGGCATCGTGACGGATTCTCTAGCCTGGCTGCAGATCACTTCTAGAGCACTGTACCTTTCGGGCATTAACGGAGTGGTGCATATGAAGATATACGGGGAACGCAGGTCAACAGCTCATTTGAAAATATTTACAAGTCCTAGTACCTGGGTCCCCGGGCAGAAACAGAGGTAAGGATCATTCCACCATTCCAAAATTATGTGGATGTTTTCTGGAGTCTGTTCTTATGAGATGGGGTTAAAGATTTGGCATATGTAACCCCGATAAGCCACACCTGAAGCACCTGGTCAAGAAAGCATCACTGAGTCTCAGAAAGAGACCTGTTTCTTTGTCTTATGAAACATGTCTTTCTCTGAATCTCATGAAGGTGCTTACATTAGGAACCTCCTGCGTGATCAAATAACGCCACAATGTTAGACTTAGCTCTTGTTCTGTGTTAGAAAGACTCTAGTTTTAAGTGAATTCTACCAGCTGATAGGATGGCTTATCTCTGGCCTTGCCCTGGCTTCTCTGTCTGACAGTTCACCCAAGATGATGATTCCTAACCTGAACTACTTTCTCTGGAGTATACTTTTTAAAAAAAAAGAACAATTTAGTTCAAAGCCTTATTACAGACCACCGAGTGAAATTCCCACATTCTTAGCGGTTTGAAAAATGTTTAATTTATGTTTATGTATTCTTATTCAAAATGTTAGTTAACAGCCTGTAGGGACCCAGTAATAGGACCTTTTTTTCTTTTTTATGTTTATTAGCTACATTAATGACTGTTTCTGCAATTCCACTGCAAAGACTTTCGTTAATGAATGCCAATTAATTCTGAAATGATTTTAAACAAAGGGTGATGAAAATAACCAATCAACCGTGACACTAAATTTCCTGCGTTGATTATTTGCTGTCAGAGGGTATTGTTATTCATCGGGCCTGTCTTCAGCTTCTACATACATGCGTTAGACTACAGTGTCATTATCTCAGACATAGTTGGGGCACTGTCTCCGATGGCACAGATTCCATCATGACCAGGTGTCAGCACCATCCAAATGCACAGCCTCGCTACCTGTCACCAGATGGGGTCTTAGGATACAAATACCGTTTTCTACTTAGTAGGCACTCAGTAGATATTTGTGAAGTTACAGTGAGGCTTGAAATAAAACCTAGTCCACACAAATGGGAACTGAGTGGACAGGTTGTATGGCGGTTAATAAATAGTATACTTTAGGATACCCCACACATAGTTTGAAACAGACGGTCTATTTTCAATTTTCAAAACTAAACACAGAATCTCAAAACCCTTACTAGAAATGGTTAATCAAGGAATTCTCCTAAACTCATTCATTAGAATTAAATGACAATCGCAGCATGAATGCAAATGCTTCTGTGAATGTATCTGTCTGGAGTTAGAGCATCCAAACATTCCAACAAACCCCAGGTAACGTAAGACCAACAAAGCCAGAATTGTCTTTTAAAATCTGAAAGTACGTAAACATGTTGCTCACAGGCCGCTTTGGAACTTCGTGAACTTCACTGCCCCCTTCTCTGCCCTCTACCGGGCAAAGGTGATGGACACTAGATTGGACGCGATGGTCCCTTTAAGTTTAAAAAGAGTAGTGCCCTAGAGTACACGCCTTTGAGCTGAGGGTCTTTTCCAGCTAACAGAGCTTTGCTCATAATACACCATCAGTAGGCTGGTCCTAGCCAATGGCACAGCGTCCAGTCCTTGGGTGTCTCATTCTTAAATAGGATTCTGATTTTTACTTCCATTTTGAAGCAGTGGCGTGAGGATAGGGGTTTAAGTCCAATGTAAGTCCACACCAAACAACGGCTTATTGGCAGGCAGGTGAGGCCAGAAACAGTCATTCAATTGAAACAATGGCTTCCTCTCCTTTGGCAGGCACAGCCAATGGGCTCAGGCACTCGCATGTATACAAAAGAAAGAATTATGTCAGTATATAGCAAATGATAGTCTTTCCTCAAGTGGCTTGGTCCAGGGGGCTAGAAACACACACTGGGTTAAGTTGACTAGAGACAATGTAAGGAGAAGACACATATATCAATCAGTCCAGAGAGGACTAGTGGGAACATTAAAGATAGGCATGAAAAGTCATAAGCCAAATATCTGTTAAGTGTGCCACCACCAATGGAAAGACCACTTTCCATCAGATGCAAAGAATATGCATCTTTGTGTAAGTGCATGGGTCCATGCAGTGTCCCCAGTGTCCCGGACTCCCACCCGTGCTCCAGACAGACACAGTCATTCCTCCAGCAGCTAGGAGAGTCGGGTGCTGACTGCTCTCAACTGAGTATCTTCCCAGAGATTGCCCTTAGCCTAAGCGAGCCCCTCACCCAAAGTCACACCCACTCCCTGGGGACCGCACGTGTCCAGTAACTGGGTGACACAGGGGTTACAGACCCGGGATGTGATGTCAATTCAGGACAATGGGTCATTTCAGTTTCTTTACTCCTTCGTAAGTGTTGACCCTAAAAGCACTCCCCAAAAAGCTTCCCACAGACAAAAATAAATCTCCATCTCAGAGTTGGCTTCCTGGAAAAACTGACCTGTGAGAGCATCACTATATGTTGATAACATCCATTATCTCTGCATACGTAACACAAGAAATTAAATAGAATAGGCAACTATATCTTAAGTTTTATATGTTTATATATATATGTTTATAGATATAAATAGATACAGGTAGCACTAAAAGAAATGTCACTTCATCTTGCCAGAAATTAATAATTCAAGATTCTTAGGAATTAGACAAAACTCACCAAAACCAAAAGTGGCCAGTTAAGTTTGATTTACCTTAACAGCAACCTCTTCTATTGTGAACAAAGGCACAAGTATTAAAACAGCACACAGAAAAGTGGGTCAGGTTTTCCAGAATATCATGTGCAGCCCATGGGCCCTATGATACCAATTGGTGCTGCTGACCAGTATACTGCATTCTAAAGGCTTCCCTTATTACGGTAGAGGGTAACCTTGGGTGTTTTGTTTTGTTTGGATTTGTGAAGAAAATCATTTATTCCTTACAGAAAAAGCAAACATACTGAGATGAATCATTCTTCGAACTTCCTAATGCTGAGTTTTTGGCCAAGATACCCATGGCCACGATACGATGGTGTTATTTGAACGCTTCGTCGTACTTCAAGAACGGTACACGTTCAGACAAACATGCGGGGCCAATTTTATCTTTTGCTTTATTCAGGAAACCCTTGTAACCGAATTGTTGAATCGGATCTCAATCCTGCCCTTCTGAAGAACATTTCTATCACATCTACAAATCAGGCAAGGAAGCCAAAAAATTATAGTTTTAGACTACTATTCCAAGACTAATCGTTTTAGGAACAACAAGTGCTTCTGACCTCGTTTTGTTCATTGATGACTGCCATCGCCTACAGAGGGGAGAGGCCAAGCAGAGGCGATGAGAACTAGTTCTTCGGAGTTAAGTGGCTCCCTGGCCATCTCTTCTATTTCATCCACTTATAATCCTGTATCGCCCCTCCAAACTAGGAGTTTCTTGAGGTGACAGATGGCAACCACCATGATACAAAATAAACCTTTGCTGAATAAATGAATGAAAGGAGAAAAAGGTATGTACATTTCAGAAGTCTGGGTTTCATCCACCAGGGTGCTAGGCCCAAAAGATATTTCTGGTGCCAGCCAACTAATTAAGAAAGAAAGTTTTATTCAATAATAGCTCACGGGACCAGAAGCGCGAACCGAGCACAATTCTACCCTTTGTTCGTTATTTGTACCTTTTGTGGGCATTATCCAGGACTGTCTCTTTAAACGTAGCATGTTTCCGCCCCTCAGAACCCTCTGTTCAATGTGTTTCAAATTATACTGATCCATGTGGAACAGTCTCATTGAACAAAGTATTTTGGATTGTGTCTTGTCAGTTTGTGAATTAAAGATCTTTTGGAAATGAGGAATGTGTGCTATTGCTGTGTTTACACAGTCAGCCAGGAAACAGCTTCAAAACTACTCTGAAGCTAACCTTCCAGAATATTAGGTAAGGCTTCCTGCAGGCTTACCACATACTAGGGACTGCTCTCAGCACTCGAGAGGAGTCCATTCGTTTAATTCCCACACCTTTCTGGAGCAGGACCTATTATCATTCCCATTTTGTAGTTTAAAGAACTAAAACCTTCAGTCACGCTTCTGGGCTGAATTGTATGCCCCCAAATTCACACATTAATGTCTTAAACCCCAGTACCTCAAATGGACTGTATTTGGAAATAAGGCCTTTGAAGAAGTAATTAAGGTAAAAGGAGGTCACTGGGGTGGGCCCCAGTCCAATATCAATGGTGTCCTTCTAAAAGGGGATTAGGACGTAGAGGCACAGAGAGGGACGACCACGTGAGGACGCCAGGAGGAAACTGCCACCTGCGAGCCCGGGAACCCTCAGAAGACAGCAACCAGGCCCATACCTTGACCTTAAACGTCCAGCCTCCAGAACTGTAAGGAAGTAAACTTGTGTCGTTTAAGCCATCCAGAATACCCCGCTGAAGGCCACAGAATATGAGATTCAGATCCGGGCAGTTTGCTTCTGGAGTGCATGTTTTTTTTTTTTTTTTTTTTAATTTATTGTCAACTTGGTTTCCATCTAACACCTAGTGCTCCTCCCAACAGGTGCCCTCCTCCATGCCCATCACCCACTCTCCCCTCTCCCCCACCCCATCAACCCTCAGTTTGTTCTCAGTCTTTAAGAGTCTCTTATGAGTTGGCTCCCTCCCTCTCTGTAACCTTTCTTTCCTCCCCCCTTCCCCTCCCCCCTGGTCTTCTGTTGAGTTTCTCAGGATCCACATAAGAGTGAAAACATATGGTATCTGTCTTTCTCTGTATGACTTGTTTCACTTAGCGTAACACTCTCCAGTTCTATCCACGTTGCTACAAAAGGTCAGATTTCATTCTTTCTCATTGCCACGTAGTATTCCATTATATATATAAACCACATCTTCTTTATCCATTCATCCATCGATGGACATTTAGGCTCTTTCCATACTTTGGCTATTGTTGAAAGCGCTGCTAGAAACATTGGGGTACAAGTGCCCCTCTGCATCAGCACTCCTGGATCCCTTGGGTCGATTCCTAGCAGTGCTCTTGCTGGGTCATACACTCTTAACCGCTAAGCCCTACTGCCCTCAACCGAGACGGTCAGCCACGGCCCCTCTGAATGGTGAGGTCTCATCACCCTGGTAGGATGAGGAAAAAAGGATGGACTGAGGGGCAGGAGATCTAAATCCTGCTCCCTGCCGTGTCACTCGCACAACACACTGTCCCAAGCAACACGTTGCCTCTTATCATTGGGCTTCATTTCCCCCACATGTCTAAATGAGAGGTTTGGATTAGATGATCTCTCTGCACCCTTCCCTGCATTCTCTGTAGTTCAACGAGCCTCTGGTCCACATGGCCAGAGAGCTGGCAGTAATACTTGATCTAAGGGAAAACAAAAAGCTTTTCCCCAGGTTACTGAGTCATCTTTGACTTGCCATCGAATGATCATACAGCTGACCCTTGAACAACACAGGTTTGAACTGCACGGGTCCACATATACATAGATTTTTTTCTTTTTTATAAATACAGTACAATACTGTAAATCAATTTTCTCTTATGATTTTCTGAACACTATTTCCTTTTCTCTAACTTACTTTAGTATAAGAATACACTACATAATACACATAACATACAAAATATGTGTCTACTTACTGTTTATGTTATCAGTAAGGCTTCAGTAAGGTCAACAGCAGACTATTAATAGTTAAATTGGGGGCGGGGGGAGTCAAAAGTTACACATGGATTTGTGAGTGCATGGGGGTTGCCCCCCCCAACCTCAGCATTGTTCAAGAGTCAACTGTATATGCTGACAGTTTGAGGCATTCTCTTTCTCAAATATTTGATCACTAATGCTAAATTGATCAAGTTCCCTCTGGCTGACAATCCCTCACTGCAAACTGCAGCCCTCTCCCTTTGGAAGATCTATGCTCCTACACACTTCCCCTCCTCTGACCAGAGAAGGCTGGGTCTGATGACGTCAGGGGTCCATTGATTCAAACAGGCCTTCCATTAGATGAATTGTCAGGCCTGGCTGAGAAAGCCCGAGTCTTTCAGTAACATTTTAATTTCATATTTGGACTACACACGAGTCTGGAATCTTGTATACACCAAGAATACTTTGGAGACTGCAAATGGTGCCTGTCAATCAAACACGCCAGAGAGAGAACAGGCTATTGGTAATGTGTATGTTTCCGAATGAACAAATAACCAGTAGCTTCCATTCATCTATAAGGTGATGGACCTGCCGAGGCCAGGCAACTGCTTTCTGAGTATCCAAGTTTGCTTTGCAGCAGGAAATCAACCCAGAGGAGCTAAGGGTAAAGTTTTTCAGATATGCTTGCAAAAGCAAACGATTAGATGTGATCGCATCAACGTGGCGTTCTGCTAACGGACACATATTCAACAGTTACAACAGCGTTGGGTGCTGAGAGTGAGGGCAAAGCCCTTGGGATCAGGCAGTACAGCCAACATCATCACAGGGCATCCGTTCCCCTCTGCTCTACAGAACAGCCTGTTGGCAGTGCTGCTCAAGCAATCAGGTCAACAAAATCCATGAACTAGAAGAAGATACACTCTCTGCTCAGCAGGGGTCTGGGCAGCGCACATACTTAAAACCTGGGGGCTCCCCAACACCCCAGATGCCCACGGCGAGAATCACACTCCCAATGTGTGCTGCCATAAATAGTAAGAGAGGCCTTAGGCAGGACAATTGCCCCCTAGACTGCCAGTATCAGGAAAGCAAGTGTTCTGGGCTGAACTGTCCGCTCAAACTTCATATGTGGAAGCCCTAAGGCCCAGTACCTAGGGCCTCAGAGTGTGACTGTGTCTGGAGACAGGGCCTTTCAAAAGGTAATTAAGTTGAAACAAAATCATTTGGGTCTAATCGAATGAGTGCTGTCCTTCTAAGAAGAAGAGAGCAGAACACAGAGACATATACAGGAGACCACGTGAAGACACAGGGAGGAGAGGGCATCTACAAGCCAGGGAGAGAAGCCCCAAAAGAAATCAACCCTGCCGACACCTTGACCTTGGACTTGTAGCCTCAAGAAGTGCAAAACAACAACTGTCTTGTTTAAGCCACCCACTCTGGCAAATGCAGCAAGGGTCAGGTCAAAAGGGGGTTCCAAGGGCTTCACCTCTACCTCTAAGCAATGGGAGGCCCTCAAAGGTCAGCCTGGCAGCAAGATGGAGAAGGCATGGGGGGTAGGGGGAAGGACAAGACCAGAGGCGAGAAACTCAGGTACAGAAATCAGGTGAGACATGACAATCACCTGGTGTAAGGTGATGGCCCAAGCCTCGGAGCTACAGTTTCAAAGCAAATGAAGGTAGGGCGTCATGACTGATCGGCAACAGAGCAAGACAGACGGGAAGGAATGTTAGCGGACTCCACGGTTGTGCCATCAACCGTTCAGTGTTAGTTGAGTATGGGGTGCCTGTGGGAACACCTGACTCTGGATGTCTAGGAGGCAGCTGGGTATGCATATCTGATGTCTAGAGCATAGCAGGTATTCAGAACAGAAGGAAAGCAAAAGGAGAGGTGGAGAAAGGCAGAAGGCAATGAGATTTATCATAGGTAAGTCCAAATTCTTTACTCAGCTGGTCTCCTTTAACAACGTTAACTGTTTAAGCATCAGTGTGGATGAAACCCTTCGGCACGCCTCCCTACATCCTGGGTTGTGCCACAAAGGAAAAACACTGTAAAGAAAGAGACCAGGAAGTTACACACACGAGCTTTTGGTTTCACAGCAGGATCAAGCAGAAGGGAAATCAAAGTCTTAAGATAATGAGCTCTTATCTAAGTACCAATATCATCTTAAGGAGCAAACTAAATATGTAGAAAACTCTAAATCTCATCAACCGAAATGACATTTGAAAATCTGCCTTTCAACAGTTTTTTTTCTAGTGTGAAAGGCACTACTGAATTTTCTGCTGCTACCAAATCAACACGTTGATAAGCACCTAATTGACTTTAATTAAAAATAAAGAAACAAGGCTACCGCCATGAAAAAACTTTCAATTTTTGCAATCTCCAGAAGTTATTTTTAAGCATCTAAAAAGAAACTCAAACACATCCCCAAATGGACAAAATTACAAGTTTTAAAAAAAGCTCTTGGCAAGATTTTTTTAAAAAAATAGTTGAGACTGAAACCTGATAATTTGTTCTGTTTTTTAAAAAGTGGAAACCCTGTCACACAGCGATGGTTACTTCCTTACTTTCACCCAGTTGCAATGAAAATGCCAATGCACATGTTTTATGAAATCAAAACTGATGATTCTCTTTTTTTTTAAGTTTATTTATTTATTTTGAGAGAGAGAGTGAAGGCAGCGGAGGGGCAGAGAGAGAGGGAGGGGGAGAAAGAGAGAGCGAGAGCGAGAGCGAGAGAGAATCCCAAGCAGGTTCTAGGCTGTCAGTACAGAGCCTGATGCAGGACTCAAACCCACAAACCATGAGATCATGACCTGAGCCAAACTCAGATGCTTAACTGACTGAGTCACCCAAGAACCCCAAAACTGATGATTCTTATATCAGAATTTAGTTGGGAATATTCCCCTGGTCATAGTCACTGCTTGAACTTCACACTGTATTATTATTTCTACAGTTCCTAACGTATTCATCTGATACGGGCATGCTTTATTCTACCTCCCTATCTCTACCCATCTTGTTTTAAAAATATTTCTGTTGGGGCGCCTGGCTGGCTCAGTCGGTTAAGTGTCCGACTTCAGCTCAGGTCATGATCTCGCGGTCCGTGGGCTGACGGCTCAGAGCCTGGAGCCTGCTTTGGATTCTGTGTCTCCCTCTCTCTCTGCCCCTCCCCCATTCATGCTCTGTCTCGCTCTGTCTCTCTCTGTCTCAAAAATAAATAAACGCTAAAAAAAATAAAAAAATATTTCTGTTAAATCACGGTGTTCAATCAGTAACTAATTAATTAATTAATGGTTTCTTGGTAAATGCAAAGATAAATAAGGCACAGATCCAGCTCTCCAGTGAATTATGATCCAAATGACATTAGAAGACATGCTAAGTGCCATTAAGTATTATTAGACAAAAACGTACAGGATTGCAGGGGTGGGAACGCTTCCAGGGAAGAGGAGGAAATGGGACATTTGGGGGGGGGGAGCCCACCGTGTGAACCAGGTACTGTTAGGCACCATGCACATGCCACGTGTGTATGTGGTATTCTCATCCCCAGTTGAAGAAACTGAGGCTTAGAGAGGCTAAGTCACTTGTCTACAGGTCCCTCTGCTGAGATCAACTACCCATAGCAGTGGTTCATGCCTCTTTTCACTTTAAAAGTATCCCACTTAGGAGCACCTGGGTGGGCTCAGTCAGTTGAGCATCTGACTCTTGATTTCAGCTCAGGTCATGATCCCAGGGTCAGGACATCGAGCCCCATGTCAGGCTCTGCACTGAGCATGGAACCTGCTTACTATTCTCTCCCTCTGCCCCTCTCCCCCACACTTTCTCTCTCTCCCCCTCTCTCTAAAAAAAAAAAGAAAGAAAGAAAGAAAGCATTCCACTCAGAACAACTCCTATTGTCGTCTGAGTCATGTCCTGTCAATATCTAGCACAGAGTAGGCGCTCAGTCACTGTGTGCTGACTGACGGCCTGAAGCACAACAGAGAAGGGGGTCACCACTGCTGTGAGCATTCATGTGATTTCACCTCCTTCCTCAATTTGTGAATTGCAGGTATATATGTATAAAATACATACGTGAAATTGTCAGGAATTTGTCAGAATGGAAACAATTACAGAAACCCAACATTTTATTATCATGTTTATAAGTTATCACAGATTCGTTTAGATTTTGCTAAAAATTACACACTTGAAAAGTTCCACAAGTAATATACCACTGAATTCCATCTTGGCGATTTCTGAAATTAAACAGTACACAGGCCTTTCGACTTCAAATCACCTGAGAAGAAAATGAAAGTTCCTATGGTGGGGGGAGGGAGAGGAAAGAAGGGAGGGAGGGGGACAGAGAGGGAGGGAGGAAGACAGAGTGGGAGGAGGAGGGAGGGGGAGAGGGAAAGGGGAGAGGCAGAGAGGGAGGGGGAGGGAGGGAGGTGGAGAGAGGAAGGGCATGGGAGAGAGAGGGAAAGAAAAAGAGACAGCAGGAGAATGATACGAATGAATGAATGAAATCAATGAATGAAAATGATATATTAAAGTTCTGAATTTTTACAAAAGACCAGCAATTTTAAAAAATAAAATATTTCGGTAGGGGGCTGGAAGGGAGTTCTTCAGAAAAAGGGAGATATTTGGCAAGTCGGAGCATTAAATTCCAAAACCCTTACATGTACATGAGTGGGAGTTCTGAGATGGCTCCTATCTACAGTGGTATTCTATTGACCCATTCTAGAGTTTGGGCATTTCATTTAGCTATTCATAATTCTGAATACCTCATCCAGCATTTAAACACACACACACACACACACACACACACACAAACACCTCGAACTCCTAGGAAAATAAAGTCACCACGTGTGCTACTTTGTGCTAGCCAGGAATGAAATTCACTTAAATCTCTATGCAAATGCTTTAGGTGACCCAGTATATTCCTTCAGCGTCCTCCAATAATTCCTGCTATGGGACAGGCATAACTAGCTGGGTTGAAAATGTTCCTGCTTTTGTGTAAATAATGCAAGAACTAACTAATGTGCAAAACTAATTCCTACATTACTTTTAGCCACTGGTCACTATTCTTCCAAGTGGAAGCCACTGGTCCACTATTCTGCCAAGAGCTGAGCTAAGCCTTGACATAGCACTTCACTTGTCATTGCCCAGGACTGTGGCTCAGACTAAATTGGCTCACATCAGATTGATTCTAATTTGGGTTTTAACGCATTTAATTTGAACTTAAGCACCTACAGAAATGTCGTTAGTTGGAAATGTCTAACCTGGATCCTGTTCTAAGTTATGTTCCTTAAAGCAGAAAAACAATGTTCTCTCCTTGTACACTAGAAAAGCTTTTCAACAAATACACATTCATTTCCACTTAGCTGTTGGAGCCTAAGAGCTGCTTTGGTGTTACATATATAATATAGATAATGCCCATGGAAAAACAGGTTCTAAAAAACCCAAGGTTAAAAGATGGCAATGTGAGTAAAAAAAAAAAAATTAAGACATTTCCCTTCTAAGTTTATTGTACTACCACCAACGTGCAGCTGCAGTGACCTGATTTCTACTTCACCAAATAATTACAATTGCATTTCTCAATTTAGCTACTGGGGTGCTTATTCTGCAAATTGATACTTTCTTACTGAGGTTCACTTTTAAACTCTGGAGATCTGCTCTGACATTTAGGAAATCAAACAGGTGTGTAGGTGGCCAGGTATATATTTGTTCTAAGTGCCTGAGTGCTATTTGGAGTGGTTACAGGAATTTGTGTTTTGAAGAGAGGGGCCAAGTTAGGAAATTGGACTCTGCCTCATTAATGATATACTTACAGGTGGCCCCCTTTATCAAGCTTGCTATATTGACTTTTAAAAGTGGTTCATAGAAATGAATCGCATTTCTCAGCAAATGCGATTTGGGCTCACATAGAACGCTACAGAAATACGCTGCATTCGAAGCTAAGTGTACAAATTTAAAGGCCCACCAAAAGCTTTCTTCAGAATCAAAACTGCTGGACATTGCTGAATGCAAAGAGGTCAGAATTCTAAGGGCTGACTCTTTCTAATTTGAAAGCTTTCTGATTAGGAAGGGCTGGTTATATTCATTAATTATTTTATAATAACAATGATCCTACTCATTGAGAATAGCCTCCATCACTTCCCCTCCAACGATGATGCTTTTAAATTTTTAAATGCCTTTCAGGTCGAGATTGTACATTAGCCTGTCTTCATTTAAAATGTTTGCAAAGGCTCTCACATGGGGTAATTTCCAAGCAATTAAGTATAGGTAAAATTAATGAAAGCCAGGCACACATTCATCTCAAGTATGTAAAGTCAATAGAAAGCAAGTTTCCATTGGGCAATGCGGCCGCATAAAAAGAAATGTTCTAAATACCTCCCCCAGTCTCAAAAGCCAACAGAAGTCAGTGATCCCAGAAAAGTGGTCTTCCGAGAGACAAGATGCCAACTAAAAGCGTCTTACCACTCAGGAAGAGCTCGAGTCTAAACCTTGACCAGGAATGGGCAAAGCATTTGGGGCTCGAGTTTTGTCAAGAGAAAGGCGGAGTGGAGGGATGGGCGGCCAGGCTTGGAAAGCTCCCCAACAAAAACTGCAGTTACAACTTCTCCACGGAGAGGGGAGCACAGGCCCTGAATATCAACTCTGCACTTAAAAAGACCTAAGCCAAACATGTAAAATAAATGCACACGGGCCAAATTAACAGAGCAACAGTCCAGGACCACTCCGACCCTCCCTCCACGCGCACGAGAAAGCAAAGTCGAAAAGGCACTTCCACACAGCAACCGTCAACGTGCACAAACAGACTAAGTTAGAGCTCAAAACGTGATATTTTAACCTCAAATATTGAGCCGTTCAGCCACCGAGTACTACACAGCCTGATACAACCACAGTGGTGGAGAGGAACACACCTGTGGTCCCGTGCGGGCCGGTAAAAGGATCTGGGGCGCTCCTGTCTTGCACGCATAATGCACTTTACAGTTTATATAGCACCCGCACATCCGTGAACTCAGTATATTTTCGGAGAGCCTTTGAAGGAGAGCAAAGCAGGGATTACTTCTCCCTCTGATAGAGCTGAGAAATAAGTGGCTCGAAGAAGGGATGGACTTGACCGATCCAAGAGGACCCTAGACCGCAAGTCAGCCCAGCTAGATGCTCCTAAAGTTCTAGTCAAATCTCTCCACCCCGTTCACCTCAGGCAAGGGTGTGGTGTAGCAACACGCATATCCACTCCCACTCCCGACTCCAGAACAATTGTCTTTCTAAAAATGACAATGGCAGTGAGATTGATATCTGCCATTTCCTGAGCACCACAAATTCTTTAGTGGACTTCACCAAGACCTGGCTTTAGGAATTAGTACCTATCCAAATCATCAACTTTTGGAATTTCTCAGCACAAAGGGAAAAAAATAGCCAAATAATACAATTTAGGATCATTTCATAAGTTTCTGATTAGAAAAATACAGAGTGTTTACTATCGTAAACCAAATCACAAAGATCTTGTTTTCAAAAAGTTGTCTTTGTCATGTAAGTGAATAACCATGCCTGATTCTAATCTTGCTACATCGCTAGGCTTGCATGAAATACCCACCATCCTCCATCCATCCATCCTTCCATCCCACCCTCCCTCCTGTCCTCCCTCCTTCCATTCATCCATCTATCCATCCATCCATCCAACCCTCCCTATCCTCCCTCCTTCCATCCATCCAACCCTCTTTCCTTCCCTCCCTGCATCCCTGCATCCATTTATCCATCCACCCATCCAACCCTCCCTCCTGTCCTCCCTCCTTCCATCCATCCATCTATCCACCCATCCATCCAACCCTACCTATCCTCCCTCCTTCCATCCTTCCATCCATCCATCCCTCTCTCCTTCCCTCCCTCCATTCCTCCATCCATCCATTCATCCATCCATCCTTCCAACCCTCCCTCCTGTCCTCTCTCCTTCCATCCATCCCTCCATCCAACCCTCCCTATCCTCCCTCCTTCCTTCCATCCATCCATCCATCCATCCAACCCTCTCTCCTTCCCTCCCTCCATCCCTCCCTCCATCCATTTATCAACCCATCCATCCTTCTAACCTTCCCTCCTGTCCTCCCTCCTTCCATCCATCCCTCCATCCCTCCATCCATCCCTGTCTCCTTCCCTCCCTCCCTCCCTCCATCCATCCATCCAAGCATCCACTCATCCACCCATCCACCAACATACATGGATGAAATACCTACTCAGCACCTAGTGTCACATAAGACCTTGTTGCTGTTCTCTAGACCCTGCATTTTGCATCTTTCTCGGGAGCAGGCTGGTGTGGCTGTCGTTTCTTTCCTACGTAACCCGTGAGACTCAGATTCACATGACACTTGGCTGTGGCCTATAGTGGCAGGGTGCCTGTGGCACTTCCATTCAAAGGATTGTGGATGTCAGGAGCAAGCTTAGCCCACATGGTGTGTGTGCTAAAAGTACTTTCAAATAATTACTTATTTTATTTGGGAGAAAATAACTGTAAAGCAATGAAAAGCTGAATGGAAGGGCTTTTGTTTGTGTAACGAGTATGTATTCCACCGGTTTTCTTAAAATTAGGACTACGTATGTTTAAGCCCTGCAATCAAAACGCTCATGGTATACAAAGCCGACCTGAGCCACCTGTATGACGACCAGCTGAGTAACTTTTGATTTTAAACCCCACCACCTATTGCCACCCTCCTTTGACTTCTTCTCTAAATATCATGTTCGTAAAGCTACATTAGAAGTTCGTACAACAACTATAGTATGTACTCGTCACCCGCTGCTTTTGTTCTGTTGTTATATGGGCTTTTGAGTATATACATGTCAACTTTTGAGTTTGTGTGTGTATTTCTGTGAGGCTGGATTGCTCCTACCAAAATGTTGAGGCATCCATCAGTAAATCAAAACAAACTGGAGGGGGGGCGAAGAGTGGACACAGGAAGACGGTTTCAGGCATAACCGAGGAACATGAAAGCACAAAGCCCTCCGGAGGGGAGGGTGGAACAAAGAGAGCACAAAGCCCCATTATTCACATACACACCCAGACGAATGCATGCACGCACGCACACACACGTACACGCACCTGCCGGCACACCGTGATCGACAACATCCAAAGAGAACACTCAGGCTCATTTTTGACTTTGCTTATTCTAGAAATCCAGTGTGGGATTATTATTTCCCAGTTCATGTTGCCCCATATGCTCATTCCCTTTAAATCCTAGGGATCATTTTAAAACAAATAGCTTGTTGATTGGGGGGAATGGATAGAAGAAAAACAGCACTTAATAAAACAGCACAGCCAGGCAGCCAGTCCCGCTGCTCGCGGGGAACCATGCACAGCCACACGGTACCGTGAGAAGTGGAATGGGTCTGGCCCCTGGCGACGCAATCACGTGACTTCTGCAGACTCGTTTCATGCCTCAGTACTCTGAAGTGGGTATTACTGTCCTTGTCTCCTAGATGAGAAACTTGAGACCCAGGGCTTGAGAAACTTGGCCAAATCCCACAGGTAGAGGCGACAGAGATGCAATGTGAATATGGCTCTACCCTTTTCCGAAGCCATTTGTTCCCTGCTCTGCCAGAGGTGTCGACTTGGGGTACAGCGCGCACTCCCCGGAGGGTGCACAGATTGTGTTCAGGAAGTCTAAGCAATTGTATACGAAATTGTTTGGATACATCCATTTGGGGAAAGGAGCTAGTGGCCCCAAAAGATAATGAATTGCCATGATTTCATGGTAGTGCTTTCTAGAACCTGCTGCAGATGGCAATGCTTCCCCAGACCCATCCTACACCTGCCCGCCAGCCTGCCCCTCTCCCTCCTCCGGGCTCCTGTAGCACGCTGCCCGCTCCTGGAATCCTGGTGTTTGGTCTCGTTTTGTTATTATCTGTGTACATATCTTAGCTGCCACGCTAGAGGGAAGCTTCTTGAATGTAGGGCACGATCTCATCCAACTAGGTCTCCCTCAGCGCCCCAGCACAGTACTCTGCACAGAAGGGGTGCCTGACAACATCAGACGATTTAGTGACTGGTCGTTACTTATCAAAACTGTTCTTGATTTGTACTCTTCGCCTTTGTCACCTAATTCCCTCACCTAGAGGGCTCACCTCCTCAAATCCTAGCCTTGTTGGCTGGTCAGTCTCAGGGCTCGCATCTCCAGGCAAGGCCTACACAGAAAACACCCTCCTGTTTGCTCTCCTTGTTATCACACAACAGAAGACACGTTTTCTCGCGGTTATTTTCGAATTGCCTCAGATATGCTATGGACTCCACCTATTCTGTGCCAAGTACCTATTCTCTGACTGGAACTGGTAAAAATCCAGCCGTCTTTCCTAATGTTTCGGAATCCCCCATAAAACCGAAACTGCATTGTGCATGTAGATGTGCTCAATACATAATGAATGGCTCAGAACAGACAAACTTTATTCCTCCCATCTTTAGAAACACTGATTTTCTTTGAGACTCGTATGCTCCTTCAGAACTATAGGGTTTATTAGGCTGAAAAGCTAGTTTCTCATTAACTTACACAGTTAAGAAAATAATCACTTTCATATTTATATTCGAAATCAAGATTCACATACATGGCACTAAGACTCTTCAAATAAACTAAAGTAACTGCCTCCTTGCCTGGTGAATGGAGGGGTTAAAGCGTGTAATTCGGTGAGCTACAAACTTGGGATTTTACAACCTGGAAAGGGACGGGTACAGGGTTAAGAGAGAGATTTATTTTAATGGGAACCAATCCTATTAAGAAAAAGCAGTGTGGGGTGATCTAAATAAAATGTATTTAGAGGCACCTGGGTGGCTCAGTCAGTTAAGCGGCCAACTCTGGATTTCAGCTCAGGTCAAGATCTCACAGTTCGTGAATTCAAGCCCCACATCAGGCTCTCTGCTGTCAGCAGAGAGGCTGCTTCGGATCCTCTGTCCTTCGTGCTCTCTGCCCCTCCCCCGCTCATCACTCGTTTGTCTCACTCTCTCTCTCTCAGAAAAAATAAACTTTAAAACAAATGAAATATATTTAGATTGGCAAGGTAAATGGGTAGTGGAGCTTCCATTGGACATCACTAATGGCTTAGCCGTCCAGGATGTTACTCAACCAACTGAGAACACGAAGCCATTCATCTGGAATGTCATTCTGTCAGTGTGGCCTCCCAGTTTTCAAGATTCTTTTTTTTTTTTTCAAATACTCCATAAATGAATAATTAAAGAGGCAACTGAAAATAAATATTAAGAGTTTTCCTAAACCATGTTCTCAAGGCATTTTTATCCCATTTAAATTTTAAAGGTAATTATATTGCCTACTGCCAAGAAAGTTAACACTAATTATTGGAATAAATAATGCTGTACAGATTAAATAGGAATGCAAAGACAAAAATGCCTAATGGCGTATTCAAAACAGGAAGCACAACACTGTTATTTCTAGCTCTAAGTACTATATACTCTTGATTTATGAAAATGCAGTTTTTAAACTTCTATTAGTGAAATCATTTTTCCCCCATGCCACTTTGACTTTACTATCAGACTGCCATTAAAAAAAAATTAACCGTAATCTTTTCTTACCAGTGATCAAGTACAATTTTTGTTTGTTTTACTCCACGGCTTTTACACGCATATTGTTATGTGGTTCGGAAGAAATATATTTATGTCTACCTATGTAAATCACATAGTAAATTACGTTGCAATTAAAATCCACAAACTAAGTCGAATATTTCATCGGTGATCTCTTCCCAAGCCAAAATGTATATTTCACTGTTTCAGAGCTGTGATATAGAACACAGAAATTTTTAAGGGGGATTTTGACTAACGCTGTTTAAGAGGTGAACCAGTACTAGAGCAAAGGTAGAGTGCCTTTTTTTTGTTTTGTGTGTGTGAAGGCACTGGCATTCAATCTTTCAATCTTCCCAAACTCTACAGGCTAATTTCAGGAAGATTCAATAACACACTGTGGCTGCAATTTCCTTGCTTCTCCTCCCAGAAGGTGAAATGAACATATTTATGTGGCAGGGATGCCTTTTCCTTCAGAAGTCAAAATACAGAAACTAGATGTTGTTTTTTCACATGGGTAATATATTTGCCAGAACATCCCAACGAAGGAACTTTTGTCTGTTATCTTTGAGTTGTGGAAAGTGGCCAAGTTCCATGTTGCACTTGATAATTTCTGGTGCAAGTACTCTCAGATGAAGGTTTCACTTGTGGCCTTTAAGGACTTTCCCATTCTTGAGTGAGGAATGTGCCACCTAAGAGCAGACTAATGCATTTCTATCAAGCCAGCTGGACTGGTTGGCTGTGCAGGGTCCTTCCAATGTGCAGATTCTCTAATTCTATAAACTAGACCATTGTTCTTTAAGATATCGACCACTTTTTTATTTTACCTTAATGTCCAGAGTTACAAGTCTAGAGTTCAAGGCTCAGATCTGTAACTAGGTACAGTGAGGCCTTTGAGGAGACCTTTTCCCACCTGGCTTCTGTGTTCACCACCTCCAACACGTGAGGCTTTCAGCTCCCAAAGTCTGTGTTTAGAATAATTTCCAGATATTCAGGAGTTACAGAGAGAATTTAAAATAGTTGAGGACAGAGGAGGAGTGGGTAAGTAAAATCAAGTAACTACATGATGATCTTTTCCTATATTTGAAACACACAATGTCAATCCTACTAACCATGGGGTGCAAACATGTCGCAAACTCAGTTCTGCTCCTTTCTCCTGCTTCCACTGCCAGAAATTCATGACCTTAACTGAAAGGCAATGACCATGTCCACCAAATAAAGGCAAGGAAACAGAGCTGAACAGTTTTTAAGGTAGCAATTTATATAAATAGCCAGTTGCAATGACCCTATTCCAACTCCACCAAAACCAAAGGATGCAATTTCCCACTTAAGATTATATTATGGCCGGGAGGAGCATAGTGTTGAGTGGAAAGTTACCCCAACTCACCATTGTAAGCACATTCCCTGTGTTGACGGCATGAGTCTAAAGGAAAAAAAAAAAAAAAAGCCAGGAAGGACCATAGCAAAGTCCACAGCTATTACTGCAAGAAAAATTCAACTGGAAATGTGTTCACTTAATTTTCAAAAATTACAACATACAAAACATAATTCAATATTTAATATACTCCATAACTTACAGAAAATTGTCACTTCCAATTTTGTGATTTCTAAGAAAGTATTCAGCATATTTTCCCATGTTCTCTGAAGTACTATAATCTTTCCGAGTTAAGATATTAATTTTTAAGTGCAGAACCAAAAAGGCCATTTATAGGAAATAAATCCTTCACTGAAGCATAAGAAAATAATCATGACTTTTCTTACAAAGCTTTGCACGAGAAGCACCATGCAAACATTAATCAAATAACACGACATTCAAAGCCTCTAACATCACGAAAACATGACAATAAAAGAGACAGAAGAAACTTACCTGCTTTGTGAAGATTTGGGTGTCAAAATAAAGGCTATTGGGTAATGGTGTCACCATCCACCGATGGCCCAAGCTAGAAACCTCAAAGCCATTTTAGATCCTCTCTGCCAGCTTCCTCTCAACGGCCCACCTAAGTAATCACTGAATCTCACCCAAATTCAACCTTAAAAATCTGAAAAATGGCCTAATTCAAATTGCTGGCATTTCTGGTCTGGAATACCTTAATAGCTTGCTCAGTGCTCTTTCTGCCTTGAACCTCACCAGCCCTATCATGCCTGCTCCTCCCTTCCTACAATCCCTGTCGGTCCCTCCTCCAGCATGACTTTCTTAAAACATCAGCGGCCATCTTAGAGCACTGAAAAGCTCCTCAACGCCTGGAGCTGACCCCAAGACCCCAATCTTCCAGCTGAACTCCCCAAACACGGAGGATTATTTTGCCTCTCAGGAATCATCAGGCCCGTTTGCAACCTAATGTGGGTTGACGTTGTAGGAAATGTCCATACCGCCACTCCACCAAGAAAACTTCCAATCATACTTCAAGAGCTAGCACACCAGTCACTGCCTTCTTGAAGAGGCTTTCCTGAACACTTCAGCCAGTCTTAGTCATCCTCTCCACTCCCAAAGAATATTCAACAACCGTGCATCATATTTCACAGTGGTTTTTCCGTTTCTGTGTCCACATCCCCTGATTTAAGCTACTCAAGATCAAGCAACATGTCTTCATCATCTCGGCCTCCGAACTCCCGGTATAGTGCCTGGCGCACAATGGGTGCTCAATAAAAGTTTGTTGGATGAATGAGGAGATAAAACAAACAGATAAAAAAAGATATGTCTTCTAGGTATTCTCTTCTAACGGATCTCTTCGACAATGCATATGACAATATTTTCAGATTTAAAGCATCACAATTCATAACATCAGGCTCAATGTGAACAACTCAAAATGTTACACTTGGGTTTCTCTTATGTGTGTTCTTGGGCCAAATGCTGTGCTCAAATATCCAACAAGACCATTTTCTTTGAGATTTATTATAGGTGAATTGTGGATTCAAACTGAATTCTCTGATATGGGTCCTCTTTACCCATCAATCTTGCCTGGGAGGATGTTAGATCTATTCATCTTCCCAAGGACCTAAAGACCACGTTTGTTCAAGCAAGCAGAGTAGAGCTACAGAGAGACAGTGTGGGTGCCTTGACACATGGGAGAGACCATTTGACTTGGAGAGACACCACTTACGGTGAGCATCCTGGTCTGCATCTCCATTGGGTGCCCGGGAGGGCACTTCCGGGTATCCCAGAGGACGCCAGCTTCCCCAGTAAGTCTGCCTCAAGACCCGGATGAATAAGAGGCTGACAGGCAAAGGCAGGTCCAACAACAGCTTTGCTCTAAAGCCAGGGACATTTCCTTAACCAGCTTTAGGAGTCACCGTTCACATACGTAGGCTAGGTGAATGGTGACTCCGGAAACTGTCTAAGACGGCAGCTACCTCTGCCCCCACGAACCTAATTGATTAAATTACAACACGGATGTAACATTCTTCTATGGTACACGCTTTAAGAGTTATCATGACACCCCTGTATCACAGGATCACGGCCCTTGCAACTGCACCAACTTCTAAGGCTTTATTTCAGTTCATTTGATCTGGCTAAGATCTGACTTCTTTTTTTCCATCAAACCATGTATTTGGAGGCTTAGCTCAACCCTGTTTCAACTTTAAAGCCTTAATGACATAGATCCTTTCTTCTGTCAGTCCTTCAGAACCTAGATACTGCCCTGGAGTCTGGGCTAAACTTCATGGGGAAAGCCAAGAAAGACATCATTGTCTAGCTTTCTCCTCCCAGAAGGCCACTGGCTTTCTCAGGCCTCCCAGAGAGACACTTGGACACTGACACATGCACGTGTGTATACACATGCACAATCCCTGCTACACATCAGCTCTGAAGAGGTTGTAGGGGATGCCACAGACCACTAGCCCTTTCTTCTCACTGGACCCAAAAACTCAGGTTGTGCAAGAGGACTTGCTCTTCCTAGAATCTTAAAAATCCCTATCACCCCACACCCAAGTCAAATACATACTTCAGTGCCCTGGGAACTCAGGCACCCCAATTCTAAAACAGCAAAAGACGAACCATCTTCACCTCCTGAGTTACTAAGGAAAAAGAACCCTGCTGAATGGTGATACAATTTTCGGTTTGAAAAGTATTTCTGGGGCGCCTGGGTGGCTCAGTCGGTTAAGTGTCCGACTTCGGCTCAGGTCATGATCTCACAGTTCGTGGGTTCGAGCCCCGCGTCGGGCTCTGTGCTGACAGCTGGGAGCCTGGAGCCCACTTCCGATTCTGTGTCTCCCTCTCTCTCTGCCCTCCCTCCACCTCAAAAATAAATAAACATTAAAAAAAAAAAAGTATTTCTGATCCTGGGTGCAAAACCTTCTAGGGGTCCGCTCTCCCTCGACTACAGACATCTCTCAAGACTCTAGGATTCTGCAATCTACAAGCTGCAGGGCTGACCTTTCTCCTTCTCTACTCAAGGCCATCTTCCTGCTGACGACAGGCAGAGGAAGCCAAATGTTTTTTGCTGTCTGAAGCTTTGTCTAGATCTAGTCCAGGTCTCAGCTCACTAACTGTGCCAAGTCAGACACAGCCCACTGCCTGGTTTGATATGGCTCGCAGGCTAAGAATGATTTTTATACTATAAGGTGGTTGAAAGAAATCAAGACAATATTTCATGACCCATGAAAATACATGGTATTTGAGTTTCGGTATTCATATAAAAAATTTTATCAGCATACAGCCATGCCTGTTCATTCAGGTATTGTCTATGGCTGTTCTCACACTACAGTGGCAGAGTTGAGTACTTGCCACAGACTGTATGGCCCACAAAACCGAAAATATTTATTCCACAGAATAAGCCTGCCCACCTAAGCTCTAATTCATAACTGAGTCAACTGCATCAACAAATTCTGTTTTCTCTATTACTTAAGACAAAAACCTTTATACTTATTCTAAAAGATTTTTTTTTAAATCACTTTTACACACTTTTATTTGAATCATTTATCCACAGAAATTATCTTTCACATAGGCACAAATTGAAGAGTTTAGAGAATCGGGCTCCAAACCATTGTGAACTAAACCTGAAGTCGGCTCTGAGATGGGGAAGCCCACCTCCCTCCTCGGGACTGGCTTGGGTTTTTCACAGTGAATACTGTCTGGCCTCCCTCCGTTCCTGGTCTGGGAAGTGGAAGAATGACCCTTCTCACAGTGGGTTGAATAGTGCCCCCCCCCCCGCCAAAAAAAAACCTCATCTCTACCCAGAAGCTCAGAATGTGACTATCTGGAAATATGGCCTTTGCAGATGTAATCAGTTAAGGATCTAGATATGAAATCACCGGGGATATAGCGCAGGCCTTAAATCTGGTGACTGATGTCCTTACAAGAAGAGGAGAGGACACAGAGAGACACACAGGAGGAGAAGATGGGCGAAGATGCAGGCAGAGATGGGAGCGATGCCGCTACAAGCCACGGGCCACCCAGAAGCTTAGAAGAGGCAAGGAAAGATTCCCCCGTAGAGCACGTGGGTGGAGTTCAGCCCTGCTGACACCTTTCTGGATTTCCAGCCTCCATAACTAGGAGAGAATACATCTCTGTTGTTCGAGGCCGTCCAGTTTATGACACATTGTTAGGGTCATCTACAGAAAACTAATAAGTCTTGCATTTCTGGAGTCTTGTAAAATTTTCAAAGCCATTTCACAGCTACGTAGCTCACTTATTCTCGCAGTGACTTTCTGTGTAGGCAGTCCATGGATGAACCACATTCTTGTGCTGATGAACAGGGAGACTCCTCCATGGAGTATCTATGAGTAAAAGCCAGGGACCTTGCCTGCTCTTTGTTAACTACTCTTGCAATCTCATGACCCACAAGTTGTTTCAGTCTGCTTGGCGGGGGGTAGGGGGGTTCAAACATTTGAGAGAAGTCTTACTCGTAACTTCTATGGCAATCATTCACATGCCCACGTTTTAGTGACCTCTCATTCACATCTCAGGCTTATCTACTCAGTGGTTGCGTTTTGGCTACAGAAATCCAGATTTTAGCTATGTTGTCTGAGCACTCTGCTAAAGTCATCTTACCAAATAGGCAAAAACTCAGAAACTTTATGAACCAAGGAAAGGTCCTCTAACAAGTTGTGTCATATGTTACTCATTTAGGAATATTGCAAAAACACTACTTCTCACCATATTTGTAAATGAAAAACACATGACTGTAACCTGTAATACCACAAGAAAAATTGCTCTTTTGGTATGCTTGGCCCCAGACTTTTGAAATATGAACCCAGCAAGGGAATTTCAACTTAAGCTGGATTCAGCTCGTTATTCTCCTGCCCCTTATATGCCAGCAGAGAAGCTACTTTTGGAAAATTAACCCATATATATACAGTAGCACACTGGACCCCAAATGCCATTGTGGAAATGGCACTGAAGACCTGGCTTCTAGTCCCAGCAGAGTCACTTGCTGGCCATGTGACTTTAGGCATGAAACTCTTAGTCGCTCTGAGACTACCCTTCTGCACCTATGAAAAGCGGGGATGACAATAATCCCGGACTCTCTTAGAGTCGGATCCAAATAAGATGGCTACATGGAGGGGGAATTGGGGTGATGTTGGTTAAGTGGTACATAGTTTCAGTTATGCAAGATGACTAAGTTCTAGAGAGCTAATGAACGTACAGCGTGGTGAGTACAGTTAGCAGTGCTGTGTTTCAAGCAGTACTTGAAAGTTGCTAACAGAATAAATCTTAAGTGTTCTCACCACATGCTCAGAACGTGGCAGCTAGAGGTGATGGATATGTTAATTAGCTCAGTCGCAGAGGTTATTTCACAATGTGTATGTATATAAAAACATCTAGCTGTATACCTTGAACAGACACAATTGTTACTTGTCAACTGTACCTCCGTAAGATGAGGATAAGACGATGTATGTGAAAGCATTCGTAGATTTTAAAGTATAAAGGTAGTAGGTCTTCATTATTGTCACCTATATTATCAACTCACTTGGTAAGCAAAGAACAGTACTTTTTAAAAAGATGGCTAATTAAGGATTATTTGTTTTCACATCAATTAAAAAATACTAAAGAGACTTACAGCAGCCATAAAGAGTTTATAACTCCTCTCCAAAGCCCTTTGCATTCACTATTTGGGTTGAATCAATATGGTTATCTACTTGTCAATTTTTCTTATTCTTTAACACAGAATGTGAGCAGCCTGTTTTTTATGACTGGCTCAGAATGTACTAAGCTAATCGATACATCCAGTGATAACAGGATGATTTGGAACACACATAACAAAAGCTTATCACTTTACTGCATACTGAATCTGTCAAAATATTTTCCGAGAAGTAATGTGAAAATAGAAGTTCTCCATCTTTCACGATGTGAGTGGGTAGTGACAAAAGGATTAGGAGGCTATTTCCTGAGTTCACAGCTTGGTGTTTTCCAGTGAAATACAGCATATAGCTGTTTATCTTTTAAAAAAAAAATGAGTTTAATCCAGGATGAACTAGTTTCCAATCCCCAAGGAAGATCCAATTCTAGCTTTCCCCTATTTCCCTAGTCTAAAAACGTCCCCAGCTGTTCGGAAGGATGGTGGTAAGAGTCATTCAGGCAAGGCTTCCATCCCTCCATGCTGTCCCCACACTCTTGGTGCGGGTGCATGACAAGGGAATGGCTGAAGTAACTTCACAAACAAGGCAGGTCTGGGCTCAACACAAAGGAGAAGCATGCCCTCGGAGATGTATAGCTAGAAGAAACCTCACTGGTGAGCTAGTCGGAACTCCCCATGTAACGAGAGGCAAAATTGCTCTGTCAAGTTCACAGAGCAAGTCAAGGCCAGATGTGGAACCCAGAGCTCAGTAGACATCGTCCAAACTATACTTGCTAGTATACCACATGTTCCTTCACGTAAGATTGACTTTCAGCCATCTCCTGAAGATTCACTGAAATTATTAATAAATAGTGATGTTTCAAAATGTATCATTATTAAGGATGACTTAAATTTGCAGAGTGTAAGAATCAAAGGTTGTTGTTTTTTGTTGTTGTTTTTTTAGTGGAAGAAGAATAAATCAATCTTTTGGCTTCTTTCTGACCAAAAGAATGTTAAAAGTAACAAGGGATTTAAAAGCACAGAACACCAAGACAGTTGTGCTGAACCGAATAGCCCAATTCATTGCAAACATAGAATGTGGAAATAGCAGACATTGTTCCAGGACACTGGTGGCTAGAATCACTTACATGGAGTTTTACAAGAGAAAATACAGACCCTAAAGAACAGGATTTGAGGAAATGAGAAGGAACAACAACAACAAAACACACACACAGAAAACCGGGGATCTACAAGCCCTTCACCAAGCCAAAGTTGAGCTCTATTCCTCAGTTTGCCTAGTGCTAACGAGCAAATGGATGGAAAGGGACAACGAAGGGCAGGGGCACCCAGGAAAGACAGCTTGGTTGAGTACAACCATTTTGGCACAACTTTAGAGAGAGCCTTGGGAAAGCATGTTGAGGAGAAGCTGAGGTCTACAGAGTAAGAAATGAGATGTGCTTTCTTTTTTTAAAGAATGTTTATTTATTTTTGAGAGAAAGAGAGAGAGTGTGTGTGTGTGCAAGCAGGAGAGGCAAAGAGAAAAAAGGGGAGAGGGAGAATCCCAAGCAGGGTCCGTGCTGCCAGCCGTAGAGCCCAATGCGGGGCTCGAACTCATGAACCGTGAGCCGAAACTAAAGTCAGACAATTAACTGACTGAGCCGCCCGGGCACCCCAGAAATGAGATGTGCTTTCTTGAAAGGGAGTAGAGAGCACTGGAGCTCGGAAGTTACTGCTTGAGCTGGTGAGAGCACTTGGCTTGAGACAGTTCCTAGGTTGCCACACGTGAAGCCTTTGGGAAAGTCAAGTTTCAAGTTCACCATTACCATCTGGTTGCCACATCACCCAGGCATTCAAGACACCTAGAAGGCAGCCTTTTGAGCCCTATCTTACTTTGGTGCCATAACCCCACAGCTGCAGACAAACTGGCCTATCTTCAGAATGTATCTTCTGTGTTCTTACCTCCCTTTTTGGTACCTGCCATTCTCTCCATCCATCCCTATTCGCACAAATACGAACTGCCCTCCTGATCCCTCTTCACCTACTGTAATCCCACCCAGGATTCAAGGTCAAGTTCAAAATGCATCTTGCATCCTATCTCTGTAAGACCTCCCGGGGTTACTCCTCTGTGTCAATGGCTGGCAAAACACCCCAAGACCGTGAGGATGGTCTCAGCCGCCCCTCCCCAAGACACCCTACCTGATCACCCAGCACCTCTGACCTCTCCATCACGAACAGTGCAAGGCTCCGTGTTCTACCTGTATCACCAGTTTTCCTTCTCAGATGCCTCCCTGGGGCCACTTCAGTCAGCTTAGGGAGACACTGAAGTTATGAGGGGATGAAGACGTGTGGTAAGGAAAAAGAATTTTATTTATTTTTTATTTTTTTTAATGTTTTTATTTATTTTTGAGACACAGAGAGACAGAGCATGAGCAGGGGAGCGGCAGAGAGGGGGAGACACAGAATCCGAAGCAGGCTCCAGGCTCTGAGCTGTCAGCGCAGAGCCCGACGCGGGGCTTGAACTCATGGAGTGTGAGATCATGACCTGAGCTGAAGTCGGACGCTTAACCGACTGAGCCACCCAGGCGCCCCATGGAAAATGAATTTTAACACCAATGACACCATGCCATTGGAGACGTCGTCAAAAAGCACAAGCGAAAAGCAACCACTAGGGGATGGACTGACAGAGGACATACAAAACTTTCTGGATCCTACGCTTGTATGGACTGAATGCTAAGATCAGTCCCGATGGGGTGGGAAGAAGACTGCTTGGGTGCTATTTTATTTCCGTGACAGTGGGCCCCCAAATAAATAAACTGGTGATGCACATCAAGTGGCAAGTGCTCGGCCTGGTTGCACACAGCAACCCTCCCTGAAGGAGCTGCCTCAGTGGTTCCTGTGGAGCTGCCTGGGCACATCCGGCACCTGAGTGCTAAGTTCCCAGCATCCTCAGCGGTTCTCCCCCAAGGGACTTGAGCTTCCCCATCTACCTCACAATACATAAAGCTAATTATACCCACAGTGTTCACTGCATAGGACACACAACAAAACGGGCAGTCACAAATGTGAGCAACAGCTTTGCAGCTGGTTGACAAAACCAGCCACTAAAATAAGCGAACACCAGATCCCATCATTCCTATGGGTTCCATCAAACTTTGCTAAGAGACTCCTAATTTGGAGGCAGCTGGAGCCTCAGATAGCCTTAGGGTCACAGCCAAGAGCGGCTTGCAAGGCAAATGATCCTTTATGGTGATGACACTCCACACGTTAGTATTGTACTTATGAAAGCTTATTGACTTAGGATGGAAATACTTCATACCTGTCACTGGCCCTTTCATTTGCGTGCAATCATTTACTTCCCAGACAGTATACTAACAACAAATTGTGCCAAAATGCACAGCTATCTACACCAAAAGATTTGTATCCCAATGAGAAACATAAGCAAAAATGTATGTAATGAAATCACGTATAAAGCTACATTTATTAACAAATTCATTTCCTAATAAAATACCATCTGCAAGTACCCTCAGTTTCCACTGGATATAAATAGGCCTTTTACTGTTTTCAGATGCAGTTCCCAGAAAATTCTTCTAAGCTCAACTGAAGAACACATCAGTCTTTTTCTTTTCTCCTTTTTTTTTTTTTTTTTGGTTGCCTGGAATGTTAGTAAATTCTGTAAAACTAAGTTTTTAAACAAATTCTGTTCCAAAAGCATGCTTCAGTTGAAAAGCTGACCTTTCGCCATAAAGTTGGTTAGACTTCTAGAATCCTTCTTATTGATACAGAAATTCGAAGAAGCCAGGAAATATGTCAAGGATGGGCCATAAGTAACACTTCTCCACTCCAGACACGAGCACAGACACGGAAAAGAACAAGGGCATAGGCACGTGCTCGTGTCATTTCAATAATAGTTTGTGTCTCCCAACTCACAAATATATTAGTATCTGCTTATTTGTGTATCTTAGAACGCGGTCTGTTTCCTGGGCATTCAGCCCCCCGCTGCTCCCAAATGCACTTCACTAACACACGGGTCGACCTCCTCTCACTAGAACCAGGGACAGAGATGGGAATACACAAAGAGACCCTCTTTGTGACTGCTCTCTGGACAAGCCCTTTTGAGTAATAACTCCAAGGAATGCTGCCACTCATCAACGATGGCTACTTTGACTGGGGACCCAGAACCCAATGCCTGGACCTCTCGGCGCCAGGGACCGGGGCTGAATTCTAATGCTAAGTGCTTTTGAAAAGTGCATCAAGATTTAATAGGGTGAATTTCCAGCCTTGGTTAGAGTTTTAGCCACATAAATTCCATTAGGTGCAAAGCTCCATAATGCTCCACCCTGTCTATATTTATGCCTATGTTTTAATCTACACCCTTCTAAGCTCCCTGTCAGGCTGTCAATCTCCGGTTTCCTTTCCTCCTACCCTTGCTTTTCATATTACCTTTGAAGCCAGGATGTTCTCCTGACTTGAGGGCCCTAAGCTTGTGTCTACCCCTCTTTCAAATCCTTTCTTGAGACCAATATTTTAAAATAAGTACTCTCTTCACTGATCTCTTACCGTGACTCTATTGCACCTGACCCATTTTTCATACAAGGCTCTACCAAAGTCTATTTGTACTGTCACCAAAGGCTGCGTGCACACAGGCTGCTCCTTGGATCATCGTCTCCGGAGTGAAGATAGCTCAGACTCTCTTTGGAAATGTACCTCTCATTGGTGCGCCAGAGTGCTGAGCAAAAGCATGAAGTCGTTTCTGAATCTGGGTCAGCCATGTCGTGAATGTAGAAGAGAGGGGATGACAACAGAGTGAATCTCACTGGGTCTGTGACTTGTCACTCCACTAATGAGGTATGGACATAGGCTGACAGACCCCTTGATGGGCCAGTACAACTCCCAGACCAGTCCCGAGTGATGGCGCTGCCGTGGGAGGAGGGACCACCACCAGGTACCGGGGCAAGAGAAGGGACAAGAACAAGGTCCCAGCCTCTCATTATACTCGTCTCTCAATGCACGTTTCCTTGTGGATGTTAAGTATTACAATCCTGTGTGAAGTCATCCAGTGGAAATTAGGATTAGGACTTCCCAATGACTGTGCAGGAGCAGAGCAGAACGAGACACGGGCGATCAGGGTCCAATTAAAGAGATACAACGAACGATGGACTTTCTAGCAACCGTTTACCTTTTCCGTGTGAGTTGCTTCACACCGTGGCTTCGAAAATGTACTCAAGTAACCAATTTTCAAATTCATTCACTCAGCAAACATTTATTAAGTCACTACCACGTACCAGGCATTTGCTAGGCGCTCGGGATACAGAGAAGAATGGGACGTTCCTTGCTCTCAAGGAGCTCACAGTCTAATAGAGGACACAGACACATCAACGGGTAGCTATGATACACGAAGTAAGTGCCAGTCAAGGGGTACGTAAGGCGCTAGAGGACTCCAGAGGGAGCAGTCTGTAGTAAGCCTGGTGGAATTAGGGAAGCTTTCACAGAGAAAGGAACAATCGGGTAGACCCGAAGGAGGAACAGGACTTCACCGGAAGACAAGGGAGGGTGGGGACAGATGCTCTAGGCCGAGAGAACAGCGGGCACGAAAGCAAGGAAGCGTGACAACGCGTGACATGATGGGGAGCCACAGGCAGCTCCATGTGGCTGGGATTTCATCTGTGCACGAAGAGACGGTGAAACGTGAAGTCAGAGGAGAAGCATGGAATCGGCGTGAAGAGCTTTGTATGCGGGACTAAGAGATTTGGACCTTGTCCGGGGAGCGATGAGAAGGCACTGAAGAATGCAAAGCAGGGGTGACGTGGCTACGTCAGCCCACTGGGTCAGCCTGAATGGAGGATGGTTTGGAAAAGAGGTGACACTGGAGGGAGGGAGAGCATATAGGAGGGGCTGTCTGTGGGTGCCCACGGGTGCTCCGAAAGGCGGTGAGGGTGAAGAGGTGACAGGCTGGGGAGATACTCAGGGGGAAGCTTGACAAGACTTGATGAATGATGAGAAGCAAAACCGCCTCAGAAATGAAACAGTATTAAAAACAAGCATTCGGAAAATACAACCCTCAGCCCCACTCCTCCCCTTCTTTTGTGTTCCCATCATCCTCTGACATCCCCACATCTGCTGAGTACGGATAACGGCGGAAGGGCCAGAGGTGCACATGGTCAGATTTCTGTAATTGAGACACCACTACCTCAGAATCTGCAACAATTCACACAGACTGACTGTGACTCCTATTGAGTAAGAATTTCAACCTACTTTCTTCCTCTGTGTCTTTTCAAGCCTTTAGGCCCCAGTAACAGGAATCCAATCTAAAAGCAGTGGCTTCTTCCAATCAAGACTTGAGGAGCAGTAGGCAGCCGCTTACATGGTGGTGTCTGAGGGGCACCCAATATATGTCCCCCACCCAGGGACCACAAGGCCTGGGATCCAATCATTAGCGATCCATTCCTTTGGGAGAGGCTTTGGTCCCTCCGACTTCTCTTTTATAAGGCAATGACTCCTGAGATGGGTAGGACAGTTAGTCATTCTAAACCCAGCGGCACTGTGGTTGAGCATATGCCTTTGGCTTTGACAGAAGGGGTCAAGGTAGTGTAAGAGGGCTATGTAGGTACCTGCAGAGGAAGGTGGTGCAGAAGGGAGGACTGAGGGATACAGAGGACAACGTTAGGATCTTGCCAAGGAATAGCCCCCACAAGCACTCAAGAAACTAAGATTCTTAAGGAATGCCTTCCACTTCCGATGCCAGCAAATCACACTTGTACAGTCTTGTACCTTAAGGAACTTCTGTGTTTTATGCTTATGACCTGCTACTTGCTAGTGAAGGCCTACGGTGGCTCACAATCTTTTCAGGGACTTCATACTGTTTACGACCAATTACAATCTCCAGTGTTACTAATCTGTACATATTGCTACAGGTGCACTCTCTGAAACTATTTTAGAAGTCCAAATTTTCATTCACTCAGACTGACCTTGTCTGCTGCCATTCCACATTACGGAGATTTAACTGTATTTGCAGAATGTTAATCAGTCAAGTCACAAGCCACAGAAGATCAAGACTCAGACTCTGACCTTGAAGAGTCTCATCTACGGCTCAAGAAGGTAAATAAGAGGTGCTTGTGAATACTTGATTATAGCGGTGAGAGAAGTGAACTAAAAAGAAAAAAAAAGAAAGAAACAAACAAAACTTGAAAAATTACTTACTTCACTTGTTTGGAGAATCGTGAACTTGGGCAGTTTGGGCTTTGAACTGGCCGCACTGGGTTTTCCATCCAACAGTGATCCGAATGACAGATTCCCAAAGCTGTTCTCAAATTCAATGGAAGGTTTCAGTGTCGGAGGGATGTCCGGTGCCTGGTCCTGGCCATCCATGGGTCTGACATACGCGGTCGGTTTTTGCTGCCCCATGTTTGTTTTGCAGTAAAGCCCTGGTGGAAAGTTCTGAACCGAAAGGCCACTGCTGGGAGCTAACAAAGAGGAGGCAACTAGGGGAGACCCAGGAGCGTGCACTGTAAATTCAGATTCTTCTGGCGAGACGGACTGAAAGATTTCTTTGAAAGCATCCCCTCCACTGGACTTGAGGCTATTGTCTTCCTTCGCAGATGGGTTTGACTCTTCGGTGGCCCCGACCTGAGGTTGTTCAGCCGGGTAGACGAAGAAGTCTTCCAGTCGGGCTTGGGGCTGGTCTTGCGCAGGCAGCTGCATCTTGTTTGGCTGGCTACTGGCCTGGCTGGCTGGTACAAGGCTAGCGTTATGACCATCCCGTGGCCAGTCAGCTTTTGATTTCCTGTTGCCGTGTATTAGAGTGGAATTCAGTATCACGACAGAAGGCGGAGGCATTGGGGCCGAGGGGTGAGTGTTATCCTGGTGAGGTGGGAGCATTCGGTTCTTTTGCTCGGGGAGAAAGCTTGGCTCGTTTTTGTTGATGGGAGGCTGGGGCACAGAATTCTTTGGGATTCCCACTAGATGATTCTGATTAGAATGGTTAGTTAGCAAATCCTTCATCTCATCATAGTTTCCCAGCGTGTTCTGGACTCGGTTGGCAAGTGCATCACCTTTGTTTGTCTAAAATAACAAAAAGATGGGGGTGGGAGGAGAGAGAATGAATAGGTTTGTGTTTCCTAATGTTAATGTTTCAAACAGATGTCCTAAGCAGACTAGCATATAGGGTTCTTTAAAATTCTCATGCTGCGGTATAATTTCATACTTTTCATGTGCTATGTAAGAAAAAAAAAAACCCCAATAACACTATGGAAAGAGCCTCTTGGAATGAGCTGTGTGATTAACGTTTGTATACTCCCTGGCCTATCCTTAAACGTGCTCATTGGGAGAAAGTTTTAAATGACGTCGCTGAAGAATTTTGTTAGCAAAATAACTTCTTTTAGGTCAGAGGAGCTGAACCGTTACATTCCGCGTTGTGAGGGACAACTTCAGCCTGGTGAGCCCGGGAATTGTAATGGAACATTCGACTTATGTTTGTTCTTGACACGTCAGCCCTTTGCGCCACATTATACCATGAAAAAGGCTTAGCCCATTGGATAAGGAAGTCGGTGAAATAGTGCGGTCGTGAATATATTGGTTCAGAAAAGCTCAACATCTAATTGAGCTAACATGACTAAAGCGAATCTAATTCCTTTTAATGAAAGGACTGTATAAATTACTAGTGTCTGCCTACACATTCTGGGGGCAACTGTGTTTACGTATTGATGATTCATACTTGTTTGCTTTGAAATGGTGCAATTGTTCATCAACACTGACTCAAGCTCTCCTGTGTCTTTTCAATGATTCAGAAAAAAATTTATTCAAGGACTTAAACCGCTGCTTACGTAAATCAAAACAAAGTCAGATTTCCAAAGTGATGTTGGCCACTAAATCATTCTGTGGGCAATCAACATACCGGCTCTATCTTCCCCTGCAGGAAATACTAATCTTGTTAAAATGGCTGTGGTTGTTCTTAAAACAATTAAGTTCCTGCATGGGTTTCTGTAATACAGAAAGCACAGCTATCAGAACTAGAAAACAGTGGCTAGCTACATACTTGGAAATGACTTTGACAAAAGCTCAGCTGTTCATCTCCGAAAGCGCCTTTTTATAATTCCCTTTACCTGCCCAAAGGTGTTCTCAAAACAAGCGGTTGAATTCAGAAGGGCAAAGGACTTCTTTGTGCTTAGGCTGCACTATCCTGGCCCAAGATATTGCAATGAAACACGGCTACTGGCATCCGTGGGGCCATGTGGCAGCAGGACCACTGGATGGGGAAGACAGCCACCCTACGTCACCTCTGGCTCCCAGGAGCCATAGGCGTGCCCTCCACGCATGGGAGGCAGTGACAACTTCCCCATGGATACCGCCTCCACTGCAGATAGAGGTTTAACATCTCAGGTTTCTCATTTGCCCTTAACACAGCCCCATCTCCTGGCATACACGGGGGTGTGCCTATCCAAGCCTGGGATTTCAGACTAAACCTAGGCTGTATGGCCGTGTGCTGTTCTCTGTATGTGAGGATGGAAGAGGGTGCAGATGAATGGAGGGTGAAGTGCAGGAAATGGATGAAATCACCCAGAGAAAGAAAATACAGAACGAGAAGATCAGGCTCAGGAGGCAACCCTGGGGAACATCAACCTTTAAGCGACTGAGAAAAGAAGAGGAAGCGGCAAAGGATACCAAGAAGGAGCGACCAGAGAGGGAATCAAACTGGTGACCTTGGCCCCGTTGTTAACATGGTCTCCATAGAGTGTATACAGTATCCAACTCACAGCATGTGTGAAATCATAGAAGACATTTCCAAAGAAATGAGGGCAATTAGGGAAATACGATTCCAGAGATTAAGGAAAAGTATGTTAAATATATGTTAAAAGGGTTCTGTTGGGGAGGGGGAATTTTAGAGATCCAATAGATGTCCATTTTAGTTTTCCTATCCACAAGAACATCTGATATTGCCTCACATGCAACATTGGTGCTAAAGCAGTGATGAAACAATTAACATTCCATATAATCCTCAGCCGAATAATCGCTCCGTTTTCAGAAGTACATTTGAAAGGCGTATTTAATAGATAGATATGAGCAGAACTCATTTTTATTCCCTGAAAAATCCCTACGTTTGTCCATTTTAATGGGACAAATTAGTCTTCAGCTAAGGCCAGAATAAACTTTGTATATACAGTGGGGTCTCCTTTGATGACGTTGTACAAACGAACCATTTGGGTAGCAGCCAAAACCAGTCTCCCTCCTATTCAGACCCGAAATTCAAAACAAGGAGATCTCATCATGCTGAAAGCCCAGTACAAATTTGATGCAAACTTTAAATACTTGCAAAGTTGTTCTGGTCCCTCAAACAGTTTACCTCTTGGGTCAGATTATTGCTTAACGAACACTAATACCTGGCTGTCTCCAAATGTCTGAACTGTTTATTTCCCATTTCAAACACCTTTAGTTTACATTGTCTCATTTTAATGAATTTGGATATGCTTCCTTCCCTTAGACAAAGAGAATTCTATAAGCTGAGTGTTTTTCCTTTTTGCCTTAGCTACCAGGAAGCTCAAAGCTCAACTTACCCAACTTTCACTGAAAGGTTACTGGACTTTCATTGAAAGTTCATTGAATTTCCACTGAAACTGAGTTCTACAGAATCAGAACCTTGCCTCGTGATATCAAAAAGACCACCACAATACCTCAAAGCCCCTGAGAAGTAATTCACTCTCTCCGGGCCAACACAATCAAGTCTCAAGAAACTTGAGACTCATCTGCTTGCAAGCAAGCTAGTTTAGCAGCAAAAAAAGGGGCCACCCACACTCATCTTTTCTTCAATGGGGAGAACCTTGGTTAGGTTTTAATGTCTCTTTATTAACTTCTACTGTTATAATGATCTGGGCTTCCAATGCATGCTAAGATTTTTTTCCCCATCTCTAGGTTTTGAAATTAGGAGACCTTCTAACCTGGCCAATGTCTAAAACTGTATCTACGTAAATAAAATCAGAGGAAAATTAAAAGTTCTCTCAATACGTCCAGAAGGTCAACCTCCTACCGTACAGGGTATGCTACAGTAATGATTTCTTTTCCTGCATAAAACTACGAGCTCTTAAAAGTCAAAGACCGCCTTTTGTTCGCCTTTACATCCTCAAGGCTTAGCACCATGTCAGATGCACATCAGGTACTCAAAAACTCGTTGCTAACACGAACAGAATCAAATTATAATTCATACCCTACCTATATCAAAATAAAGGATTTGCAACAGCTTGGAGTAAAAGGTACATCAACAGAAAAGCAAAAGCCAGGCTACCTTGGTTACCGTGATTGAACATTCAATTGAACTTTGAGTTTCCTGGTAGCTAAGGCAAAAAGGAAAAGCTCCCAGCTTATAGAATTCTCTTTGTCAGATGGAAGGAAGCAGACATATCTTAATTTATTAAATAAGATTAAATGGCTTTCGGATACTAAAACGTAATAGGAATTCTTCTCATTGGTTCAGTTACAAGAACCTCTGTACAATAAAACCATTTTTTTCAGTCCCAATTTCACAGAAGATGCAAAGATGATCTTTATGTGGCTTTTTCTTACAATGACAAAAAATGAGAGTGTTGCATTAAAGTCTAACTCGGTGAAGGCATATCTCTATGTGGAGTTAGGGGGCTAGGCTAATGGCTCCAGGTGTGGGGATTTCCTGTGCACAAATGACCTAGGGGCGGAGCCGAGGCAACTTGGAGGAATGAAGGGATGTCCACTCCCTTAGACTAGCTTCCTCACAGAGCAATGGTCTCAGAGAGACTCGTGAGCGGAACTGCACAGCAGACAGTTCGAGGTTGAGTTCACTGGCGACACTTTCTGAGTTGCTGATCGAAGGAAGAAGATCCACATGCTTTGCATAACAGACGTGCTGCGGCTACAGGTAGGAATTACCACGGTCATGCTTAAGACACATACTGGCAAATTCAACACAGTCACGAGGCAGGGTTAGGACAGAGGACACACAGACACATAGCCTCAAAAAGTCCACCACTGAACAATCTCCGAATAATTACCAGTACAGTCCAGGTCGCCTGAGTCGCCTCTCTGCCTCTCCACCACCAGAGCTGGGTGACTGTCAACCAGTTTTTAAATTTCTCAAGATGTAGCTATGAGAGCTACCAGACAGAAAACCCAATGGGGCCTGAAATACATTTATGCACACCCGCACGATGCACTCTCATTATACACCACAGCAACTTGTGATTCACACTCCACATGTTCTGTTTCACCCTCCGGAGTCTTAGTAATCCTATTAAGGAGCAAGGTATCCTTGGCAGTCTTGATTGGACATTATAAACATGGCAAAAATGAAATTTAGCCATTTCAATCAATTACAGCCTTCTTTCAATAGGCCGATTCTTTCCTTCCCGTGCTAGATAATTGGTTGATTCTTAAAGGTAACCTCTGCAGCTATTACTTTCTAAGTAATCACAATTTCTCCATCATCAAGGAAATGCATTTTCCAAGTATTTTCAGGCATAAATTACACGTCTGGTTTGTGGCTCATGACTAACAGCACTCCTCCATTTAAGCTTTTTGCCTCTCATTACTTTAGGAAATGCAAAGTTGCCTCAGTTTGCTTCTAATGCTATCTACAAATCAGTAAGTAGAAGTTCATTGCAAGACTAATGTCCTAGGAGGCTATTTGTACCATGGCATTTCTTTTTAATAAAAGTCACAAAATAATTTAAGTTTGGGGGCTCATTTTTTCCTTTTATTTCATTGTGGCTAATGCGTGTGATTTAGTAATTCCTTTTTCTCTAATTGTAATAGTTTTACAGTTAATCTCTCTAAGCTGTAAGTTGTTATTTCTTTCTTTAATTATAATAACAATGGTCTCTTGAACTTGTACAGCACTTGCCAGATTTCAAAGCAAGGTCTCCCAGCTCGTTTGACTTGATCCTCACAACACGCACATGACTCAACAGAGCAGCTCTGATCTCAGTCTGCCTTCTACCTCCCCGACCCAAATGACCTTGGGTAAGCCACTTAATCTCTCTGTGCCTTGCTTTCCTCATTCTTGCAGAGCTGCAAAGAGCTAGAAATTGTTAGTTGTTGTTGCTTTCTCATCATTATTATTATCAGGGATTCTTTGATATCAGGTATTCTTATTCAGTTCACAGAGGAGGAAACTATAGGTCAGAGGAACGAAGCTTCTTCACCCAAGTCACACAGGAAGTAAGCTTATCAGGTCTTCTGACCTCCTATGGGAGGATAAACAGCTTCCTGTGACAGATACTGAACCACACAGAACTGGGTCTAGACTCATCACTTACATGGATATGAAGCAGCAGAGAAGTCCCCTCGCCTCTCTGAGCCTCAAATTCCTTGTGGTCAACATGAGGAAAATGAGTACTCCGGCTGCCATAAGGACTAAACACACATGTATAGAGCCTTAGCATGTGCCTGGCGTTCGGTAGGCACTTGATACATGCCAGGTCCTTGTCCCGCCCAGTCTTTCCACACTAACCTGACATGGCAAAGAGCTTCACAGTCTTCAAGTGCTTTTGAAGACCTCCTTATCAGCACCACAGCACAAAGTCAGATTTGAAAGTTATAAGCGAAAAACGCAGCCATCACCAACCAAATCTAGGGGTGGTCAACATTCTTTCCATTCTGGGAACGGTACGGGTGAAGCAAAGAACGGAAAGAAACCAACCAGGCTGATGAGAGATCACCATTTCTTCTAACTGCCAAGAAAGGGCAGTGGGTCTTAGGGACCGATACTCATTGGCTTTATGAACTACCAACACCATTGGACAACTGATCAGGCCGAGTTGTAGGCTTCAAGATGACAAGAAGTTTCCTGAAAGTCCCGATCCACCACCAGGAGTTCTGATTTTTAATTTGATAAGCATTCCTACCACAACCCTAAGGAAGGGGTTATGGTATGTCCTTGTCTCTACCAGTGGACCGTGGGCCAGCTCTAAAACTCCCATTGCCACCGGCATGTCCAGATACTCCAAGGGTGTCCATACTAGTCCAGGCTTGGGGAGTTATGGAGATGCACACCAGTTCTAGTATCATAGTATGAGAGGAAAGGAAAGGTATACTCCCCGGTGATCTCCCAGGGAACCCTGAACATGGACACAGCACAAGATGGCAGCTGATCATCAAAGCAATGGAGGAAGAAAGAATTCCTAGGTCATCAACCAATAGCTTAATTCCTTTCCTATACAGTCTTGAGAAGAACAAAAGCTCTTCCTGATCAAGAAGCATAAAGGCAATAGGCTACTAATCACACAACAGCCTGGCTCTGGGCTAGACTAATGTTCCCATCTAGTGTCCCTACCTGATATACCCTTGTCATAGCAAGACAGATGACTTTCGAAAACTTCTGACAATGTTGATAACAGGTTTTTTAATAACTGCCTACTCAAAAATATACTGCTTACATCTAAAAGTGAACACGCATCTGCATCACAGGCCTTGTTAACAAGAGATGGCATTTACCTTAAAGATACAAGACCATTAATTCAACATGACTTAAATTATAAAGGGGGGAGGATAAGCCAAGGGTCCCATGCCTCATAATAGTGTTGGGCATGAAGTAGATTTTGAATTTTAAGCATGACTCTTGAGGAAAGCTGACTTTTCTAACTCATCCAAAGATAAGACATAAAACTCATCTGGTTATTCCTCTTAAGAAGGGACAAGGCATCTATCATCCTTGGACTCTCCTCCATTTTCCGGAAAAAATGGAGGCCACAACATCTTGCCCTTCCCCCAGTCTTTCTTCTACTCTCCTGCTTTGCTCTCAACCCAATATTCCTTCCCACTCTTCCTCACCATGGCTGGTCACCCTTCACACATGCTTGATTTTGCGTTTGCTCATCTCCTCTGGGAGCCTGCCCCACTCATCACCTCTTCCTCCACTACCTTCACCCTCTCCCTCTCGACGGACATCGGGTCCTTCCCCTCAATCTCTAAATGTGTTCACATTTCTCTCATTATTAAAAACAAAGCCTCTTGCATTCCATATAATTTCTTCCCTTACATTCTAACTTACCTTCCTTTCTTCCTCCCTCCATACAAAAACCCGCTGCCTGTCTTTCTTTTGCCACCTCCCATTTACTCCCCAACCCCAGGCAGTTTGGCTTACCTGCAGTGAGCACCACCATCAACAATTAAACGACTCTCCCTAAGGTCACTGACCCCCTCCCCCTTAACTAGCAAACCAACAGCCACTTTCCAGTCCTGACCTTTCCTGGCCACTCAGACACAGATAACTAACAAATCCTTCCTCTATAAAACCCTGTATCCCCTTGACTTCTATTAAATGATTCTCTTCTCCTTCTCTTCCTACCTCTGTGATCATTCACTCCTTCTTTAGGTTCCTTTCCTGGCTTCTACTTTGCCACCTTGCTTACTGCTTCAATGTTGCTATTCCCCAAGATTCTGACTTTGTCCCTCTTACTCAGTCATCTGCTAGCTTCTAACCCCTGCCTGCTAACACCAAACTCTCTCTCTTGACCACTCTCATTAGCTCCAGATCCCTCCATCCAATGCCTACTGGATATCTCTCCCTTCATATCCCACTGGCATGGTCAAAACAGAATTGTGTTTTTTCTCCGCAAGTACCAACCCTGTTTCCTCCTCAACAGTCTGTTAGTGAGACTGCCATACTCTCAAGTCAAAAATATGGGCATCATTCATTCCTGTCCCACACTTCCCACATCCACGCAGGCAGCCAGTCTCAGCATTTCAACCCACTTGCTCTACCTTAAATCTTGCCTTCCATGAACTCCCCTTAGCTGACTACAAGGGCCTCTTTATCTGCCTCTAGTTTCCTTACCTCCAACCCACTCTCCACGCTTCCAACATCACCTTTAAAGCTCTTTGTCTGTCCTGGACGTGCCCTTACTTAAAAGCTCTCAGTGACTTCTCTTCATGTGCGGAATTGTGTCCAAACTCCTTGGCACGAGGTACAAATCTCCACGAACCTCTCCCCAGCCCATCTCTGTAGCAGTTACCACGCAGTCACGCCTTCACTCACCATGATGATGTCTACCACTGGGCAAGGAAGTCCTTGAGGGCAGGGACTAGGTCTTGTTCCTCTTTGTACCTTAGTCTAAGACGTGACTAGCACGTAGTGGGCCTTCAATAAGTGTTTGCTAAACCGATCATATCCCTAAATACGTGCATTCAAAGGCACTGTATACATTAAATAAATGGAGATAGGAAAAACGCTTTTTGAAGGATTATACTATTATTGACAGATTGCAAAGCGGTAGGTTAGGTGACCTGACTCTCTTGGCCAGACTCACCGAACTTGGAAGCACCTGAGTCTTAGTCAAGAGCTGCCTACTTATCACAAACAAGGCAGCAAGACTCTGGTCTCACTGGTCACCGATCCAAACAGCTTACTCTCTACCCCAGAGTGGTATTTGTGCCTATGCTGTCCTTTCCTTTTCCAGAAGTCATTGTCTTCTAATTGGTGCCCTTCGAAAATCACAACTCTCAAAAATTTTCTCTATTGTTGTTTTAACTCTTACATCAGTTTTGTTTCATTACAGAAAATTACACTGCTACTAAATCGCAATAAACACCAACCAGCTGCCAGCAATTCCACAAGATTCTTCCCCCAAACCCCACACATAGAAAGTTCAGCAGTAGGAGTGTTGTTGGAGCTACACACTAGCCAGAATACCACCAGAATGTCAAGCCAGCTACACCAGCCGCTCTGGCTGAGGCGATCTCTTAATCCAGGATTGGTAACCACCGGAGAAAACGATTGGCTTTTCCCTTTCTCCTAGAGCAACGATTTTCAAAGAGCACTCAAACCACTCAACGGCTGCTAGCAATATAAAATGGAAAAGGAAAGCACTGGCCTTGCTAGCAATGGACGGCATTGACCGGGAGGAGAAAGAGACATAGCCGTTGACATTCTGATGAAGTCTTCAGGGGCTGCCTTGCTGATAGCCAGAGTGGGGATAAGCGTCAAGGGGGCACTGCTTGCTGTAGGAAGTGCTGGGCGGGAGAGAACTCCTTGGAGACGGGAAGTCTCACTAGTTCCTTTCAAATCTGACGGTACTCCCCAAAGAAGACAGAATTTGTCTCTGAAGGCTTCCTCAGAAACCTGCGACTGCTCCCAATACAGTGTACGTACATATTTCATTTGTGAAATATATTCTCCTGGAAATGATTCGGGTGCTTTAAAAATAGATTAAACGTTGATTAGTGTGTTCAAAAATGTAACAAGCAAGCATTTTCCAGAAAGATAAATTACATACATATTCAGCTACCTTGTAGGGCTCCCCAAAAAGATCAAAGCCTGAAGAAAAGAGATCGTCTTCTTGCTGGACTTCTTGATTCCTCCGCTCCCATTCCCTTTTTTTAAGGGCACTTCGGTCTTGTTCATAGTGACTGATACGAAAAAAAAGACAAAAGGAGAAAAAGATTAGTCACTTAAGTCATTCAGCACTCCCTTGTCATCAATAAGAAGAAAAACAATGCAAGGCAACGCTCCCCAAACGGATACCATATAGAGAGCAGAGAAACCTTTTCTTGACCCCCAGTGGGTTTAAGATCCCAGCCAGTTCTTTGGAATACAGAAGAAAATGGAAACTTGCTGATTAGAAATCCTACTCATGCCCACTTAAGCACTGCAGAATCCTCTTTCCTTGTCCTTGCTTGAGTGCTACAGGCAATTAGAGGCTCCCCAAAAGTCAGTCCACTGCACAGAAAGGTCCTGAATTCAAGTTGCTCTGTCGCCAATGGCTCAGGGCTCAGAATTCACAGATACTACAAAGTCCTAAGGGGAAGGGATTAACCAATATGTCACAGACAAACCATAACTCGGATTGTTAGAGTGAGCCCGTTGTAACGAGATCATTCACTCACACTCCTTCTCACACTGGTCGTGTCGTTTTGGCCTTCTCATAGTTTGTGTCACAGGTGACAGCCTTTTAAGGAAACTCTTCAAAAGAAAGGTGCCTGGCTTGAAGTCCAAACCACTAACAATTAAAGAAGGTGATTAAGAGCCTTGAACGACGTTAAGGCACACGTTCTAGAAACACTGTATAGCTCTGTAACTCATTGCATTTCAGGCTTTCCCATGGGAGGTTCAGTACAAAAGCTTCCAGACAATACCTAAGATGTACTCCAGGACCTTGAATTTTATAGAAGGAAATGCTTCCTGATGAAGAAAACAGTTGTCTTCTTCATCAGGCAAGAACATACACGTTAAACTACAACGTGGGGGCACCTGGGTGGCTCAGTCGGTTAAGCGTCCGACTCTTGGTTTCAGCTCAGGTCATGATCTCGTGGTCGTGAGATCAAGCCCTGTGCCGGGCTCTGCACCGGGCATGGAGCCTGCTTAAGATTCTCTCTCCCCCTCGGCCCTTCCTCCACCACACCTGTGCACTCTCTCTCTCTCAAAATAAACAAACAAACAATAATCTGGAAGTATCAAAAGTGGTGAATTCTTTTTGTCCATTGGGTTTCCCCGTCCCCTGCTTTTGACTGAAATCTTACTCAAAGCGAGTACACATATGCTGGGCAAATTTAAATTATATGAACGTACGTAAAATGCCTAACAGGTGCTGTACAAATGTTGCTTTCCTTCCCCATGTTAATACCGCCATGTTAAGACTTAATTAGATAATTGGCATGCAAATGAACGTAATAGCTAAAGGAATTACAAGAGATACGCTGATCTAAGAGTACAGTCGACAGGTTTTGAATACATCCCAAACCTTAATGCCTATCCTTGGGAGCCGAGTCTGCTCATGAGTATCAGAACTTTTAATTTACAAAATAAGGGCACAGAGCATGAAATATCCACGGCAGCTTAACTAGATATTGATATACGTGGAGTGTGAGATGCCACTACACTTAATCATCCACCTTTCTCCACGGGAATCCTTGAACTGACACATTCAAAGTGACTCTGATAGCCTTCTCTTCCAAATCAACAACACTTCATTTCTCCGATCTAAAAAGTGGCAACATTTAAAGGATGTTCCAACGTACATTATGCTTTCACAATACAAACAACGCCAGACACAGAGGAGCTCGCCGGGCCGGTCGCAAGAATGCTCGGCAAATGGTATCGTACACTGCCCGGGAAAACACAAAGACCCTCCGGAGCGCCACACAAAGCCCAGACCCCACATCTGGGCCCCGTCCGGTCAAGAACGAGGCCAAGTCCAGATACCGGAAGGAAGGCAGCCTACGTCTTGTAGTCTCAGACACCATCCACAGGTATTACGGTCGCCGGCATCAGCTCTCATTTCCACCCACGAGTTGAGATCAGAACCCCAACCGGTTACCACCGTGTTGGAGGGCCGCTGTGGGAATCCGCCAGACCTGGCGATGTCTTCAGACCGTGTACACGGAGCCCGAGTTCGACCTCAGCACCATCCGCGGGCCGCTCGGAACCCAAGCCCGTCATCCGTGTGTCAAAATGTAAGAAAGAGGGGCGCCTGGGTGGCTCAGTCGGTTAAGCATCCGACTTCAGCTCAGGTCACGATCTCACGGTCCGTGAGTTCGAACCCCACGTCGGGCTCTGGGCTGACGGCTCAGAGCCTGGAGCCTGCTTCCGATTCTGCGTCTCCTTCTCTCTCTGCCCCTCCCCCATTCATGCTCTGTCTCTGTCTCAAAAATAAATAAAAACGTTAAAAAAATTTTTTAAAAAATGTAAGAAAGAGAGGGCGTCAGGCGTGGAGGGGGACGAACGAGTTAAAGCAGTACTGGGGGGGGGGGGAGGAAGGCCTGTCACAAAGGAAGACACCTCATTTCCTTGCCCTTCCCCAGCACGCGACTCTACATGCAGAAACAAGAGCCCACACCTCAGGCATCCGAGGAACGCGAGCAAGATGCCCGTTTTCTAGCCCTCCATTCATTCTGTGCACCCGACGGCCCAGAATGACAGGCCCACGGGTCACGTTTAATTCTCCCCCGAAGGGAACCGAAGCCCTCTGGTGCCCCGGCTTGGCGAACCACCTTCCTTCTCCTCTGAGGGAAAAGGCAGAATTCAACCCCTGAAGGAACAGAAGGGGAAGGAGAAGCAAAGGAGACGGCGCTTGGACTCGCGCGACAACCGTCCAAGCGGCCGGCAGCCGGGGTACCTCCGGACGCTTTCGACCCGGCTCCGATTTCTTAGGAGGCTCTTGGCTCCATTCTGCAGCAGCGCATTAGCCACCAAATTCCAGATGGAAACAGGAAGAGCAGACTGAGGGCGCACAGGGGTGTTATCTGGTGCCGGGAAACTGCCTGCTGCACTTTGTAACCCGCGTCACAGAGGACGGTTAAAGCCTCGCATCTCTGGCGAGAATGAATGTCATCTCCACAGAGCTCCCCCGCCCTTGGAAGGCAACCGAGTCTCTGCAACGCATTCCCCTTTCGCTGGGCACGGCCTTGTGCTGAAAGCTTCACCCGGCGAGGTCTGATGAGGAACGAACTACGCGGCGACGAGGCTTTCGCGGCGGGGAATGTCACCGATTTCTGACTGAAACCAGAATTAGTAACTCGAAGCACCGGCTAATTAAGACCACAGCCATGTATTTAGCCTCTTGTTATACCTACTGCAGTTTATAATTATGAGGCCCTCTTTATCTACTCAATTAAAGTGCTTCTGATTCACGCAGGTCGTGTCGGAACGTGTGAGCCCCACAGAGGCCCCAGGAAACTCTGTGACCGTCCCCTGATGACCGGATGTACCTTCACCCGCCCAGGCTCGTTTCCCAGAGGAGAGAAGGGCTCCACAGCCCATGAAGAAACGCTCAAGCCAGAAATCAGGATTAATCACCATATTATTGGTCCGAACAATCCGAATTTACTCACCCTGATGAGGACGGGGAGGGTTGAGCCAAAACTCAACTCAAGGCCTCTCCCTGATAGCAAGTTATACAATGTTCTTCCAACTTTTTACTCCAGGAAATGATGAAATTGGTCACATTACAGTGGTATAAAAACCACCAAACACCCACAACTCAATTGAGTCTTAATTATCCGAAGGTCGAGAGAGAGAGAGAGAGAGAGAGAGAGAGAGAGTTCTCTCTCCGGAGCCCCTCTCCCTTTTGGAAGCCGTGCAGGGCATGAGGGTGAGAAGCTTCTCTCTAGAATGGGGCTTTTCTGTTAGCTCCGATTTTGCCCACCCGTCTGTTGCCCTGGCCTCAATGACAGAGAGATTGCCCTCCTTAACACGGGAGGAAGCTAAGACCCTCCTGAGAAGGGCGGGGGGGTTCCTGCCAAGGCCTCACCCAGGTAAACACAAAGGTGACTTCACCTTCTCACTCAGATACTCTCCCATCCTGGCACTTAAACCCGATCACGTACACAGGCAACTCCCATTTTCATCACCAGAAGCCACAGGTGCACTCCAAGGACGAGAAAACCCAGAGCACATGCAGATTAGCTGAGATCGAGAAAGTTCCATTGTGCTGTCTTCATTAGCTCACGGTGGTAACGCAGTCGGGCTGACGGCACAGGCTAGTCTTTTAGAACAAAGGCTGTCAGAACAGGAAGAGACCGTAGCAATCATGCAGTCCCGGTCTCTTCATTTGACAGATGAGGAAATTGAGCTCAGAAAGGTAATGGGCCTCGCAGCAGGTCTGTGGCGGCACCAGGCTTCTGCCGCCCAGGCTTCCATCGAGAAGAAGTATCAGTCCCATCTGCACTCTGTGGGTCAACTTTCCTCAGGATTGTCTTTGATTAGAAATTGCCAGTAGGAAAAAAAAACTTTAGGAATTTAATTTGGATTCGAGTATAGAAAAACCATTCGTTTCCTTATACCAAACGTACAGACCCTAAAGGGATTGTAAAAATTAACTACATCTGTGGGGAGAAGCTGAGCCAGGGAGAGTAAAACCCAGTTGAAGTCCATTTGCTTTGTGGATTCCATGAAGTTCAAAAATCATCCTTTGCCTAATTCAGTTACTTTACAAAGCTAGTTGGGGACACATTAATAAAAAACACTGATATCTTTAAATGACCAGCTTGTTTAAAAACACTGCTAACTAATACAGGATTTACTCATTTTCTAATTCAACTGGCACTAAAATACCTTGGTTTTTTTTTGGCTAATATCTTTGTAAAGGCATAAAAAATACATATTTAATTCACCCAAGAGACAAACGTAAGCTATAACTCACTCCTTATGGTTCTCCTGAATGAATCTCTGCCTTCTATGAGATTTGTATTTGTACTCACTACATGTTCCGGAGCTCCAAGTGGCACTTTTTTTTCAGTAGCTAGTCCTATTTTTAATTTGACATTGACCTAATCTTTACAAAGCTTCTGTTAGTAAGAAAGAAAGAAAGAAAGAAAGAAAGAAAGAAAGAAAGAAAGAAAGAAAGAAAGAAAGAAAGAAAGAATGAATCTCGGCTATTCAATTCCCTCAAAATCACCCCCAAGTTATATACTGTTCATATCCATGGGCACTTAAATGTAAAGTGCTAAATTCAAAACTCTGAAATAAAGCTAAAAGCAGGTCATAGTTGTTTTACACATCTAGGGGAGACACATGAGGACCTGGGATCTGGACATGTGAACATGGCCTTGAAAAGGAGTTTCTACAATCAGTAGAACCTCTAAGTCATGTTCAGACAGCAGGATTCATTGAGACCTCTGCATACAACCAGTCTCTTCAGCAAATGGACTCCCCACAGACGGTGGCTCTCATTTAAAATAAAAAAAAAAATCGAGGGCGCCTGGGTGGCTCAGTACGTTTAGCATCCAACTTCGGCTCAGGTCATGATCTCGTGGCCTGTGTGCTGACAGCTCAGAGCCTGGAATCTGCTTTGGATTCTGTGTCTCCCTCTCTGTCCTCCTCCGCTCATGCTCTCTGTCTCTCTCTCGAAGTAAATAAATAAACATTAAAACAATTTTTTAAATACATTTAAAAAATCGAGATCGGAACAAAAAGGAGACATTTACTCTACACATCTGTCAGCTGCCCTTGTGGCCATGCCAATTTCTTTAGGTCTTAGGGAAATGGGGCAGTGCTTATTCTTAGAGTTTCCTTAAATCTGTGCTTTATATTTTTAACATTTATTTAGTTTTGAGAGACAGAGAGAGAGAGAGAGAGACAGACAGAAAGGGGGGGAGGGGCAGAGAGAGAGAGGGAGACAGAGGATCCAAAGCAGGCTCTGTGCTGTGTGCACAGAGCCGACGTGAGGCTCAAACTCAGGAACCGTGAAATGATGACCTGAGCCGAAATCAAAAGTCAGCCGCCTAACTGAGCCACCCAGGCGCCTCTAATCTGTGCTTTTTTAAAACAAAGTACACACCAATACTCCCAGAAGTCCTGGCGGGAAACTGGCTCAATATTTCCTTGTAGAGGCATCTCAGGGATACCCCTGTTCCCTCCACCTCTGGGAACAAAAGCAAAAATTCAGATCATGCAGAAGCTTTGCCAAGGTCATCTTCCAGTGCGGTGAGGCAGACATTCCAAGAACCACTCTCCTTGTCTTATGTCTGTCACTTAGCTCCCCTTAACTCCCAGTCCCCACCCTCTCATTTAAAAACAAATTATTAACAGTCTTCACTGAGATATAATTCACATATCATGCAATTCACCCACTTAAAGTGTACAACCCAGTGGTTTTCAGCATATTCACAGAGTTTTGCAACTACTGTCGTGATACAGGTTTAGACTATTTTCATAGCTCCAAAAAGAAGCCCTCTATCCTTTGGTGATCACCTCCCACCACCTCCCATCCAGCCTAGCCCTAAGCAACCACTAATCTGCTTTCTCTCTGACTTGGGTTATTCCGGATATTTCATATGCGCGGAATTATGTAACATGTGGTCTTTCGTGCCTGACGTCTTTCACACAGCATGGTATTTTCAAGGTCCATCCATCCTGTAGCATGGATCAATACTCCACTATATATTCCTGGTCCTGTGTTACTCCATGCTCATTAAGGGGGTTCATTCCTGGGAGCTTACAATGATTTCACTGGTGTAAAGCTTCCTATACACAAACAAGCAATGTCAAATACAGATATTGTGAGGAAAATGCTTTTAAAAAGTGTTTGCCTCAGGGGCGTCTGAGTGGCTCAGTCGGTTCAGAGTCTAACTCTTGATTTCAGCTTAGGCTGTGATCTCATGGTTCAGGAGCTCAAGCCCCACATCGGGCTCTGTGCTGGCAGCCCAGAGCCTGCTTGGGATTCTCTTTCTCCCTCTGTCTCTGCCCCTCCCCCACTCACGCATTCTCTTTCTGAAAATACTTTTTTTTTTAGTGTTTATTTTTGAGACAGAGAGAGACAGAGCATGAATGGGGGAGGGTCAGAGAGAGAGGAAGACACAGAATCGGAAGCAGGCTCCAGGCTCCGAGCTGTCAGTACAGAGCCCGACGCGGGGCTCGAACTCACGGACCGTGAGATCATGACCTGAGCCGAAGTCGGATGCTTAACTGACTGAGCCACCCAGGCGCCCCAAAGACTTTTTTTTTAAAGTGTTTGGCTTAGGCTTAGCATAAAATTATTCTGACTAGCCTATGAAACTCCCCAAATGCTGCATTACTTCTAACGTATATCCAATACTCAAGCGGTAAAGACAATTGATCACATCTAGGGATGGCAAAGACCTAGTAAAAACCAAACCCGACAGCAACCAAATAAACAGGTTCTGTGGTTCCTGAAGATTCTGCGGGGTGTCCAGAAATGACGGCATCCAGATTCAGAAGATCCAAGCCGGGGCCCTACCTCTTTCACTTCGACGTCGCTTGATCATTTCTAAAGCACTTTCCATTTCTAAGCCTCAGTTTTGTTATTTGTAAGATGGGAATCATCTTTCTCTTCCCTCTTCCTGCAGGTGGTGTAAAGGCTGAACATGATGAGGGGTGAGAAAGGGTCTTGTAAACTACTAGGAGCTGCTCACATTGTCATGGGCAAGACCACTGGTACCCTGACCATACTTCACCTTCATGACACAAAACTTCACTGCACGTTAGTTCACGCACACCTCACCAACGTCTGGCAAATTAGCAGGGCAGGGAATATTGTTTCCTTTTAAGGATGGGAAACAGAGGCTCGGAAAATTGCTCCAGACTATGAGAGAGGGCACCACTCATCTGATTCCTAACCCAGGGCTCTTTCAAAAAGTCTGAGATACTGCTACAGGGCCCACGAAGCCCATCAGATATCCCCTGGGAATTTTTCTCCATAGACTCAAAACTGATCCTTGTGATAGAGGCACCAAATGCCCAGACTCAATTCACAAACTAATACTGACATGAGGCTTAAAATTCTACCTGTTCAATTAAAGTATTTCTTTTCCTTTTTTTAAGATTTTCTTTTTTTAAAGTTTATTTTATTTATTTTGAGAGAGGGAGAGACAGAGAGAGAGCATGAGTGGGTAAGAGGCAGAGAAGGGGGGGGGGGGAGAGAGAGAGAGAGAATGAATTCCAAGCAGGCTCCATGCTGTCAGTGCAGAGCCCGACATGGGACTTGAACCCACAAACCTTGAGATCATGACCTGAGCATAAATGGGACGCTTAACCAACTGAGCCACTGAGGTGCCCCTAATTTAAAATATTTCTAAATATTCTCAATCTTCTGTCATCTGGCTCTCACCGTTGGCTGTGCATGGGAATCACCCAGGGAAGACTTTATAAATCCTCATGCCCAGGTCACGTGCCAAGACCGAGTGTATCAGAATCGCCCAGAGTGGGTCTCAGGCATCCAATATGAAACAACTTCTGGTCTTCGTATATCAGATCATTCATATATAATCTCCTCTTTTGGACCCATTTGGGCATGCTTAAATCTGATGGGCCTAACATGAAGGTAAATCAAGAACCAGGCTGTGTAGGGAACAGATGTATTCTATTATGCAGAAATCTACATTGCTAATCTATGTCAGCAGACATGCCTTGAAGGCAAAAAGCCGTTATTACAAGCATAGACTTGTCAGGCAGAACAACAGTAACACCAACAGCTACTCTCTGTTGATGCCTTGCTCCGTGCCAGGCACCAAGATAGGCATTTTGTGACCATGATCTTCCTTAATCCTCACAAAAACTCCAATGAGGTACCTACCATCCTCACTTTGCAGATGAGGAAACTGAGCTGCACGAAACCCAGGGAGGTTAACAGGCCCAGCATCACACAATTCGTATGTGGTGCCAGCAGAATCGCCGTGGAGGCTGCTAGAATCCCGAGGCCGCCCCCTTAGCCTAAAAGAAGACGCTAGTAGGTCGAATATGGATGTCGATGATCAACAATATTCTAAGAGTGCACTAAAATTCCATTTTTGGAGGATTCCATTTTAATGGAAATGCCACTTTTATACAGCATGACCATGAGCCCGGTAGCCGGAAGGTTCCCATCCGCCTGCAGCAGCATTCAGCTTTATCAATAACTTTCTAGAATCCTGTTGAAATGTACTTTAAAGGCAGTCTTTGCAGTGAAATTAAATTCTTTTGTCCTCACCCACTATAAACGTTGGTGAAGAGACACGGTCCAATACCCATGACTGCCAGAGAGAGGGATCTGTCTCCACACCAAGTGTTAGTTTCCTCCTCTCCTCGACAGCTCACAATGTGTTAGCTCTCCGTTGACGACAGTGTGCCTGTATCTCCTTCAACTTCATGTCAAGCACCCCTCCTCTTCCATACTCAGGCACCCCGCTACAAGAAGACCGTGCTTCACAATACATACATAAACATCCCCAAGTTTCTTTTCTGCTTTCATAACATTTTCCGCGGCTAAGCGTCCCTTTTCCATTTTTATTGCAAATCACTTAAAGAGAACTCTACTTCTGATCCATTCGTCAAAAATGAGAATTCACTATCACTTCTTCTGGCTCATTGACCCCTCGGTAGCACAATCCAGTGTCTTACAAGCACTGCGCATTCAATGTGGCCAAACCAAGAGAGCGGCGCACAACTGCATGACTCAGAACCTTTCAAAAGGACTTCCCGAAGACGAGTAAGGGCCTGGAGTGGATACAATCGCTACGAATAGCCGCAGTGAGAGAGTGAATACAGTAAATGTATGTACTTATAGCTTTAGGACTCTTGAATTGGTTCAAACATTAAAACTATAAACAAATCAAAATGTTACACAGCATTCTCACTCCCACTCTTGCAAGTACCTATCCTGTTCACCACTGCCAATCAAATGTAACCATTTTTATTATTTTCTTGTTTATTCATCCAGTTTCTTTGTGTACTCTTTAGTGTCGACCTGAAATGATCTCATTTATAGTTCTTTCTTTAAATTACCCAGAGTTGAGACTAGTGATGAGCTTTAAGGAGCTTCTGGATCTAAGACTTCATCTGCTTGAAGGGAATTTTCGTCATCAGAAATGATCTCAGGGGCGCCTGGGTGGCTCAGTCGGTTGGGCGTCCGACTTCGGCTCAGGTCACAATCTCATGGTTCGTGGGTTCGAGCCCCACGTCAGGCTCTGTGGTGGCAGCTGGGAGCCTGGAGCCTGCTTCGGATTCTGTGTCTCTTTCTTTCTCTGCCCCTCCCCTGCTCACGCTCTGTCTCTCTCTTTCAAAAATGACTAAACATTTAAAAAAAATTTTTTAAAGAAATGATTCTGTGGAAAACGAAAAAAAAGAAAAAGACGAATCCACGGGTCCACACGTGAGACGGCGGCGACAAGCCTTGAGCGTCCTCGATGGCTCCGAAGGTCTTCGGTGTTGGTTGGAATTGTGCCCTGTGGCAGGCAGCAGGCCCCGCTTGGGTGGCCAAGGCTTGGCTTCACCCTCTGCTCTCGCTGGATCTCCTGTCCAGCCCCAGTGGGTCCTGGCGCCGTCCCGTGTGCCACGTCCCCAGCTCCACACCTGTTACCTCTGCAGCCGACCTACACAGCGCAGCTCTGTCTTTCGAATTACGAAAAAGCTGCCTGAAGTATTTCCTCTCCATGCCCATTAAATATGGGGAATTCTTTTCCAAGTCAAAGCCTTCACAGAACCTGGCTTCTCATAAAGGACACTTTTTAAAAGGTGTTTTATTTTCAGCTAGCTATAAGCAAGACAATTTCAATAACTACTTAATTTAAAACAATATTTTCTCAGAAATCAGATTCTTAATTACCTTTAAACTAAGGAAATTAATGCCCTTAACGAGCAGTTTATAATTGACAGCTTTAGGCTGACTCTATTTTCATGTCTCACCCAACCCTTTGATCCTCGTGTACTCACTAATTTTTACCCAGGCAAATTCTACCCCCTAAAGGCTTACCCTTTGGGCCCCCACCTCTCTGTGGCGCAGTCACCTCCCCCACACCCCCAGCCACCACCGGAGTTCTGGCCTGAGCATACAGCCAGGAACACGACATTCAGACTGCAGAAAAGACCCACGGGGCACAGCCAGCTTGTCCAGGCGTCTACTTATTGTCATGACACCATGCTTGTTTTCTCACAGATCACGTGGACTTGACATTGTGACTTTCTCCTGGGTCCCACTTCTCCCCCTTGCCTTGATGAGGTGTCTGACAAAGGCTGAAGTGTGTTCCCCTCAAAATTCGTATGGTGAAGCCCTGACCCCCGGAACTCAGGTGACCTTACTTGGAAATGCAGTCATCGTGAAGGACATTAGCTAAGTTAAGGTGAGGTCATCCTGGAGGAAGGTGGGCCCGGACTCCAATGTGACTGGTGACCTTAGAAGAAGGGGACATTTGAACATAAAGACACACAGGAAGAAGGCTACGTGAAGATGGAGGCAGATGAGGGGGCGACGCTGCTGCAAGCCACGGAGCCCCAAAGATGGCCGGCGAACCACCGGAAGCCGGGGAAGAGGCCTGGAACAGATTCTTCCGTCACGGCCTTCGAAGGAGCCCACCCTGCCCACACCCGGATCTCCGACTTCTAGCCTCCAGACTGTGAGACGATCCCTGTCTCTTGTTTAAACCTGCCAGTGTGTGGTACTTTGATACGACAGCCCTAGCAAACTAAAACACCCTCAGAACGCATCTCCGAGGCAGTTCACGATGAAAACGTCAGGCCGCTTCCCGGTGCGGGCAGATGACCGAGACCTCAGAACTGTCACCTATTCCTCTCCCTTCTACTCCGGCACCGCGCTCCTCCTTCCCCCCTTTCCAGCTCTGTCTCAGTGAACTGTGGGTGTTCAGTGAGACTGTCACCAGAGAGGAATTGACGCATTTTTTGCTTCCCTTTTATCTGGAAAAGTGCCAAGCTCAGTGTTCAGCTCTTAATAAATATTTTTTTTGACTGACTGAATGAACAAACGACAGGCAAACATATTTTTTCTGCCCAAGTTCAGTGACAAATGTTGACAGAGACATATTAATTAATATATTAATTAACTTGTCTATTTAATCAACAAACATTTACCGGGTGCCTACGTCACATCAGGCACCATGTTTGGTGCTTAGAAAAAAATAAGACACAGTATGACTCTTTGAGAAATTCACAGCCCAGAAGGGGAGGCAAATCCATTCCCAAAGAATCGTAGTATAGGGTGACATATGCCGTGCCTATAGGAACAAAGTGCTGTGGGAACATTCTCAGGTTGGTGTGGGGTGCGTTGCAGCTGGTCCTCGAGCGACGGGGGGGTTGACATCCTGCCCATCAGCTCGTTCAAGTACACGCTAACCAAAGATGATCCCGTGGGACAAACGTGGACGAGTGAACAGAGGATTCAAGTTGCAGCCAAGCCAGTCCCTCGGATGGCCCATGCCTGGCGAAACTGGTCTACGGCAGTGGCGTGAGAACGGTGAGACTTTCTGCTCTTTGGGGGAGCTGGGAAGAGGAGAGTTTGGTATTTGCAGGTGCTGGTATTCAAGGGTAAAACCCTAATTGCACTTGTGATACCCAGTGAGAGGAAGCGCCATACACAAAGAAATGGATGGCTGAGATAAGCATGTGAATGGTGAGCTCATAAAGAATGATGCGATTTCAAAGGGAAGCATTTATTGTTTCCTGTGTTATAGCGCATTGTCTCCTGATATGATTAGTTATCAGTCTCAGTTATCCGAAACTGGTATGAAATAAAGCGTTTACGCAGTTATGCTTCATTGATGTCAGCGAGGGGAGCACGAAAACCTCCATGAAGGTGGGTAATTGATGTGTAAATCAGAGCTCAATCACTCTGTAATAGAAATGGTCCCACTGAAAATATGCTTGTTGAGCACAATCGCATAGAAGCCAGAGGGATGGAGGGAGGGAGGGAGAGGATAGAAGGCTTATTTATTAAAAATGATAATAACTGGCAATTTGTGCAATTTTCCCTTCAGCAGAGGGCTGCTGTCAGAAACGCTTGCAAGCAAGTTGTGACCAATATATCCAGATAGTTTCCTTCTGTTCTAATGGATGATTTCTGTTTTATTTAAACGCTCAGCGAGCTTGTTGTGGATGTTTTAAAAGAGCAAATTAAACAACATGTTTGTCTTTTGAAACATGACACACGTTAATGGCATCAGTTAACAACGCTTATTTTATAGGTTTGCTTGCTATTGTTATTCAAACCCTTCTGTCACTTTGCATTTGCTCTCTGAAGAGCAGTGAATAAAAATGGACAATGCCTTGCGATTTAGTATTTTAACATTTCGTATCGAAACAAAAATAACTTACTATATTGATCAAACAGCAGTTCCTCTATCTATCATCCCTATAATCATTACCATTATCATCACTTCAGGTGCCATGACAGTGTCTGGTGGCAGATTTTTCTTCCCCTCCGCCGTACTCACCGATTAAAGAGAAAATTCTCTACTGCGAATACTGTCACAGAAGGCTTAACAGCCAATATTCCCGCCAATTCATCTGAAAAAGAAAGTGCTAACTTTCATTGTTTTTCCAGATCTCGTGAAAAGCCAGTCAACACAAGAGGCGGCTCTATCGCAGGCGTCTAGCGTGGATCCGATGGACGGCCCGGGGCGCCCACACACCCCCTGACACTGGTGATGAAGGACGTTACCTGTGGCGACAAAGCAACAGCAACGGTACAGACGCGCTCCGCTGTGCAGGTGGGGGCACTCTGCTCACCTGCGGTCACCAAGTCAGCCTGGCGTTGCAAAGTCCGCGTGTGCGGATTGCCCGTCTAGTATGTCGTGCGGGGCCGGGACCCGAATGTTCCCACCTGGACGAAACACCCAAGTAGACTGGCAGCAGGTGGTGGTGGCTCCTTCTGTTCACCTTTCTCAATGTGGCTACTCGAAAATCTAAACACGTGTATGTGGCTTGTGCTTGGGGTTCACATTAGATTTGTACTGGGCAGCACTGGCCTGAAAAAGAATGATTTTCTAGGTCTACTTAATAACCCACTCATCTTAACCGATACTGGTTTCAGAGCGCTGCCTCAGGGCAGTAAGAGGCTTTGTGCCTTTGGGTTCACTGCAACAGTCTAACCTCGTGGCCCCTTCTCTATTCTCAGCTGCTCCCCTCAATCTCATTTTCATTTAGACCTGGGGCACATATGCCAATGTTTCTTCTTGTGACCGCTATATTGTCTAACTGGGGCGTTGTCGATCAATACTAGGTGAGGTGTCGAGCTGTGTTTGTGTAGTATGCTTAATATGCTTCTACCCAATGCGCCATACGGAGGCACTGCACTGTGTATTACGAGCGTATTAACACTAAGACTCAACTGAGTATCACTGGTGCCTAGTAAACTAGTAAAACAAAATTATGCTAAGTAGTCGCTGAACATCGCGATCCCTAATGTTTTTAATGAGTGTCTCAAACGTAGCGCACGCCCTTCTCTGAAATACCAAAAGAGCCGAGGCACTATCCCAGGCTTGATGTGAATTTCATTCTACAAGAGGAAGGCATTTTTTTGGATATAGAAACTAAGAGACTAAATAACAGCGTGGGCCTCACTCCACCAATAACTGTGTCTTTAAATCTAAACTCCGTGTGGTTTTGAAGCCCTCTATGCTTGTTTTCTTTCCCCAGTGCGTGTCACAGCTAGGAAGCATTTTGATTAGCCTAAGCCATCAGCAGTTCCTTCCTACCTGTTTCACATACATTTCACACGTTACTTTTAGAGCTCCTCAGTTTACTGATATTTTCTTGGAACGCTGCCAGCCAATCTGTAGCAAAATTAAACTGTGCCTTTTAATATAAAACAATCATTGATTAACACATACTGTTCAAGCCAGATGAATCAGCAGCCTGCAAGGATGAAGCGTTTTATCGCACTAACACACCATTCGAATGCTCTGATAGATGCATTCATTTGCTGATGGGCACAACACGCGAGGAGCACAGGCCCACACTCCGCGGCACTTCACACTCTTGTTCCTCAGCACACAGTATGCTCGACAACAAGAATGTAGGCAAATGAACAATTTGCTGTGATTAGTTTAGTTTCATTTGTTAATTACAGATTCAACAAGAACTGAATGCTGAAGCTTTTCAAGTATCAGATACCCATTGATCCATAGCCCCCAACATGCTCAAGTAATACTTGGGAGTCTAATATGATTTATTGTTACTTGGAGCACTGATTGGCTAGAGGAATTATACTCCAATAAATGATGGCACTGTCACTGAATCCGCCTGTAATTGCTTCCATTCATTGTAATGTATGCTCTAACGCAAACTGGAAAGAAAGGAGATGATCAACTTCAAGCGTCAGCTGTTTCAAATTCCGCAGTGTGTCCCTAAGTTAATGGATGGAGAATATTCTGCCGGCATATCTGCTGGGTTGCAGGAGATGGATCTTCGGAGAGTTCTAGATATGCACACTCATATGTATTTCATGTATGTCGATGTCACACAGATCTACAACCGATGGCCACTTGGCGGGCTTGCGTGCCTCCGTGGAGGCAGATGGCGTGACTCTGCTAAGACTGGGCCAGGACACAGAATCCTCAGGAACAGTGGGTCCTCTACCGCTCTGTCCCCCGCCCCTCAGGACAAATGGAACCCTCACAGGCTACTCATTTCCGTCCGGAGTGACCCAGATGTGTGTGACTCATCTTCCCTGTCGCCTGACACTGCACCTTCCATCCAGGCTAGGAGCAGAGCCCCTGGTCTCCACTCTCCAGCACTCCACAGCTCCTCCTCAACCTCACTTATTCCACTCTACCAGAACTGTCTGCTGCTAAACGGATGGCGACTTCCCCGAGCTAAGCACCGTATGACGCTCCTGTGGCTGCTGTAACAAATTACCACCAACTTGGTGGCTTCAAACAGCGCACGTGCAGTCTCTCAGTTCTGGAGGTCAGAAGCCTGAAATGAATCTCACTGAGCTAACATCAAGGTGTCTATGGCTGTGTTCCTTCTAAAGGCTCAGAGGGGCGGGGGCGGGGAGGATGGCTTTTCTTGCCTTTTCCAGCTTCCAAGGGTCACCCCCATTCCTTGGCTCATGATCCCTTCCTCCAACATCAAGGCCAGCAGTGTAGCATCTTCAAATCTCTCTCTTACATCGGCTTCCCTTATCACATCTTCTCTGACTCTGACCCCCCTGCCTCCCTCTTAGAAAGACCCTTGTGATCACACTTAGGGCCCACCCATTCAATCCGGGATCACCTCTCCACCTCTCCAGGTCCTTATCTTAATCACATCCGCAAAGTCCCTCCCGCCTTGTAGGTAAAGTACTCACGGCTTTGGCAGATTAGGACACGGACATCTTTGAGGGGAAAGTATTCTGCCTACCACAGGTTCGATGGTTTAATCATTCTTGTCCTCCCAGTTACATGACATTAGTGGGGCTTCAATATTATGAGCAGAGGTGAATGAATGCATGAGGATGATTCATTAAAGCTTTCAGATGTCTCTACGGAAGAGTGCCTCATGCATGAAGAGTGCCCGATGGGTGAGGCAGGGCAAAGCCCGACGGCCTCAACACCTGCTCTGTCATTTAACGCCACTTCAGTCCTCCAAGGCTTGACTTTTCTCACCAGTAAGTGTCTCTGGGAATTGCTGTGACCCTCAAATAAGATAATGTATGGGAAAACATCTGTGAAGGTAACTTGCTTTATCTGTGTTATAACATTATCCTTGCTTATCGCTAAGAGAAGACACTAGACCTTTGGGAGAGAAAAATAAGAGGCAAGAAGTCCCACTTCTACAGATATGTAAGGTACTATTACCCAGTAAATCTAAATAAAAATAACCATCTGAAAGTGACCTGAAAATATGCTTTCTATTCATATGCAAGTAGCTTAAGAGATTGACACAAGACACTGAAATTACCTCAAATAACTAGACGCTCAATTGCTCAAGATAAGTGGGGCCACAGTCGCCCTCTCACATTGTAGTTGAACACAACAATCAAAGATGGGTTCGCCCTGTTTACATATTACGGCAGTATGAGATCTGTTGTGACTCATTTATCAAACCCTGCATATTAACGCATCAATTTTATTGACTAATAAGACGGTTCCCTGACATTACAACAACACAGATGACAATACATCTTCCAATACGAGCAGAATGATCCTGAGAGGCGCCACACACACCTGCAAAACGCTTGATTGTATGTAGTTCAAGCCAGGAATGTGAACACGGGAGAAACTTGAGCACGAAAACAACCTCCAACCTAAGGGTCTCTAGAGGGCATCAAGATCAAAGCTGTCATTTTCCCTTATGAGGAAGATCAAGTATACAGAGGGGAACCGGGGCGGCGGATGCCATCCACCTGGTCAGTGGCATGACTTGGACCGGCGCCCAGGTCCCGACTCTCCGCTCAGTGCCCTTTGCCCTGTGTCACCTTTCAGCTTCCCTGAGCCCGGGGCAGTGCTGCCGGCTCACTGCTTGGGGAGAGAAAGGGCAGGCGACAGAGGGAAATTTACTTTCAAATGCTCGTGAATCGCTAAAAACTACACGGGCCTCGGTGTCTGCAAGCAACCCACTCCATGTGAAAAGGCTGTCATATTCCAGACTGTGTGGGATTTACTTTAGGAGAGAAGAAACCTGGAAGCCCTCCAAGGAAAGCCCCTGGTTTGGCACAAAGCAGAGAGAGTTATTAAATAAAGAGGGAGGGGCCGACCAAACGGCCAAGTGAGTGACAGAATGTGTTCTTTGTAACTGGTTGCCTCAACGTTGTCCTCTGGGTACAACCTAATGCTCTTTAACCCAGTGGTCCGGCTGAAGGGCAGGCTGCGGTGAATGTTAACGGGCCCTGAGTGTGGGCACACGTGCGCACCCACAACTTAGGGGGGAGGCAGATTGATTTTTTTAATGTTTATTTTGAGAGAGAGTGAGAGAGAGAGAGAGAGAGAGAGAGAGAGAGAGAGAGCAGGAGCAGGGGAAAAGTACAGAAAGAGGAGAGACAGAATCCCAAGCAGGCTCTGTGCTATCAGCACAGAGCCCAATGCAGGGCTCGATCTCACAAACCAGAAGATCATGACCTGAGCCAAAAATCAAGATTCAGACACTTAACCGATTGGGCCACCCAGGTGCTTCTTGGGTGAGGCAGATTTATATCAGAGCATCTCAGACGAGAAGAGACCACAGAAGTCATCTGGTTCCACTGTCCAGCCCTCCGCTCAGTAAGAAAAGAACCCTCAAAGGTTGGCTCAACGATCCACTGGTACATGGTTGTGACTGGGGAGAGAGGGCGTTGTGTTGAATCCTTCCTCTCTTGGCTGCAGACCTGATGTACTTGTGCACAGTACCCCCGGAACCTGACTTGGGGGGCTGTGAAAGGAACGGATATATCATCTGGTTGCCCTCCAACCCCTAACTGACTCTTGAATGCCCTTTACAGCAGCAAATATGTAAACATCAGGCAGGTGCGTGTGGGTTTCCCTCTGGGAACGGCAGAGCTATCTGGGCGGGAGCCTGGAGACCTGGGTTTCCAGCGCAGACCTACCACTAACCAGCTTGGCGACCTCAAGGAAATGATTTCACTCTTTCAGGCCTCAGTTTCCTCACATGTAAAACACAGAGTTTGTGGTGGATCGTTTCCAGCGTCCCCCTAGGATATTATTCACCTTTTGATAGCTTCCTCTGTCTTCTCCGATGCCAGCATGCTCAGGACAGGTCACCAGCCACCTCCCTGAGGCCACTCCCAGCCTAGCTGGTCCATGGGGTGGTGCTGAGGCAGCCGTCCCCTCAATATCTCAATGAGACAGCGATCAACGATCAGCCAGTACACAAAGCACACGCTGCCCCGAAACCCAACACACGAGTAGAAGCTAGGAGTGCACGCTTAGCAGTTTTTCTATTTCAAACTCCTTTGCTCAAGCTGCCCCAGTCTCAGGATGAGATAACCCGATTCTCCGGGCGTGACAATTGCCATCCCGGAGTTCCAAGTCAAAGTGTATCCTAGTTTGAATTCCGCACTCCCAATCTGTTGCCTAGTATAAATATTATACTATGTAATGTGTAAATATTAAAATCTAACTTTCACAAAGTTGAGTCACAGTCACTGGAATTCGGCCAAGACTCTAACACTTTTTCATTATTTCCAAAGAAAAGACCAATTTAAGAAACGCAAACCAGTTCCAATTCACTTCAAAATTTGGCTTAACGTCAAAGAAATTTTAATGAAATTCTGCTTGAGCATTAAACATGAAGGTATTTATATGATTATTAAGTTAGCATGCGAGTTAAATAGAAATTAGTTTTTGGTCGCTCACTACTGGGTTCATAGGCCAGTGAAACTCAAAATGATGGCTGCATTTCAGCGGAATCCCTCATCCCACACAGGCAGGCTTTACACCAGACACGAAGACACAACATTATTATCTGCGCTTTATCTGGTCCTTTGCTGCCATATGGTCATGGTGCTGTCATGGCGTCCCGGTGACCTTGCACAGGGCAGAGACCTGAACCACAGCCAGTCTGCGTTTTGGCGGGAAGCCTTGTGATCCTCCCTGAACACCAGAGGCTGCAAGGCCTTCTCCCACCCGCCTCCCCATATCCCCCGCAAGACGGTCACGACAGCCTCTCAACAACTCCTGGGTTCTGGCCACTCCCCCACCCCGGAACTCTTCAGCAAAGGTGGGGGGATGAGCCCCTCTTCCTTCCCTGTTCTCCTTTTTGTGTGTGCCGCCCGGAGGAGGGGACCTGGCCTCTCCGGCTCATTCTGTTGTGTACTGTCTGTGTGTGCGTGCAACTGCCTCAATCTGAAACTGTCCTGCTGAGGTATCATTTCCAGTCACATCAGTCAGGCTTTGGCCTCGTCCTTATCTCAATTGCAGGTGCCTGACAACCAAATAGATCTGTTTTCCTTTCTCTGCAAACTTCCTTGAAGCAATCTTAGCCAAATCAGGAATCTGTGCCGTCTTTCCTTCCCGGGTTTAGGCAGAAACAGTTTATCAGTGTAATCTCACTACATATTCTTAGACTGAAAGGCGATTTATTCAGATTCAGGGTGCAGCTTCTATGGTGGTGAGTCGTCAGGCAAATAGAATCCTCTAGGACCCTCAACCCTACAAACATAAAGAGAAGAGAAAGCCCCAGGGTTCTGAGACTGAGGGGTGAATGTGGGAAGGGGCAGGATCCTTCTCCTGAGGCAGGAAGTGAGAAGAGCTAGAGAGGCACCATGACAGCTGGAGGGGTGGAAAGATGAGGAAACCTGTGCCAAGCAGCCCAACGGCCTTGACCTCCTTGGAGAAACAGAAGGTGAGTCCAACTGCTGAGAGCCGGAGGAGGGCGAAGACAGGAGGGCCAGGCTCATAGAGAAAGGAAAGCTTTTGGAATGGCAGCTGTGAAGATGTCAGGCTGAACCAGAGATCTGCTGGACGGCGAGGAGAGGGGGCCCACGAAGGTGAGCAGGGAGCTGGTTGGGGACAGGACCAGTCACCGGAGGGGCTGGAGAGGTCACATGTCTGCAAGGTCCCTCCCGGGCTCTGGTAGAAATGGGGGCAGGGGAAGCAGACGGAAGCCCCAGAGACACCTTCTACACTTTCTATACTTTGGCCTACACGGGGTCGGGGGCCCAGGCTATGCCACTTTGGAAACATGCTTGGAGTGTGCACACAGGTGACCTTCAGGGTTTTCCACCTGCAAGAATGAGAGAAGTCTTCAAGGACAACAGAGAAATACTTCCCCAAATGCCCCACAATTCCGTTGCAATGGCTTGCAAATGTTACTTGTCTTTCCCCCCAAAATGGAAACCAAACTGCCCCATAGGGTCCCCAGTGCATTTCAAAGCCCAGTGAGGGACTAACTGCTGGGAAATGCCTACTTAGGGAGGTTTTGCAGGTTTTGCACCTCCCCCCTCATCAAGGAGCCTCCCAGGCCTGCACTAAGGCCCTTAAGGAAAAGAAGTCGAATTGGTCACCCTGACTCCCCACAGGGACCATCACTGTGGGCCCACTGCTCAGTGGAACGAGGCAGAATGCGATGCTCTCACAAGTGAAACAGAGTGGGCTCTCAACGCTGGCCTGAAGAGCTGGGATGTTTCACTTTAAAAAAGACAAGACTCTGAGGGCGCCTGAGTGGCTCAGTAGGTTAAGCATCTGACTCTTGATCTCTGCTCAGGTCATGATCTCAAGGTTCATGGGATCGAGCCCCGCATCGGGCTCTGTGCTGACAGTGCAGAGTCTGCTTAGGATTTTCTCTCTCTCTCTCTCTCTCTCTCTCTCTCTCTCAAAAGAAATAAATAAACTTAAAAAAAAAAAAAAGGCAAGACTCCAGGCACATATGGGCTCCGGTTTTCAATTTCTGAAACGCAGTCTCAGGAAAGAAGGGGCAGCCCCCTGAGGGGCCCCCAGGGGACACAGGAGAAGGTTTGGCTCCATCCAAAGGGAAGCAAACTTGGCTTAGCCCGCAAGCTCCCTGCTGCCAGAGGGGCTCAAGCAGGGTCGTAGGACTGTTAAACTGGCAGCTGCCGATTCAAACAACCGGAAGGGAGCCTGATCATCTCGAAACGCCTCCTCACCTCCGAAATGCTGATTTGTCAGATCCGCTGAGGCCAGTGTGAGCCACACTCACTGGTCAGGGTGCAATGGAGCTCACGTTCCATAAAGAGCTTGCTCTCCCACTGTTGTTCGGCCCAGCACTCCCTCAGCAAAGAGCTCGGTAAGAGATCATCATTCTTCCAGCTGAGCTGATGGCTTAGCATTTGTTATGCTTCACTCATCAAACTATATATCAATGTGCCTTTTGTCTTAAGAAAATACATAATGGGATTTTAATTCAATTACAAGTTTACATATTACCAACTGGAAATTAATTTAATAAACAATTTGTTTCCATCGACTAATAGGAATAGGTTAATGGTGCAATTAATCAAACATTTGACTTTTCAAAGTTTTGATTCATTAAACTAAGAACTTGCCACTTGAAAGCTAATGTAAGGCTTGATCTCAAACTTTTAGGCACGTCTGTTGCTGTTCTATTCCCACTATTAGGAGCACATAATATTTACACTCAGAGTACTCTCAGAGGTCATCTGGTTCTGTCCCTTCGCTGACAGATGAGAAAACCGGCCACACACACACACACTCACACACTCACTCACCACGGACTTGTAACGAACACGAGAGAAGTTAATATTCTTTTCTTTTTAATTTTTTAAATGTTTGTTTATTTTTGAGAGACAGAGAGAGATCGAGCATGAGCCAGGGAGGGTAGATAGAAAGGGAGACACAGAATCCAAAACAGGCTGCAGATTCTGGGCTGTCAGCACAGAGCCAGATACGTGGCTCGAAGTCATGAACTGTGAGATCGTGACCTGAGCCGAAGTTGGACGCTTAACCGACGGAGCCACCCAGGAGCCCCTACAAGTTAACATTCTTTATGAGGTTTCTATTGGCCTTGGATAATTGTTTAAAAACGGGACATATTTTAGGAAATGCATATTTTGTTTCAATTTATCTAACAGGACGATGACAGTTATCAAAATTACATTTATGCCTGGTGCCAAGGCTCATTCCTACGGGCAGAGAAAACTAACAGCTTAGCGTTCCAAGAGGTGCCTGCTAGAGATGACCACAGTTCATCTGCCAGGGCACAAGTTCGTTTTCTACTATAGCACAGCTGTTATATTCATCCAGAGAAGGCGGGAAAATCTCGAAGAAACTGCCACTGTGTCTTTATGGCAATTAGCATATCGTTATCTATAAGCATCGTGACCGCGCTCCTAAAGGCATATGTCATGGTACCTTCTCTTGCTCTTGCTCTGATGTTTAAACATGGACATGACTACTTTGGCTCTAAGAAGGCCATGCATTCACAGCCCCATGAATCTTTTTATAATGCCAAGCCCAGATATGCACCAGAGGAAGCAACCCGCTAGGCAAAAACGTTTTCCAAATGGCCAAAGAAAGCAGGACGACTGGGGGTCAACTACACGGACTTTCTAATCATGGTTCTCTCAGGCAACTATTTTAAAAGTAGTTTGCTTCGTTCTCCCAATTCCCATTCCCTTATATCTATATAGATAGAACACAGACTAGAAAGAGTAGAATACACACATACACACACACACACTCCCAGTCGTGCAGGCTTCACATCTGGGGCTCATCTCTGCTGCTTTCCCCTCACTCGCTCTTGCCCAGGGCCGCTTCCTCCATCTGTGACATACACAAGTTTCCAGGTCATTTTACCTTCAGGATCCAATCCTTCTCATCAGTTCCTACTGCTACTGCCCTGACTCGAATCTCTGGTCCCTTTCTCTTGGACGTGCCTGCATAGTCTCTTACCTGTTCAGTCTTTCCCAGGCCAGTGGCTAGGACATGGCCCCGGTCCGTCTTCCCAAACGTGTCCCTCACCCCTGTTCTCTACATCCTGTGCCCGGGCAATCTTCCACCTGCACTCTGCCCCAATCCCTCCATTGTCCTGTCTCTGCACCCAGGCACCCCCACCCGAAAAGACCCTTCTACATGTCTGAACGTTAAGCCTCCCTCCGCCATTAAGTCTTCTCCAATGCCCATGCCTGACATTTGCTCCCTGTAGTGCGTTGGGTCGTGATCTCCAAAATATATGTCCACTCAGAACCTGAGACTGCGACCTTATTTGGACACAGGATCTTGGCAGTGTATATGCAATCAGTCAAGGATCTCCAGATGAAATCAACGACCGGGGGGTGCCTGGGTGGCTTGGGACAATACAGCCTGAGGTCAATGTCTCTCTGGTCCACGGTGTCTGGGATTAGAAACTGAACACAGAACAGGGAAGAGAGTCCACCAAACTTGCGGGCTCATCGCGGGACCACCATGGTTTCCGAAAGAGTGTTTTCTTAGAAATTAAAAAGGGAAACTCACATCTCTAAGTCCATCTACTTCTTCTGGGGCTAACATTATAAAATAAAATGATCAGAGCTCATTAATGTAATTCATGCACCTCTGTTTTTTTTTTTTTCAGGTTATAACAGCAATAATTACCTCTGAATGGGTTTTCCCTGGGAATTAAATGGCTGATGGGGGTTCATGGCCCTTTGGTTTTGCTGTGGGTCATCAGCTCCCCTGAGTCTGTCATTAATCCCCATGATATGCCCTGCTGAAACAGGTCATTGGCGATAACGGTCTTTCGTGCTCAAACTGAACTAATGCATTTTACTTTCTCCTTCGAAGTCAGAATGGCCGAAGGATCTCCTATCTTTAGGAACAAAGACATTTCTTCGATGGTGGAAAGAAAGTGTGATATATATTTTTTTTTTTACGGCACGTTAATAAGACTAGGGAAATGAAAGCATCTGAAGCCTTTGATGTCCAGTCCAGAGGAGGAAGGGACAGGCAGCACTAGACCACTAAACGAAATGTAACCGATTAGCGCAAGGCGAAATGTGACTGATAATGAGGTTGATTACGGTACATGTTCTTTCAGCCTGCAACGGGTGACCACACTCCTGTTCTTTGAAGTTTCCTTTGGCTCCTTTGGCCTTTTGGGAGGGAGGAGGGGGTCAAAAGTCACCACCACAAAGCACATCTGTCACTGACAAGATAACAATTCCACAAGTGACGCTGGTCTCAGGATGGGCCAGCATGCTCAATCAGCCACAGACACATCAATCTTGTAGCTCAGCGCCTGGAGGTCCGTATCCGCAGCTAATGACCGGGTCTGGCTGCTGGGCAGAGAGCCTCAAGTTAGATCTCCCTTCTCTGAAGTAGCTCATCCCTGTGGAGAAGCAAAGTCTGCGCAGAAAGCCGATCACTGGGACCAAGTCAGTGAGGAGCGGTAGGTCCCTCCTAGTGGCAAGGAAACTGCTCAGAAGCCGCGAGACGGATACCCCACAAGAGGCACTTGCCCGATGAGCATGCAAAGGGAGAAAACAAGGTAGAAAGCGGAGCTCATCATCAGAGATTCAAAGTGTTAGCAGTGGTTTTCTCCTGTCCGTTTGTATTGTGCGATCAGCTGAGCGCAAACCAAATTTCAGGCGTCCTCTGGCAGTTCTTAGAACTCTGTTCCCAGGCCGTCAATGTTTCTGAATACGGTTTTAAGATGGAGATAATCTCTTGGGGCGCCTGGGTGGCTCAGTCGGTTAAGCGTCCGGCTTCGGCTCAGGTCACGATCTCACAGTTCGTGGGTTTGAGCCCCGCGTCGGGCTCTGTGCTGACAGCTCAGAGCCTGGAGCCTGCTTCGGATTCTGTGTCTCCCCCTCTCTCTGCCCCTCCCCTGCTCATGCTCTGTCTCTCTCTGTCTCAAAAATAAATAAAAACATTAAAAAAAATTTTTTTAAAAGATGGAGATAATCTCCAAATAGAAAAAGGATTGTCATCATGGGGGAGGGTGGAGATGGGGTCGGATATGGCACAGACGTTTCAGTTTTCACCTGGATTTCGGGTGCCCTAGAATGTGTCTTTGGGCTGTAGTAATTTTTCTTATACTGCAAGTGACAGAGAATAGTATTTGGCATTATAAATTCTACTGATGGCTAAGCAAAAAGAAATGTAAAAAGAAGTGAATGCTGAGTACATTGATCTGCAACGAGCTAGTCTTACTTTCCTTCTGGTCATTATTGTTCCATGAAAAGTGTACACATACATAAAGGGGAAAACATAAAAATCAGTTGAAACTCACCCTTTTACGATCAGCAACTTGAATATGAACTGCACAGGCAACATAAAAGGTATGCTCACGCAGGTATATAGAAAGTAAAATGATGCTGGTAATCTGGCTATGTCACTTTAAAAGGTGAGAGGCAACTTTAATGCTGATTCACTAAAACAGAAAGCAAAAGCCTTTTTAAAAAAAAATGCCACGTCGGAAAAACTTTTCACTTTATTTATTTTCAGAGAGACAGCTACGAGTGAGTGGGGGAGGGGCACAGGGAGAGAATCCCAAACAGGCTCCCGCACTGTCAGCGCAGAGCCCGACATGGGGCTCGATCCCAGGAACCCCGAGATCATGACCTGAGCCGAAATGAAGAGTTGGACGCTTAACCAACTGAGCCCTTCAGGCGCCCCTGCAATCACATGCATTTAGAGCTAGGTCATTATAGTTTTGTGTACACCAAGATTTTTTGGAAAAGGTAGGTAGCAAAGGAGAGAAATCCCAAAGAAAGAATGATGGGTGACAAGTCTAGAGGTGGTGACGGGGAGGGACGGTGGACTGCAAAACCTGTGCAGATTTTAACTTGAGAAGATGCATTTCTCAACACTTCAAAATTGCCCAATAAATCAGAAATTATTTAGATCTGGCCCTTTAAAAAAACAAAACAAAAACCTATGCTGTGTTATTTACCATTGGCTTACAATGTCTAGAGCTGCCGGGTTAGAAACAAGAATTAAATTAAATGTGTGGCATTTGTCAAACTGCACTTATAAAATCACTCTCTGAATATAAAAGGGTGAGCTAACTGCAGACCTTCCACTGATCTGGAGGCTTTAACGGGCACACGTGCCGGCCGAATTATGAAACCGCCTGTGGAAAGAGCAGGGTTTCCAGAGGAGCTGGCCGGGATAGTGGCCGCTTCTACTGTGAACTGGGGGGCTGGTGTGGCCCCCGTAGCCTGAGACAGTCTGAAACGTGCCGTTTCTTTTTTGTATTAATGACTAACACCTACACAGGTCTTCCCTACAGAGATCATCTGTTTATTTCTATTCTTTTACTTACCTATCCAGTTAACAACTCCCCGTGTTCCTCCAATTATTTGAGGCGGCTTTAAACATGCAATCTTTCATTCTAGACCAAGTGAAAAAGGACATCTTTATTCAAATGTTCGAGCAGGACATATGTGTGTGAACCACCTAACAGAAGGGATAATACACTTCTATAAAACACAAAGACTAGGGGTGCCTGGGTGGCTCAGTTGGTTAAATGTCTGACTCTTGATTTCGGCTCGGGTCATGATCTCACAGTTCCTGGGTCCGAGCCCCTGGTCAGGCTCCGCGCTGACAGCACGGAGCCTGCTTGGGATTCTCTGTCTCCTTCTCTCTCTGCCCCTCCCCTACTCATGTACACATTCTCTCCCTCTCAAAATAAATGAACTCATTAAAAAAAAACCATAAGGACTAAAAGAAACCCTCCAATGCTTCTGGTATTCCTCCAGATGTTTTCTGGAAACATTTCACCCATGTCAGGCACTAAGCTAGGCAACAATGGACTAAAGGGATACAAAAACATCCTTTCATTTTTTCAAAGTACACCCATTCATACAGATCTCAAGAAAAACAATTTTTTTCAGTAGGCTCCACGCTCAACATGGGGCTCAAACTCACGACCCTGAGATCAAGAGTCGCAGGCTGTACTGACTGAGCCAGCCAGGTGCCCCAAAAAACAACTTCTTTCAAGCTCTGAGCCTCTCAAATGCTTAGAAAACCAAGTCTGTGATTCTTTCAATATTAACAACCATACACAGTCTTCCGCATGAGAGTCAACTACAATCACTGGCCACAGCCCCTTCATTTTACATATGAGAAAAGTAAGGGCCAGAGAGGGGCAGTGATTCATCCAGAAGGAGAAAGAGTGCAGATCTCCTGAGACCTACAACTCCATATATTATATGTTGTAATATCATATTACATTAATATTATATTACATTGTCATAATACTATATTACATCAATATATCTAATGCTTCAAAAAAGACCATCAAAAATTAGTAAATAAACACATATTAGGCATGTTAAGTCAAAGTAAAATGTTTCATATGCTGTAATTTTTCAATAATTCCCTGCTTTAGCTGACTTTTTGATTAGCGAACCAACTACCATTCCCAGTCTTGTCCAAGAAGGCTTCCACTCTAATACAAGTACCGTAATTCGGAAAAGGTATGCCCTTAGTTTCGGCGTCACTTCTGCTGTTGCTGCAAGACCGGGATAGCTCCCAGAAATCACCTCTTCTGAATCCATACACTTGTCTGGTTTGGAAGCTTTTACTGCCTTGGACGGCTCTCCCTTGAGAGTGCTTTCCATCATTATTTCGCTCTCTGACAGTGTCATTAGGTATGCGAACACTCATCGATATCACCGACAGAGGGCAGACTAGGCAAAAGGAGAGTTGAGATTGCCCATCAGTCCTTTATGGTATGAGTTGGCACTTCTGATCAAAGGTTTTCCTGAAATGAGTGGTTACGACAGTTGGCTAAAATTTAGAGGCTAAACAGGCACTGCTTTCCTTTGGGGACACCAGAGTCCTGAAACCTCCTAGGGAGAGTTAAAAAAAAAAAAAAAGAGCCCCACTAGGGGCCGAGAAGTTACGACCCAGTAGAGATGCATAAGCCAATTTGCTCCAAGTCACCAATTGCGATCGGAGTCTCAGAGAGACTAGAATCCAACGCTGCCAATGTGGACGTCTTCCCAGAGCAAGGCCAGTCTAAGTTACAACCAAAACACTCACCATAGAAGGAGGATATGGCTGTATTCTGTATTGAGCCCAAGGCATGTTGAGTGATTCACATAGATCTTTCAAAGACCCTGGCCTTCTATTTTGAGGAAGTTCTAAGGTATAGCTTGTGAACAAGAATGGTATGGCCAAGAGCTGTTCTCGGAAAAATGAAAACAATCTTTATTACGAACCCAACTCTTCTGTCACCTGGCTCATTCCCTTCATGTTTGTTAGCCACAAACCACCACGTGCATGTGGATATCCTAGCCCACCGAGTAGGAATGAGAGACAAGCCTTGCCTTACCCAACTGATGGCCCAAGGCATTATTCCCCACGAAAGCCTAATGCCTTTGACGCCCATCTTGGTGACAGCTCTGCCAGACTGAATTCTAGGGTTTGACATAGTCCTCCCGAGCCAAGCACAAAGGGGCCTACATCGAGGTGGGAATTACCGTCACTCTCCCGAATGATGAACTTCTCATCACACTGAGGAAAATGCTTTGCCAGGACAATAATCCCAATTAAGAATTTCTCGGCAAAATTGCTAGAGTGAACAAAAATGTGCCGGTAGATAACACAGAACCCAGAACACCACACAGCCAAGGGTGAAAGAGCAGTCACCAAGACGGCCCCCCGGGAAAGTCACCTACAGACGCAGGACGACAGAAGACAAACGTTGTATGTGTAGGCACGTATCTTCCCCTTGGCTTCTCCATGTAGCTGGTGCAGCTCGGAGCCCAGACACACAAACTACAACAAAGCACCCCCACAGGGTTGTTTACAGAAGGCGTATGGAGAATAGGCTGCTGTGATCTACACAGAAACGTCTTAGGTTGACGCAACAGCTCCTCTTCCACCGGTCTCTCGTCTTCTGGCCATCCTGCCACCTCCTAGAAGACCAGTGGCAGGAATAAAAGAAGAAATATGTGTTTTCCTCAACGTTCGCTAACAGCTCGGCTACAAAGCAGGCATACCAAACACATCAGAGCTATCTGGGAACAGAAGTCGAAGGGGGCAGTCGGAGGATTTCTCTGCTATAAGGTAAGCTCAGGGCTCAGCCATCTGTGTGGTCCAAAGTCCTCGTTCCGGTTCTGCGTCAACGGTAAGACCGCACCCCAGACGGGGCGCCCACCATTCCCGGCGCTGCTTTGCTGACATTACAGCCGAGCCATTTGCAAGGAAGTCTAGAGCCCCAGGTTCAGAGAGGTCAGAAGGGACTCCTGCAGGCCAAATGACAGGGTCTTTCTGAAAGCCAGAAGGGCCTGTATGGAGGGATATTGGGGGAATCCTCCCAAGCCCCCAGCTAAAAGGAGGCCCTCTTGTAAAATCTACCTTGTCACTTCCGGACAATTCATGCTGCGAGTGAGGCTGCTCAGAGGCCAAAACATGTGCGGGAATACTCAAGGACTCTGGGGGAATTAAAGAAATCGGAAGAAAACAATGTTCAACTCAATTCCCCCAGAGCCCTTGAGTATTCCCACACATGTTTTGGCCTCTGAACAGCTGGGCCATAACCTCACTCATAGCATGGGTGGTTCTTTCATCCTGATGGACTGTCCGGAAGTGACTGGCTCAACAGGCATCCATTTTGGCTAGAAACCTCTTCCTATTTAGGACTTGCCCATGTCTTCCAGGAGCAGAATTCGTTCGTTTGTTTTCTTCATTAAAAAAACTATAACCGTGCCTAAAGAAACCCTCCCAGCTAAAATGAGGCCCTCTTGTAAAATCTACCTTGTACTAATTTCTGCTGATGTCATCATATGGGGAAAGATTCATAAAGGAATGAAAGGGTATGATTTTTTTAATTAGATTCATTCCATCTCAAAGGTTATAAGCTTCAATTGTCCCCTAGGTAAGAAAATGAGTTTTGTTTAATGACTCAAATAGATATTTAGAATTTTTAGTAAGAGTTAGTTACAGGAAGAATAGAATTCAGGTTATAAATAATTTTCAGCTTCTTCCAATAATCTCTCTCCCTCTCTCTCTCTCTCTCTCTCTTTATATATATATATACACACACACTCTCATATACAGTAATTTTCTTTTAGGTATTATAATGTAGAGCCATATATAATATATACACATACATACACACACACACACACACACAGAAAGTTTATATATGGGAGGGAGAGGATGAGCACAAGCGAGCATGAATGAGGAAGAAGGTTCATTGTATATACTCTGTATTTTCTCACGAGATGCCACTTCAGTTTAAAGGTTTATCATGTCCTCCCTGCCATTCAGAGGAACTTTGGTGAATCTCTTCTGGAAGATAATCTTTCTAGTAACCAAATATGATGGCATCTTGGGGATAGATATTTCATATGAGGTTCTTACACGCTGAGTTTATCAAAAAGGTACATACAAGAAAGATTTTACAAGAAGTGAACGTGAGGTGACTGGGGGTCACATCAACATAAAGAAAGTGGAATTGTCCTTTAAGGTGTCCTTTTTCCAAAAAATTTCGAAAACCATGTTTTTAGTTATTGTATACTCTAGCAACTTACCCACAACGTGCCAAAATAACCTCAAAGCCAGGAGGGATACCAAAAGGCAGACTGACACAGTAATATTCCTTAACAATTAATTTTCATACATAGCGTGGAGCTCAGGGAATTCACAGAACTCTGGGCTGCAACAGAGTTTGAGAGATTACAGGGTCCCAACTCGTCCCTGGGTTCCTTCGGTTTTCAATGTTAAAGAAGCCAGGCCCCAACAGAAGTTCAATGAGTTTCCAAAGATGACATGGCCAGTAAGTGGTAAGAGGAGGATGAGAGCCCAGGCGTCCAGACTTGGCCAAATGCGGTCTGTCTAACGTCTTGGCGTAAGCAATGGCAGACACAAAATGGAATTTCAGCGAGACACTTCGGAAAGCAATGATCCCACGCTGTCATCGGTGGGGAGGAGCAGGGGAGGCAGAGGCAGATGAGGGAGAGAAGAACCAGGGCCGTGCGTCACTTTCCGCATGTGCACTTGAGTAGCCACGAATGAGTTAACACACAGAGAGAGTAGACTCCTAGGCTGGGTCTCTACAATGCCAGACATCTGGATGAAAATTGAAATTTTTAGTCAAAACCCCAGATATTTACAAACACGTGTTTTTCTCTAAATATTGGATTGTGCACAGACAGACCCTTAATGTAGGTAAGTGGAAAACAGAAAATCGCAAATTTCCGTGATTGGGTGAATTATTGCCTTCAGTTGGGGGGGGGGGGGCGGGGCGGTGCCGCGGCTGTATGTTCAGTATGCACGAAGCATTTTGAGACGTTCGTAGCGATGGATATTTTTAAACTCTTTCTAGCCATACATAGAATGCAGAAATTAACACAAGAATGTCTTAATTGGGCCTATTTTATATACAAAAGAATAATGGGCTAAATGGGTTGGAATGAATGCCATATTTATCCTTCAAGGGAGGAAAGACAGGATGATTCACAGGCGGCGAGGCCAAGAGCATCGAGCCTTCTCAGGAGCAGAATAAATATATCTCCTTTCATAATATTCTGCCTTCTAGTCCTTAAAGGCCCCCTAAAGGCACAAATAGAAGAGAGACGGGAAAATCAGGAACGATTCATTTTAATTCCACATACAGTAATTTTCTTTTAGGGATTATGATGGAGAGCCACGATAATGGTTTGACAACTCTGTCTAAACTTTAAAAGCCCCAGAATGACACCGTCGAAGTACAGTTCCGTTATCACTCTTCCCAAATGATCACACGCCTCCCGTGTACAAGGCGGCCAGTCGCAAAGAGCCTCCACCATGGTGTAGGAGCTCAGGAGCGTTTGTCCTTGGCTGCTGAGAACATTCTTGCATTTCACGACTCCGTTTACTCTCTTAACCAAAACCGGGCCTGAACTCCCTCGGCATGGAAATGACAGGAGGAAGAGGCGGGCGCCAATTGTGCAGGGTGTTGAAGGCCATATAAACTTGCTGCGGACATTCAAAAACTGCCGACAAGATTGTTGGAGCCGAGCAAAAACCGACTCTGGCTCACAGAGATGGCCTTTTATTTGGGGAATGAAAACAACAACAACAAAAAGCAAGGGTGGGAAAACAATGCGGGAGATCTCTTGCACGGAATCATTCACTCGGGAAAAACGATCAGTCCTTTATCTCTGCCCAGAAAGAAAGGGAAGACTGAACATCGATAAAGCACAGAAGAGAGATGTGCGAGAGGGAGTCTGCTACAGAAATGTGGATTCAGCTGAGCTGGTTTCCTGAGTCCTGCTGGCTACGATGAGGCCAAAGTGTTCACCCTGCTGAGCAGGGATCATAGCTTGGAGTGGCTACAAACTGGAATACTGTATCTCATTTGTTTAATCGGACCCCTACCAGTAGGTCCACAAATGCCATTAACAGACGCTGCTCTCCCTCAAAAGGACAATGCAGCCTCCCACCTCACTGGACGGCAATGCCCGATTTTTCAGAAAGGCGTAGAAGGCTACAAAACAAAACACAGCTTGTAGGAGTCACAGGACCGTGTGATACCGTGTTCTCACAAAAGTGAGTGCAAATTTGCACGTTAAACTACCATCAGTCCATTTCCCCTTCCTCATCGACTATCGTTTTAAAAGTGATTGTCTCCATTTCCAATTGATCACCAATTGACAGTTTATCCTAACAATTCAGCTCTTGATCTGTGACGGCCCCCCCAGCCTGTCCATTAAGTCATTGATGAGCTGCCAACTCTTCATATATCTTATTTAAAGAGACGTGCTCAGAGTTTCTTATGCCAAGTTTTTCCAAAGCTGGCTATATGGTTGTTTTTACAGATGAATACACAGATGAATGAGACACAAATCACTCTAATGCAGGCCTAAGTACCCCAAAAAAAGAGTTACAAGATGCTGCAGGGATGTGACTGACAAAGATTTTACCTTTGGCTAGAAGGATCTGGAAGAGTTTCTCAGAAGACATGAGGATTTGAAATGGTTCTTGGCAGATTAGTTAAGGTGTATAGAGAGCAGGGAAAGGCATTTCAGAAAGAGGGAACAGCCTGGGTGAAAAACAGGAGACTAGAGCACAGGGTTCGGAGTGGTAGGGTGGGGGTGGGGGTCGATGGGAGACAAAGCTGGGGGCCAAATCGTGCTGGGGTTTATATGCCGAGCTCGAACATCTGCCCTTGATTTCGAGTGGGGTGGAGAGGGGTGGAAGGCTGCAGCATTATTGAAGTCTGACAGGCAGATGGCAGGGCAGTGGTACACGTCCCACTGCCTCCGTTTCCACTGCGCCCTGACTATTTCTATTGTGAAGGGCTTAGGGTGAAGGGTCTCTTTTGCCTATTGCCTAGCAAAGGTCAACCCTCAGACAAGCAATTTCATGTTCATTTTCACGGGCTTCGGCAATTCTTTCCTGGAACGGCATCTGTCTCCGTTTAATATTCTTCACACCCACCCTTCACAAATCCTGCAACCCAGTGCATAAGGAGAGATCAGTTCTTAAGACGATTCCCACCAAGACCTCCCTATCGATGCCTTCGAGATTTTGCACCTGCAATTGGCTAATTGCCAGCACAATAGGCCACTTGAGCCTTTAAAATTAAGGATTTAACGATAAGTAGGGAACTGCAATGATAAAGGAAAGGCTGAATTCACACTTCTGATTTCTATGGCCTCATATATTAGGGGGTGCAAAATGGAGGCAGGCCATAATAATGAAAGCTAAAAATGATCCTTATGGTCACCACCGAGTGTCCTGGAAAGAGCCTCTCCAATTTAGAAACTGGAGTGAAAAGACCGTCTTAAAATTTGCGATGTGATCATTATTATAGCCTCAAAAGACAGCCTTGACACAAATACGGTGATTACTTTGTAACGTCGGCGGAAGATCAACCCCCCTCCTCTTTCCCTCCCCCCTCCTTTCAAAGGATCAAATTTAAAAAAAAAAAAAGAAAAGAAAAAAGAAAAGAAAAGAAAAGAAAAGGATCATGAAGGCCACATTTATCTGGGGCCTCAAACCACTTAGAATTTTCATCAATAGGCTCATAAATACTTGTACATGGGTTAACTCCTCTTACTACCCAGAAAATCGTGTTGCACTAAACGTCCAGTGCTAGCTTTCTCCTGTTGCCAGTCGGCCAGAAGCCAGCCGGCCGGCTCACAAATCCAGCTCTTAAGGATCCCCCGAACCCAGGACAGGTCTAACGATCATGTCTTCTTATCCCTTCGAAAGCCCCTAGAAATAGTTTTCCTGCACGCGCAGCGTCTGTCTTCCTTTGCTAATATGGCTGCGTATAGTTTTCAGTTTGGCAACAACAGGGGCGGCGGCAGGTGGAAGCGACAGTATCAGGAAAGCAGTGTATATTCAACGGCTTTCCGAGAGAGTTTGCCGCCTCACAGTGGGGGCATCCGTGGAGGAAATCCCAAAGATAGGCCTTACGAATACAGAGCACAAGGAGGCAGGGCTTTGTTCATAAAGGTCTCAGACACATTAAGTAGGGGGAAAGTACCCATAGATGAGAAATCTCTTCACACAGACCTGGTCAGATATATGGACCAAAGCTCAAAAAAAAGTCCCTATCGTCCGAACTACAAAAGGTTGTCTGCGCTGCTCACCGCACAATTACACGAACTTCCATATAGTTTCATAGTCAGAAAAATGAGCCAGTACATAATTTTCCATAGCAGACAGAGTGCGAGCTAAGGAATTAAATGTCCATATATTTAAATAGCATCAAGTGCCTGATTAATAGCACAGGAAAATAAATCCCAGAACAAAAGGTCTGCAAAGCTAATCCCTATTCACACACACACTGTTATCAAGAAATATGTATTTAAGGCTTACTGGGTGCTAAATGCTGAGTGGAGAGCTTGCCAATGTGAAATGTATGGCCCTTGATCTCGAGATGATAATTATTTGAAGAAATACGACCTATGGACACGTAAAGATAATTAACGAAATTAGACACTCCCGAACAATCGCCAAAATGAGTGGTATGGGTTATAACTACCAGAGGGTTCGCAGAAACGAAAACCCTCGAAGGCTGGAGTGGGCAAGCAGGTTTCACGGATGAGTTGAAACCGGAACCTTGCCAGACGGGGAAGATCCCCAAGGAAGTCTAGGGAACGGGGTGGGGGCGACATGAGGTTCAGGGCTAGGAGCACACGCAGCCCCCTCAGGGGACACTGAGTGTCCGAGTCGGTCTGCAGAAAGAGGAAGGACACTTAGGGAATCCAAGGAAGATGAGTATGGCAAAGTAGTTTGGGGCACCGTGGAAGGTATGGGTGCAGGCCGACAAGTTCAGGCTCCATCAAATAGCTCAGGGAAGACGTGATTTCTGCCAAGGGATGCTTTCGGCTACGCTGGGACAAAGATGTAAAATGGACTAAGTGGGGACTGACTACAAGCAGGAGAAAATTGCAGTCGCATTTGGTCAGTGGAGACGTGGTGGGAGATCCCAAGTCACAGGTGGAAGGGCAGGTGAGAACCTAAGGCGAGGTAAGAAAATTCTGAGTTTCATGTTTCAGATTTCAACTGGCATATCATCCTTAACCACTTTGTCACTCATAGGAACTAATCCCCAAAGGTGCTTAGAGCACTTTGGGGAAAATATTTCACTAAATTTCAAAGAGTGGAAGGGTTAGTGGGGAAGAGGGAGGTTTTAGCCAGTCCTTCACAAATGAGGAAACTGAGGCACAAGGTTAATCATGTGTGGTCACAGGAATAGCATCCCCCAAAGATTGTCCACATCCTAATCCCTGGGCCCTACGATTATGTTATCTTATTTGGCAAAACAGACTTTGCAGAGGTGATTGACTTACGGATATTGATGTGGGAAAATTATCCTGAGCTATGTGAGGGGGCCCAATGTTATCACGGGGGTCCTGGTAAGAGGGAGGCAGAATCAGAGAAGGAGAACAGGGTGGGGACAAAGAAGCACAGGTCAGAATGATGGAGAACCAATGGCCGAGAAATGCAGGCAGTCTCTGGGAACTGGAAAAGACAAGAAAAGGGATTCTCCCTGAGAGCCTCCAGAAGGAGAACAGCCCTATCGACCCATTTCAGATTTTTGACCTCCAGAACTGTAAGAGAATAAATGTGTGTTGTTTTAAGCCACTAAGTGTAGGGTGATTTGTTACAGCAGCCATAGAAAACTAATACTGCATATGTATACACAAACATATTGCTCATTTTCACAGACTTATGCTAACCACTAGACCATCTTCCCTGAATTTTGTATTTAATTTCAACAAATTGTAGACAAGACAGCAAGACCTTTAGAACCATCCAGAAGCAGGAGGCAACAAGCCAGCTTCTCCTAAGAGGTTGCCTTCTAAAAGTCACCATCCAAACTATGGCATTCTCAAAATCACACATCTCAGAGAATTAGGTGTTGTCAATTTCAGTAAATTAGAAAGCTACATCATAAGAATGCACCATGGAAGGCACAAAAATAGACACATAGATCAATAGAGCCAAATAGGGAGCTCAGAAATAAACCCACTATTATATGGTCAATTAATCTTCGACAAAGGAGGCAAGAATATCCAATGAGAAAAAGATAGCCTCTTCAGCGAATGGTGTTTGGAAAACTGGACAGCTACATGCCAAAGAATGAAATCGGACCACTTTTTTACACCACACACAAAAATAAACTCAAAATGGATTCAAGACCTGAAACCACAGAAATCCTAGAAAAAAAATCCTCGGCAGTAATTTCTTTGACATCAGCCATATTTTTCTAGATATGTCTCCTTAGGCAAGAGAAACAAAAGTAAAATTAAACTATTGGATCTGCATCAAAATAAAAGGCTTCTGAACAGCGAAGGAAACAATCAGCAAAACTAAATGACAACCTACTGAATGGAAGAAGACATTTGCCAATCACGTATCTGATCCAGGGTTAGTATCCAAAATATATGAAGAACTTACACAACACACACCAAAAAAACAAACAAACAAACAAACAAAACCAAAACGCCCAAATAATCCAATTGAAAAATGGACAGAAGACATGAACAGCTATTTCTCCAAAGACATACAGGTGGTCAACAGACCCATTAAAAGATGTTCAACATCACTGGTCATCAGGGAAATGCAAATCAAAACCACAATGAGAGAACATCGCACACCTGTGAGAATGGCTAAACTCGCCAACACAAGAATCAACAGGTGTTGGCAAGGAAGGGGAACCCTCTTGCACTGTCGGTGGGAAGGCAAACTGGTGCAGCCACTCTGGAAAACAGTATGGAGGGTCCTCAAAAAGTTAGAAATAGGGGCACCTGGGTGGCTCAGTCAGTTAAAGCATCCTACTCTGATCTCAGCTCAGGTCGTGATCTCACAGGTCTGTGAGATTGAGCCCCGCGTCAGGCTCCGCACTGATAGCGTAGAGCCTGCTTGGGATTCGGTCTCTCCCTCTCTCTCTGCCCCTCCCCTGCTCATGCACTCTCTCTCTCTCTCTCTCAAAATAAATGCATAAACTTTAAAAAAAAACAGTTAAAAACAGAACTACCCTACAATCCAGCCATGGCACTGCTGGGTATTTACCCAAAGAATATAAACACTAATTCAAAGGGATATGCGCACCCCTATGTTTATAGCAGCATTATCAACAATAGCCAAGTTATGGAAGCAGCCCAAGTGTCCATCAGCTGATGAATGGATAAAGAAGTTGGGGTTAGGGGCGCCTGGGTGGCTCAGTCAGTTAAGCGTCCAACTTCGGCTCAGGTCATGATCTCACGGTCCGTGAGTTCGAGCCCCGCGTCAGACTCTGTGCTGACAGCTCAGAGCCTGGAGCCTGTTTCAGATTCTGTGTCTCCCTCTCTCTGTCCCTCCCCCGTTCATGCTGTGTCTCTCTCTGTCTCAAAAATAAATAAACGTTAAAAAAAATTTAAAAGAAGTTGGGGTTTATATAGTCAATGAAATATTATTCAGCCATAAAAAAGAATAAAATCTGGCCATTTGTAACAACATAGATGGAACGAGAGGGTATTACGCTAACCGAAATAAATCAGTCAGAGAAAGACAAATACCGTATGATTTCACTCATCTGTGGAATTTAAGAAATAAAACAGACAAGCATAGGGGGCAAAAAAGAGAGGCAAACCAAGAAACAGATACTTAACTCTAGAGAACACAGTGATGGTTACCAGAGGGGAGGCGGGTGGGGGAGGAGGGAAATAGGTGAAAGGGATTAAGGAGCGCACTTGGCGGGATGAGCACAGGGTGATGTAGGGAAGTGGTGAATCACTACCCAGTACACCTGACACTGATATAACACTATGCTAACTGTATGGAATTAAACTTAAAAGAATGCACCATGGGAAATACCCCGCAGGGTAACACGACAACTACTCACCAAGAGACTTCCTTACCTGCCAGCACTTGACCCTGCATGTCCAAGCTCCAGCTTTCTGCCTAAGTCACCTTGTATAGTTCGTAAACAGGCCTGTTTCCTACATTCACACTGGGACCGTTAGGAAGACAGATTATTGTCCGAAAAACACGGACTGAGTACCAAGAATTTGCAAAACATTATTTTAATAAGCTGCTGCTTTTGGTGTTTGCTAATACAATTCTTTCCAAGTGTTGTTTCCTCCTTAGCTGTATTTACCATTTGATAAGGTTCCTGAATTACCTTTTCAGGGGAATTTCTTATTTATATGGAGAAATGAAATTTATGAAAAAAACAGATTTTATTCTAACTCTTAACACAGTGGACTTTCCAAAGGCTGACAGGACCAGTTGACGTCGGTGTCGCTCTGTGTGGAGATACCCCGATGGCACTTCCCAGAAGGCAGGTTGTAGCAACACATCGGCCGCATTGGACCACGAGACTCCCCAGACACGTTACCCCACCAGAAATGCAGTTGGAATGTCAGAAATGCACTTGGGGGAACAGATCCCCAGCTGACTCTACAAATCACTAATCTTGTGGAATAAGAAAGAGGCGGCTACACCCCTTTTATGTGTACTGCTATGGCTCCATCGAAATGAAGGGGGAAAAACAGAAAAGAGGACAATGTCTTGCTCTGCCCTCGCTACACATTAATAATTCGCGACAACCTTTGTTTTCTGTTTTGTTTCACTGCTATTGTTTGGAAAGGAAATGCACAAAAACATAGACGTCATGTGACAAGGAATATCGACAGGCACAGAAATCATGGCCAAGCGGGATAAACCTGCAACGGCGAGTCAGGCATCCCAGATTGTGTTCGTGGGTTGGCCATTAACACGTCACCAAACGGCCAATACCTGTGACTCAATACCAAGTCATTTGCAATCAGGATTATTAACAGCAGAAAATGAACAACAGTGGCAATAATGGTGCACCCATACTACGTACCAGACCCTCGCCCGTCCTCCTCCCCTGGTGTTGTGTGTGTATGTGTGTGTGCACGTGTGCGTGCGTGCATTTGTGTGTGTGTGTGTGTGTGTGTGTGTGTAATACCTAATTTTTAAAACAATCCTAGTTTACAGATACAGGAATCGAGGTTCAGTGAGGTTCAGATTCCTCAGCAGCAGAGCTGGGCAAGTGCTTAGGGACAAGCCAGAGCTGTCACAGGGTGTGGCCCAGCTGGATGTGGGAGGGGCAGAGGGCAGGCCAAGGATCTCAGAGAAAAGTCTCCTCTCCTGGGCTGCAGGCTGCCTTTCCACCTGCCCTTGCACAGAAGCAGAGAAGGATCAGATTTGGCAGTTCTGCTTCGACAAAAATTTAAAAGTGCGTAAAAGAAGGAATGCTTCCATAAAACTCCCCAAATTTAGGCTTGGTTTTGGATCAAAAGCTAAGAAAATAGTGAGAACCCCTTATAATCCAGCCAGTCATTACATACACAAATTCAGATGGAACGCAATTCAGATGGTATCCCAGAAACATACCCGCATACGTTCAGAGCTTAATATAACCTAACTAGCATATAAGACAGGTGTTAATAATATTCCCCCAACCATATTTCCACGGCATTTCAAGTATTTATAGCTTGTTGTAAATTACAGTAAGGCCACGTATCAAAGAATGAAAATCACCCATATTAAATTAATCAGAGATTTTAGAAAATTATACATTGCACATGGCTGAGTAAAATCCATTTAATGTTTCAATGTCATGAAACATTTGCTTTATAAATAAAATATGAAAGTGATTAAGATCTCACACACCCTCAGGAATATCGCAAATCTATATGAGACCCCCCTAAGCTCCGGATTTGTATCTCTGGATTTGGGTTAGTGGAGAAAAATAAAAAAAAAAAAAAATCATGCAACTGAACGAGATCTCACTAGTTGGTGATGCTCCAGAGGAAAGTCAATGTCAGCATGGGGAAAAGTGAAATTCTATATCCCAGCTTCTAATACTCTGATTTCCTCCAGCAGAATTCAAATTTTACCCTCAGCTCTGCGAGCTCAGTTGCAACTCCCCTTTAATGGAATCTTGAGTGCACATCGAAGACAGGGTTTGGCTCAAAGACTTTCCACACTGCACTCAACGTTCCTGTTGTTAAAAGCACCTTTACATATATATGCCATTACAAAGTAAAATTGAATTTCAGGACAAGAATGTAAAATGCAGACTCTGGAGATGTCCACAGAGCAGCTTGAAAGATTTCACCAACTCCTCTGCCAAACAAACAAAAACCTTGGCCTCCTCCAGAGCCAGGCAACTTCCAGAATTTCCCACTGATTCTGAAGGTGCAATTTGCCACCTGTATTCCTCGGATATCATGATACCCGTCCCAGTTCTTCATAGAGAAGTACTGCATGGTTTATTTTTTTGAAAATCTAGTTAAAATTAGTTTTACATGGACAGCCCTTTGATAGCTTTATCACACCATCTGGACAAATTCACTGACACCCTGGGGCATGTCAGGCCCGGGGCTGTGGATCCTGGAATAAGCCTTGCCAGACTAGATAATCCAATAACCGACCACAGCTTTGTGGTCAACTCCTCTAATCAAATACCAGACAGAGAGAGAGGTCAGTGCGGACAGAGGACCCTACTCTCAGGGGTCACACTGTCTCCTCGACCTTAGTAAAGGCAAAAAGGCTGTATGTTGAACTTCCAGTGCACAGAATACAACTGCCTCTTTGTAGGGTTTATTAAATACTCCCAGGGAGCAGAAGTTCTAAAGATGGCGAGGCATCAACGACTTCTTACAAGGCTCACCTTATTATTTCTATTGCCAAACTGCACGTGACAGGTAAGAATCGTCTTGAGTCCAAAGCTTCCCCCAGGTCAGAGGAAATAGCAAAGGCCCACGAAGCACGTTAACAGCATATAACTTACATAAGAAGCAAACACCCAGAGTTTTGGAAACATTTCAAAGAGACGTGTTCCCTTGCGATTCAACACAAACGAAAGCTTTTATGCCCTAAACTCACTGGTACAAATTTTCAGGTGACAAAAGAAACAGTTTGTATTAGGTCACATATCCTCAAATGATTGTGTGCCCCTGTTCTAGAGACAACCTGGGATGATGCAAGGAAACTGCGGTTTTGGCATCTGGAAGATTTGGGTGGAAAAGGCTATTCCAGCCTAAGCTGGACAACTTGAGATAAATTTGGAAAACAATTGTCACAATAGCACAGGTATGGACAATCTCCTTGCTTGTTATTCTGTGCAGATAGTAACAGGACCCCACGGGCAGAGGGTTGTTTAAACACCTAAAGATGGGATGGGCTCCCCCAATAATTGCCTATGGAAGGTCTTTCTTCACTGTAGACCTATCAATAGATAGACTATAGTGCTTTATTTACTTATTCGCTTGAGGCCGGGTTAATTCATGCATCTCTAAATGAATATGCAAGTCATAGCCTCCCCGAACCTGATCTGCCAGTTACTAGAAACCCACCCCGTATAAACCCAGGAGACATGATGTATTTAAAGCACTGGAAGTCTCATACAACAGCGGATTTAACTCCAAAATTAAAGGGCCCCTTACCTGGTTGTACTCTGTACTCCCACTACAGTAAAAATTCGAAGGCCATTCTTCATGGACTCATGTATCAAGAATTAAACTTGTATCTTCCTCACAGGAATGTACTATGCAAGCTGACATACCTTCTTATTCCCGTGAACCAGTTGGAAGGCCTCGAATCTCTCTTCAAATGTCAGTAATGAACAAAAGTTTTTGTTTTTGTTTTTGTTTTTTTAAATATACTTAGGCTTCTCTTTCTCATCATATGAACCTTATTTTGTTGTCTTTTCCGGTGTCTCCCTGCCTGGTGCCAAGACTCCTTCACAGCCACAACTTCTAGAAGACAGATGGTCCTTTCTACTCAAGGAGGTTCATATATGTGTTTACCTTGGATTGGCTGCCTCTGCCTGTGGTAACTCTTATATATAAATAGCTTCCCCAACTGACCAATGTTGACCCATAGGTAGGGACATCTTGACGCCCCTATTCAGCAGGAAAAGTTACAGAAGATGAGACCTTCCACCTTCAGCAGCCTCAAAGATTTTAAGGGTCAAAATTGTTCCTGGGGGAATGATGTGAGAAACAAAGGCAGAAGGAAATGGCAGATAAAATTAAAGGTCCTTATTACCTGCAGCCCATTGACAGGTAGAGTTTTCTCTAGGAACTCCCTACTGTCCTAATGCTAATGTTTTGCTAGGGGGAAAACCAACCTTAGCTTGACAAAAGCTAGGCCTCTAATATCCTGGGAGTCTTCTTTAGCATATGAAAATCTCACTGGAAACTTCCCCTGGACTCCACCTCCCCAGACTCCATCATGGTCCCTGGCAGCTCTTCCTGTCCACAGGTCCTGTCCCCGTGCTTTAATAAAATCACCTTTTTTGCACCAAAAAAATAAATAAATAAATGAATACATACAATACAATACAATACAATACAATACAATACAACACAATACAGTGCAAACACGAGGGGCGCCTGGGTGGCTTAGCAGGTAAAGCATCTGACTCTTGATTTCCGCTCAGGTCATGATCTCACAATTGGTGAGATCGGCCCCACATTGGGCTCTGCACCGGAGACAGCACCGATGTCTCAAAATAAATAAATATTTAAAAAAATAAAACACAAACACAAAGACCAGTCCAAAAAAGAGAAAAATTGACAACATGGACTTTATAAAATTAAAACTTCTACCCTGATAAACCTTGCTCAAAGAACCAAAAGACAAGCCACAAACTGGGAGAAAATATTTGTAAATCACGTTATCTGACAAAAGGATCTGTATGCAGAATGTACCCTGATCCTAACCCCTAGTTCTCTCACGGTCTTCTACCTGTAAGTTGGAACCCACAAACTCCAGTTATTTGGTCAAGTGCTCTCCCTCATGAGTCCTCTGGACAACCGGGTTCTCTTTGCATCGGAATTCCACCGCCCCAGCCTAAACACATTAACCATTATCTCCAATGACTCAAGGCTCACCCTAACTCCTATCCTCATCTCTAAACCCTCATTCCCTAAACCATTATCACCTGATCCCTCTAATCTCTCAACAAATAAGCAATCATCCCCATAACCTTATAAACACATACCCCAAACTGTCACCTCACCACCTAAACAATCACCCTATCAAACCCCCTCCCTCACTCACCTTAAACCACCACCCTCCAAATTCTGAGCCCTCCGGCTCCCCACAGACCACCCCCTGAACCTCCTACACCCTCCGGCCACAAACACATACCAGCTCACCCCCTCCTCCACTCACCCCCAAAAACATTTCATCTCAAACCCAGTAACACTCATTCCCTCTTCTTCCCACCTCCTCACGCTAAAACACCCAAATCATAAGGGCATGTAACCAAAAAGCCGTATGCCATAAACCCCAAACCATACACCATTAAACAGCAGAATCCTAAAGCCATAATCTATCAACCACACACCATGAGCTCTAACTAGGTACCGTAAGTCATAGGAACAAACCACAGCCATGATGCACACATCCTGAACCAGAACCATAATCAAAACCAAAGCCAACATAAATATTCATAGCAATACTATTCACAACTGGAAAATGGTACTAAATATGCAAACATACCACAAAGGGTAAATGAATATATAACATGGGGTAGATCCATAAACTGAAATACTCTTCCAACATAGCAAGAAATGAAATAAATTTGTGCAGCTGCGGAGGAAAACTGAATGGGAGCTCCTCAAAATCTTAAAAATAAAATTAATAGATCTCAGGGTATATACCCCAAATATTTGAAAGCGTGGACTCACTCTGTATTTCTTCCCCCAAGTTCATAGCACCACCATGCACAAGAGTCGGAAGGCTAAGCCGACCAAAGTGTCCACTGAAGGATGAATGGGTGAAGTACAGACAACGGAATGTTGCCCAGTCATGCAAAGGACTAAAGTACTGATTCATGTCACAATATGGATGAACCTTCAATTCACTATGCAAGGGTGATAATCCAATCACAGAAAAAAATATTGTTAAGATTCTACTTGTTTAAGATATCCAAAATAATCAAATTCACCTACAAAAAGTAAAATATGGTTGCCAGGCAGAGGGGAAAGGGAATGGGGAGTTAATGTGTAATATACACAGATTTTCAGTAGGCCAAAATTTAGACATTCTCAAGATGAAAGGTGGTGATTTGTGCACAATGGGAATATATTTAGTGGCATACAACTGTAGACTTAAAATCCTTTAGGGGCGCCTGGGTAGCTCTGAAGGTTAAGCGTCCGACTTCGGCTCAGGTCGTGATTTCACGGTTCATGGGTGCGAACCCCATGTCGGGCTCTGTGCGGATAGCTCAGAGCCGGGAACCTGCTTTGGATTCTGTCTCCCTCTCTCTGCCCCTCCCCTGTTCATGCTCGCTCGCTCTCTCTCTTTCTCTCTCTCTCAAAAATAAACATTAAAAAAATTTTTTTAATCTTTTAAGTGGTCACTATTATGTTTTGTAAACTGAACCACAATTAAAGTCATGACTGAAGTACTAAAACATGTCACGACATGAACGAAGATTAAAAACATACTAACTATAGGAGCCACACAGAAAAGGCTGTCCAGACTGAGGGAGAGTCTCAGGAACAGTAAAGTGGGTCACAACAGGAGAAGTCATTGTCACAGAGTTTGGGCAGGTGATGACAGTTAAAGCGGCCTCTGGATTGGATTATAATGAGGAAACCATAATGATTTCCCTGTTTGGGAGTTCTATGACAGTTCCCGTGGAAGGCGTCCTGTTTTGAGCGAAAAATAAACAAGTATGTCGTATGAAGTGGCAACTGTGTAAGACGACAGCTGGTGAAGCTGAGTGTAGAGATAAAGAGTATTTCTGCTGCTATTGCAGACTTGCTGTATGTTGGAAATTCACGGAAACTACGTTACTTCTCAAAACAACTATATTAGTAACTACCAGAAAAGTGCAGAACACATCCAACTTCATGATGGAGGCCAAACCCAACGTGGACACAGTTCACAAGATGCAACATATTACTAAAGGACACTGTGGTAGAATTACATTAGTGGCCACTGTGCTGTGGAAATGGTAGAAAAAAAGAAAATTAAGAAAAAAAAAAGAAAGGGAAAAAAGGTTAAAACAAACAAATTCAGTGAAGTTGTAGGATACAAAGTCAAGATACAAAAATTATCACATTGGTCAAACTCATACTGAACCATCACAAGGAGAAAATAAGAAAACAATTGGGAAGAAACTTTACCACAGACATGGAAAACCTGTATCCTCAAAACGATAGGACATTGGTGAGGAAACTGAAAAAGACACAAATAAATGGAAAGATATCATGTGCTCATGGATTCTGAAAATGAATATTATACAATTATCCATTTTACCAAAGAGTGATATACAGATTCAATGTCATCCCTCCCAATCAACATCCTAGTACCATTTGGCACAGAAGTAGAAAAATCCTGAAAGGTGTCTAACCATGAAGAGGAAAAGCATCTGTACAAAGAAGAACAAACCAGGAGGCATCACATTCCCTAATCTGAAACTATATTACAAAGCTAAAGTAACCAAAAGAGGATGCTATGGGCTAAGAGGCAGAAAGACCAATGGAGCAGAATGGAGAGCCCGGCAGCAAATCCACACGTATGTGGACAACTCTCAATAAAGGAGCCAAGAATACGCAATGGTGGAAGGCAAGTCTCCTCAGTGATTGGCGCTGGGAAAACTGGACAGCCCCAAGCAGAACACCAGACCCCTATCTCACACCACACACAACAACTAACTAAAAACCCATAACAGGGGAGAGGTAGGAGGAGCACCGGTATGGAGGGTGGGGTTGCCCTGAAGTCAACGAGCCCTGGTGCCCTGACGGGATTCATCCCCAGTGGGGACAGTGGCGGGACCCTCAGTGGTCCTGCTTTTCTTCCGAGCTCCTCCAATCAAGTACCAGCAAAGACAATGCTGGGCTCAGGTGTCTCCTGGTGAGGTTTCCCACTCTGAGACAACGGCTTTACGAGGGAAAGAGAGAATGTGCTTCAGAACCTTCCTCAATGAGTGAAGGAAGAGAGAAATTGAAAGGGATGAACGCCAAGGAGCTTTTCCTGCAGGGGCCTCCGTGGGGAGAGGCAGGGACCGGACGGCAGGGAGGCGAGGGACACAGCACACCGAGTGCCTCCCTCGCACATGAGAAAGGCCCTGTTCTGAGGGAACAAGGACCAAGCACCTGCCTCCATGCCAGGGGGCTCCTTCTCTCAGTCCTGGCTGAGGAGGCTGTCCCGGAGAGGGGTGTTCCAAGTTTGCACATACCTCTCATGGTTTAGGGTCAGAGTCCTGATGGGGAAGCCCTTGCCCAAGTATGTGCTCCAGGAGACACTCAGGTCATCAGGCACATCAGAGGTTACCTACAGGGGGGCCCTCCCGCGAAGACTTCTGAGAAGCGGGCCAGAGAGGGATAAAAGGGGCTGGGAGAGAAGGTGCACGCCTCACCCACGAACACGGTCTCTGGGCCCCTCCAAGCGTCAGAGTCTTGGGGGTTTGCAGCCGCTGAACCTGATCCCTTCCCCTGAGATGGACTGCTTCTAATATTCTATTTTTGACGTATCCTTAGTGCCTACCATGGCACAGGCCCCAGCCAGTCGCTGGGGTTACAGACACAGAAAAGCTGCGCACTGTGCGGGAGGGGCAATGCAGGGGACCCACTGACCCCAAGCCCACCTCTGACCACAGAGCCCTGAGCATCACCCGTGACCTCTGAACACATCTACAGCCGGTCCATCCTAGAGCACTCAGGCCTGGATTCTTAATCACGGGGCAGCTTACCTCAAAACCACAGGCCTGGAGTGCCCCTACCACCCCCTCTAGCCCCTAGCCCAGCCGCAGCCCTAACTCTAACTCCAACCGACGCTTACCCGACTGAGCCACCTGGGCTCCCCCTCTCTCTTTTTTTAAAGCATTACCTCTGAGAGCAGAGTTGACCTCGTTTCCACGCATTTCTCTTGCTCTAAGGCCATGATAAGAATTGGGCTTCGTGTGTCAAGCACCATAGTTAGGGTCTTGGGCATCAAGACACAAATTAGAACACTGAGGTCCTGCTACGCGTTGAGTACTGACACCTGGTGCACACTCTCTTTCTCTCTCTCAAAATAAATACATTTTTATAAAGTTAAAAACGATAAAAAAAAAAAAAGAGAGAGAGAGAGGACAAGTTATTTATTCCACCCATGTTAACTCGGATCTAAGTCGGGGAAACAACTCCTTTACATGGCATCGTATCAACCAGAAATCTCCATTAACTGGCTCTTCTATGTGTGTCTCTTATGTTGCACAATGGTAACTAGACGTTCACAAGCATGATTCAGAGGTTATGCAAAATCCGCAAGTATTTCACATCCAGTATAGTTTTAGTATTAAGTGAATGAAAACTGGTGACCCGTGGACGGTATGGCTCCTGAAACCTGTACCGCTACAGCCTTCGCATGTAGCTTAGACTGCCGGGACTGCTATCACAGGACGCCGCAGCTCGGCGGCTCAGACAGCAGACATTTCCCTCTCACGGTTCTGGAAGCAGGGGGGCCAAGATCAGGGTGCCAGCGCAGTTGTGTTCTGATGAGGGCCCTCGTCTGGGCCACTGACGGCTGCCTTCTCACCAAATGTTCACATGGCCAGGGCAGAGAGGGGATGCGAACTCTCTCCTGACTCTTACAAGGGCACTAATCCCATTCGTGACGCTCAGTTCCTTAGGACCTCATCTAATCCTAACTCCTTCCCAAAGGCCCCACCTCCAAATACCACCACATTGGGACGGAGGGTTTCAACATTCGGTCTTTATGGGTGATCCAAGCATTCCATTCATAACAACATACTATGGCATTTTTTGAAGATTTTTTTCTTTTCGGTTTTTATTTATTTATTTATTTTGGGGGGGGAGGGGCAGAGAGGGAGAGAGAGAATCCCAACCAAGCTCCACGCCACCAGCACAGAGCCCAATGCAGAACTCGAACCCATGAACCACGAGGTCACGACCTGAGCCAAAACCAGGAGTTGGATACTCAACCTCTGAGCCACCCAGGTGCCCTTACTATGGCGTTTAAAAGGCTTAGGCATTTAAAGGCTTTACACAGTAAAAAATGTAAAGGCTGCTAAAAACTAGGCTGGCATTAGAAAGTGTTATGAATCTATCTGCAAAGATGACTTAATTTTTTATTTTGAAAGACATTTAGACTTTATAGAAAAGTTGCAAGCATAGTACAAAGAATTCATGTACATCCTCTGCCCAGCCTTCCCATATTATTAACCTACGTAACTGCAATCCAATTATTAAAAATGGAATTGACATTAATGAAACACTAAACCTCAACAGGTTTTCCCCTAATGTCCTTTTCTCTGTTACAGGATCCCATTCAGGAATCGGTTGTGTCCCCTTGGTCTCCTCCGACTTGTGACGATTCCACATCTTGTGTCTCAAGGTCAAAGTTTCAGGGTCTCGACACTTTTGATGAATACTGGTCAATTGCTTTGTAAAAGGTCTCCCAATTTGGGTATGTCAGATGTTTTATCATGGTCGTATGTAGGTTATGCACATGGGCAAGAATTCTACAAAAGTGGCATTAAAGTCATCTTATTCTTGGGGCGCTTGGGTGGCTCAGTCGGTTGGGTGTCTGATCATGATCTCGCGGTTTGTGGATTTGAGCCCCGCGTCGGGCTCTGTGCTGACAGCTCGGAGCAGGGAGCCTGCTTCCGATTCTGTGTCTCCCTCTCTCTCTCTGCCCCTCCCCCGCTTGCACTCTGTCTCTGTCTCTCTCAAAAGTAAATAAACATTAAAAAAAACACCTTTTTTTAAAGTCATCTTGTTGTTCTCAGTGCCTCACTTCAGGAAGTCCGTGAGGTCCATATATCTTACTACTGGTGAGGGGAACTTTCATCACTTAGTTGGAGAGATGTCTGCTACATTGCTAAAGTAATTTTTTAAGTTTTTTTCCTTTGCCACTGATCAAAATTTGGGGGAGATATTTTGAGACCATGCTAACATCTTGTTTCTCCTCAACCTTTCATCAACAGATTTTATGATCCATTGGCATAGCAGTAAGAGCTAATGGATATTTATTTTATCCTGTGAGTTATACTGCCTTACATCATTATTTTATTGTTCCCATTCTCTGAGATTTGACCCGTGTGTGCTTTTTTATGTCGGCTCCGTGTCCCTTGGACATGCCTTGACAACTTTTTGCACTTCCTTACTTCTGACAGAAGGTATTTCAGACTTATTTTATTCTTTTCCCGTCCTGGTGCTGGAGTCAATCAATCCACCAAGTATTCCTGGTTTCCCATGTTGGAGGATGGTATTTAAAAAACAAAATCCGGGTGCTTGGTATGCTCATTGCTATGAGGGCGTTATTCCTTTCAGGCTCTCACAGCAGGTCCAGCCAGGAAGCATGCACATGGATGCACACACTTACTGCTTACTTATCTAAAATACAGGAGTCCATTTGACACCTCCAGTTGTAATCCAACACCGCCAGTTTCATTCTACCCTTCTCCCTTTGCTTATTTGTAACTCCTTCCAACAGTGAGAAACCTACATTCATTATCTACAAAATAGTCACAAGTTTGATCAACCATAACACATACCTAGTTTCAGAACTATGAAACCATCTGGGTCTTGTGAGGTAGCTCCTTGGGAGCTTTCTCTATTGCCTTCATAGGTGTTGATATGTTTAAGCTTTGGAAATCAGACCATCTAAATTCTGGTAGTCCACATCTTTCTGAGAAGTTATCAATTTTCTTGAAGTTGCCAATCTCCATGGATGTCTGAAAAGTAGTCTCTTGGGATTCTGTTTTTATTTCTTTTTTTCAAATGGATATCTCCTCCTTCTCATCTATTATTGGCAAAGTGCCTTCTTTTTTTCTTTAGTAAGTTAGTGGTTTCTCTATTTCAGTCATTTTTTAAGACACAGGATTTAGATTTATTAATTAGATCTACTCTTTTTTCCTGTTCCCTAGCTCATTATTTTCCTTTTTTTTTTTAATCTTTATTATTTCCCTTCTTGTGTTTTCTCTTGGTGTATTTTGTTGTTCTTTTGGCAGTTTTTTTGATCTGGGTGTTTCCCCATGTATTTCTAGTCTTTCGTTTTTATTGGTAAAAGTGTGCGTTGTCATGAATTTTCCTCTGTTGTTTGAAATGCATTCCACAGATTCTTCTGTGTGGTATTTTCATTTCTATCTTCTAGTCTGTAATTTTAGTTTGTGTTTCCTCCTTCTAGAAGGAATTAATTGGAGCTTTTAAAATTTCTAGACAAAAGTGACACTCTAGTTTTTATTTTGTTAGTGCTTTCTAGTTTCATTACATTGTGGCCACAGAGTGTTATCTTCACTATTTCTACTTTGTGAAAAGTATTCATGGTTGCTTTGTGACCTACTACGTGATCACTCTTTGTGGCCATGTCAATAGCTAGGAACTGAAAATTTATACTCATCAATTGCAGAAATCCCCTTTCCACAGAACAATTATGAAGCACAAAAAAAGTGTTAAGCTAACACGATAAAGAGGAATACACTCAAAAAGAACATTCTCAAAAAGTTATTTGAAGATATGAAAAACTACCTTGAATCAGAAATGCAAAAACTAAAATTTAAGGTGTACAAGAGGGGGACCTGGGTGGCTCAGTTGGTTAAGCGTCCTAGTCTTGATTTCAGCTCAGGTCATGATCTCACGGTTGTGAAATCAAGCCCCATGTCTGGCTCCACGCGGACTGTGGAACCTGCCTGGGATTCTCCCTCTGCCTCTCGCTCTCTTTCAAAATATATAAATAAACATTTTTTTTAATGTAGAAGAAAAACAGAAAGGAATGAGAAGTGGGTTGATGAAATACAGGAATGAAATGGAGAAGAAAAAAACTATCTGGAAAATAAAGAACAAATCACAAGGGAAAAGACAGTCAAATGAAAATTTAAGAAGGGGCGCCTGGGTGGCGCAGTCGGTTAAGCATCCGACTTCAGCCAGGTCACGATCTCGCGGTCCGTGAGTTCGAGCCCCGCGTCAGGCTCTGGGCGGATGGCTCGGAGCCTGGAGCCTGTTTCCGATTCTGTGTCTCCCTCTCTCTCTGCCCTTCCCCCGTTCATGCTCTGTCTCTCTGTCCCAAAAATAAATAAAAACGTCGAAAAAGAAAAAAAAATTAAAAAAAAAATTTAAGAAGAGACATTAAAAGAAAACAACCAAGAGAGAAGAAAAATGACACAGAAACAAAAGTAAAAAACGTCAGAAATAGTATCCATATTACCACAGTCCCTGGAAAAGAGAAACAAAACACTGGTACAATTAATGTGTAAAATTGTAATACAAGAAAATGTTCCCAAATAGAAAACAAGACCTGAATAAACTCATTGAAAGAGGATCACTGCATACCTAGGAAAATTATCCAGAAAGATCCACTCCAAGCCAGATGGTGGTAAAACCATTCGATTTGAAAGATTTGAAAGATACAGACAACGCTCTCCAGACCACCTGACAAACAGCATCAAATAACTTACAAAGGCAAGAAAGGAAGGCATACACACGAGTTTACAAAACCAAAGAAACAATGGAGTAGCATTTAAAAACAAACAAACAAAATTCAATGAAAGAAAGTCACGAGAATTTGGATCTGGCTGTTACATCAGAGCAGGGAGGCAAGCGGAAGAGTAAGGTCACGCGCTGGGATGTGGTCATTTTTCCCTTTTTACTCACAGTTTTTTCACATTATGCTGAGCATTAGGCTTTGTGTAGAGTTTCCGTTTCCAATGCTGTTATTTCTTATGGTTCGTGTGGCGAAGGGAACCTTTCGGGAGAGCCAGCTACGCTACTGACGTCGCCCTCAGCTAAGTGGCATTTCTGACTTGACTTTTTAATTCCTCAAATCAGGAACTTCACCTTGGGGGGGGGGGGGATCCCTCTTCAGTTATTTAATACAAACTTACACAAAGTTCCAGAGTTGTTTATCAATTAACACTCCCGTAACTATCTTTTGAGTGCTTATGATGTACTGTGCCAATAAGCCTTTACCAGCATTAGTTCTTACGTGTTCCATTAAGAAAAATCTAGGAAGTACCTCCTATTACCCACTTTCTATAGATGAGGAAAGTCAGACCTACAGAAGTAAGCCAACTTGTCCAGGGATCACAAGCAACGCCACTCCATTCCAAAGCGTGAGCTCCTGACTACAACTCTATATTGCCTACCTCTCCGTTCATCCTCTTGTTTGTACGGCCCCAACAGCCACCCTCAAGACATCCTTGATTCCACATGTTCGCTGAACACCCTGAGCGAGGTTCATCTGCGTGCTTCCAAAACGTAGTCCCTTGCTCTCCATCTATATAATAAGCCCGTGACTCTGGTCTCAGCCAGAACCAACTCCCACTTGGGACAATTGCCATAAGAACATCCCTGCTTCCACCATCACCCCCCTCCAATCCATTCTCCACACAGGAGCCAGAGCAACTTCTTATTAATAAAACATAAACCAAATCTTGTCACTGCCTGACTTCAATTCTCCAGCCGCTTCCCACTGCACTGTCTTCATGTCAATACCGGCCTCCTTTCTCTCCCTCACGCCTCAGGGCCTTTGTATGTGCTATGCAATTAGCACACGACACTCTCCTCCTGGATCTTCCTTCATGTCTCCGCTCAAACATTACCTCTTCCGAAAGACCTTCCCTGAGCACCCCAGTCCAGGAAGTGCTCCACTCTGCCATGTCACCCGACCCCTCCCTATGATGTGAGCCAACGCTATTTCATTCATGGCAGGCATCGCCTTCTGCTTTGTCTCGCTGTTTGCTGTATCCTCAAGTAGCTAGAATGTGTGGCACATCGTAGTTACTCAATAGAAATTTACTGAATGAGGAAAGAATCATCGGTACACTGGTCATCTTTTGTGTATCAATAATGAGGACACAGGGTATAACCAAACATTTTTATGCTCCGTGCCCAAAGAGGCTTCCAGAGGTGGTTGTTAGGATGCTGAGATATTGACATTTCTAAGGCGTTCTGATGATTTATGGGACCCAGATAAAATCTTTTAAAATGAACTAATTCTTGAAAATTCACGATATACGGATTTCCAGTAACAAAGGCATCGCCCCACGAAGCTCCAGCCCTCCAGCTGGAAGGGGAAGAAAAGGTGCGTGTAATACGTGCACATGTAATTTATGCCAGATGCCAAGTGAGGGCCCCAGAAGTTAAATGCCAAGGGAGCTCAAAGGGCTGGGGAATCCTAAAGGTAGATGAATTGAAAATTGCTCTTGAAGAAATGAGGAAAGGCTAGAGAGCTTTCTTCCCACCACCACCCCCATTGGATTTGTGTTTCTTAAAGGCCAATTGAGGATTTACAGATATGCCAGATCCTTCTAAAGTGTACATTCCACTCTGCCTGGGAGATGTTTTAGGAAACCGGAAAAGCTCTGCCCTCGCTGGGGTACAATTTCAAAACAAAGAGCAGATACCTTGGTAAACAGTACCCCCAGTGGTCCCACAGAGTGCTTTCAGCTTCTTGAGAGGCCTCATTCCCCAAGCAAGGTTCTGAGGCAATGTACGTGCTACCTCTGGAAGTACAGCTAGTACTTAAGCGAAGAAGGAGAAGAAAGATAAAATATGTCCCAAGATTCTTTAACTTGTGCAGTCACAATCTGGGGGAGGCTCACCCTCGTAACCCACTCTCGGGGGGCAGCAGGTGGAGAGGGAAGGAGGTGAATTCCCAGGAACGGCAGTCGAGAAACACGGAAGGGTCCGGTCTGCCACACTGGGAGAAAAGGTGAATCGTCAACAAACGTTTCCTACACCTGATCTCCTCTGTATGGCGAGCTGCACATTTAATAAGGAAGCAGCTGCCACTGCTGAACAATTAATCAATACCGGTAAGCCGACATCCTAAGAACTGCTGGACTGAAGCTTTTCTCCCGCCCCCCAACCCCGCATTTACAAATCAAGTGCTCACTATTTGACTAAAGCCTGTCGACTTGACCGGAAAATATCAGAGTCCTATTTAAATGACATTTGCAGAGAATGAGATTTTCTTCTGGCCACTGCTCCTTATCGCTAATAATAACATCAGATTAGTGGATTTAGGCCAGCGGAGGAGCAATGCCTTTTCTGATCCCTTCTTAAAGCAGCCCTTTCCATCTGTCTCGCCAAGCTGGCCCCCCACTCGTTTGGGCCAATGAGCAATTCCTAAATGGCACTTCATTGATATCATGTGGGCTATCTAGCTAAAGACCTATTGTGCCGTTAAATTCCACACAAGACTTTATTGGGTCTGCGTAAGCCTGGAAAGATCAAAACACCTGCAGTGTTTACAGGTGCAGATTCCTCTATTCGGTCTCCACCAAATGTTGAGGAGTCACAGGAATTAAAACCAAAAAATTAAGGAATTCAAACTGATAAGAGTTTTTCAAATGACCTTCATTCATCCGTGAAGCTTCATCTGTCATCATTTTAACTCCTCGGCAACAATGTTGTTTCACATTTGAGAGAAGGCTGAAGTGGGGATGGTCGGCTGGTGTTTTTTTGGGGGGGGTGGGGAATATTCACAGCCCAACACACATAATGCACACGTGGATGATTATAGGGGAAGATGCCTTTATTATTATTTTTACATGAGTTGTGCAAGTTTGAAGAGTGCACGTAATTTAAAATCTAAATGCCAGGCCTCCCAAGAACAAATCTAAGTATTTCCAAAGCTCTATCATAAATAACTACATTTAATTTCCTTTTTCAGCGTTTGGCACTTTAAAAGCCCTTTTACAATTCCTACCTATGCTACTTAAGTTAATAACTGACATTTCCTCTTCGTAATGCGGAATGTAAGCCTGAGTAGTGCTGTGAACCTGAGATAAGCCGCGGGACCAGTACACTCAGTATGAAGCCAGTGTTTCAAGATCATACTGATTGCCTATCTCTTGTGCCTATTTTGTTTTTCAATAAAATGTTGCTCACTCTTAACCCTGACCAAAATGTGCTTCTAATGGTAGAGAGCCCCATGCCAAGCAGAGCCGCATAGAGCCAAATGGTTTGACCTGATCAAGCAGTGTGGCTTGAATTGAATGTTTCGCAGGGTTAAGGTAGCCTGTTCTTTTCAAAACTAGCACTTACTCGACACTTGAAGGAAAAACACTGAGTCTGGTGTCCAACTGTTTTACCTTCATATTTTTCAATGCATCACACTGTTAACAAAGTTACATTAAAAACACAATATAAGCAATGGAAGGCTGCTTTTGTGGAAGGGACGCACTCAACTGCTGATTTCTATATGTCATAAAGGCAGTAACGTATCCTGCACACGACACGATTTATCTTCAGGTCACAGGGTCACAATAAGTACACGGCTACATTTCCTCCAGGAAGCCCACAGATGCCAAACCAGCCATCCTCATTTTGAAAGAAACCTGGGCCAATTTGGATGAACATCTTCAAAAATCAACAACTATTTAAGTTGTTTGCTAACGTTCTACAGTTAAAACAGAAACGAACAAAGAACCACTTTTGAAAATGCCCTAAATACTTCAGCCAAGAGGGGGCGGGGGGTTATGAAATGAAATAAATCTGATCGCTTTAGGTACACCTCCATTGTAGTGATTTTTAATAACAAAAAGGGAAGCTTCGTTGGTCAAAATAAAGTTTACGAGGTATCTCTCAACAGTTAGCAAGAATGCTGTCCACCGTTAGGTGTTAGTCTCCACTCTCTGTTGTTTAGAAGCCGTTGGTGAGACTGGTGGGGTTTTGGTTTGGTTTTGTTCTTCTTCCGTGTGACCCCGCTCTAACCCCATTATTGCTCCTAAAAGAAGAAATAACTCGGTCTGGTGGCTGGGGTGAACTTAATTCACACCCCACAGGGTGCACAGGTGAGGACGGAGAAACTGAGGCCACAGACGGCCTTCATCCAGGAGAGCAGGACCTTCTATGCTTCCAGTTGGCCCTGGGCACAGGAAGGATACTGGTCGCTTCACCTTCTTCTTTGCGTGCGTGTGATTTTTTTCATCCCTTTTCCCTTTGGAAGAAAGGGAGAGGAGCCATGTTCTAGGAAGAGCCCGAATCATCTTCCCCGCTGAAATGGTCGTGCATTCCCACCGTCAGGTCTGCAGCTGGCTACACAACACAGTGAAAGTTTCGGAGCTGGAAGCGATGTGGGAGATCGTGGCCGAAATCTAACAGATTTATTTTGTTCTTTGTTAGACCGTGTAAGTTACCCTGCTATTCTTTTAGGATTCCGTTCAAGAAACACTTAGTACCTTAAATGCAAGAACTTTCCAATTCGATCAAAAATTAGTAGACGGATGAGCATTTGGAGACGACGTTTTACACACCCAAACCACCAAACGTATGCTTTTCCTCAAAGTGTAAACAATAAATTTAAAATAGCTCCAACACCCATGGATGACATCACAGTATGATTGATTAGTTAACCTTCTAAAGCACGCATTCATGGTGTCACTATTAATAGATGAAACCTTTATACGGTAATGAACCATTTCCTATGATCAAAGTCATTTTTCCTCAATTTATTTCTGCGTAAAACAGAAAGAGTTTCCGATTAGCAGTAAGGCGCCGGCGGGATATGTGGTTATCCGAAGGTAATCACAGCCCTGTGGGAGCAGAGGTACTCAACTGTTCCTTTTGCTTTGTGACTCCTCAGGGGGGTGATTATCTCATGATAATCATATCCCCCCACCCCATTGTGCCTTATTGCTTAATTAGCTACTGCATGAAATGTAGTTCTGTTTGCATCAACTTTATGTCTACTATAATTGCCCTGAGTTGCAGTTCCAAGATGAAAAAAGTGGATCAAATAACTACATATATTTTGTTTGATTAATCATGAAAAAATCATTAAGGGATTAAAGTGAAACCATTTTACTCCTGCTGATCATGTTCAGCAATTTGAAATTATTTTATGATCCTGATCAATGTAATTAATGAGAATGGCTGTTAATTAGTTACACTAGCAGGTGGGCCATGAAAAATGTATTCACTTAATAATACCATAGAACAACATGCGATTAAGGGTTCCTGTGTGGATTTTACCTGGTGCACAGAAAGAAACGTCCCTGGCTGGCCCACCACGCTCTTTGAGATTACCGCACTCGCTTCTTGGCCCACCTCTGCCTCCCCACTCCCTTCTAGGGCCTTTCTTAGGGCAACGCACAAAAGCAGCAGGGCTGGAGATTTTAAACGCCCTTAAGCATTTTCCAGCTCAAAAGCTCCCCTCTTTGTTGCAAAGCCCTGCAAGCAGAGGGTCCTGGAAAACCGCACCGAGGTGCTACCTGTTTCGAATTAAGTAACCGGAGCCTTACCCCAGAAAACAGGGTAGTTAGGACCCCCTCCTCCTCCTCTGCCCCATGTGATGTTGCTAGCCCTTTCCCTGGAGAGTCCAGCTACAATACCTCCCTCCCAACTCCTGCTTGCTACCTGGTGACAGACAGGAAGAGGTGACATAGCATCATTACTGAGTCATTCATTAGTAACGCTGAGAGTTTATCAGGGAGTTTTTATTGTGGCAAGACAGATCGCGTTCCGTGAGGAGTCAGTCAATACATACCGCCATCGCCACGTCTTTATTATGCAGAAAGACAAAAGGAGGTGAAAACAGTAACAACTATTTCCCATATTCTCCTGGTTAAACTACTGAGTCGCATCAATTATGTAAATGCCTACAAATATCTGTTAATATGATTTTCCCCGTGTGCTGAGCTCTTGGATTTCGTTAAACCTTGCTAACTGGCATTTAGGATTTGTCCCAGGGTTCAGCGTGTCGCTCTTCGGCCTAGTTCAGAGAGCTGAAATACTAAAGAGCGATGCCAATGCCAACGCCCAAGTCAGGGAAAATCCCAATTGCTAGACGAAGGAGATGGAACATAGCAGTCCCACTTTATGCTCTGTTCAGAGGCTACCTCGCAAGTGCCCACTGGATTTGGGTCAGTGCCACTGCATTTGCAAGCGACGAGAGAAGAGACCTGGCTAGATGAAGGGGTCTTTGTGCTGCTTTCCCGGCCCCTTGGCCAGGCAGTCACGCCAATTCGCAAGGGGCCATGAACGTTGGGGGCAGGCTCTTGTTCCCCGGATGCACAGAGCTCATTTCCTCGGTGTTAGATTGTTTCTCCTCCACAATTAACCTCCGAGGAAGGCTTTGCTTCTCTGCTGATGGACTTCTTTCTTCTTTTGTGACCATCACCTGCTTAGCAAACGATTTGTGACGACAGTCTCCAGCCCTGCACTCGACCCGCATCTCCTTCCCTCCCCTCAAGAGGCAACTGTAACTTTTCTTGACTTTGTCCTTTGCACGCTTGCTCCCCATTTCTCTACATAACACAATCGTATGGCTAGCTCTTGATTTTCCAGTTTCAGATATCTTCGATCACTTCCTTCAATGGAAGGCGACCACTTAGCCTTCTTACTCTCCCCCGACCCAACCGCATACTCAAGTCTTCCCATCCCTCCACCTTCCTAACACACTTTATCAAAACTTTGGGGACATCGAAACTTACTTTTACATTCTCAGGATTACACATGCTGGTCAACACTAAGTTGTCTAGACTATGGTTTTCCTTTCCTGCACAGTTCTTTGCAGTTAATGCTCATCTTTGGCTTTTATTCTTGCCTGGCTTACTTTTCTCTGCCCTTATCACTAACACAAACCCAAACTCTCTCCCAGCTGTGGAAGTACCATCATTTGATCTTCAGTAAATGTGATAAATTTCCTTCGGAGCCTTCTGGCCTTCTCCAACCCAGACTGGTCCCGTCTACACGGGGGATCCGCTTCACCATCACCCCGCAGCCCGCTTGCCCTTGCAGGTCTCCCGTGTTGGCCCTCCTGTGTCCCCTTCCTGTATGGACGCCACCCTCTTGCTTGATATATTCCTTCGCTCTACGGAACAAACAAGTCCTCCGGCAGCTTGCTCAGAAAGGACTGGTTGGAGACAAATTGTTTTGAGATCCTGAGTGTCTGAAATTGTCCTCATTCTACCCTCCCACTTGACCAATCACTTGGCTAGGTAGGAATCTTCGGGTGGAAGTAATTTTCCTTGAGAATTGTCTTCTGGCTTCCATCGTTGCTTAAGAAGTTCATACCCATTCTTATTTCTGTCCCTTTGTATGATACCTGCTTGTTCTCTCTCTCTGTCTCGCTCTCCCCTCCTCCTTCTCTCCGTCTCTCCCTCCCTCCCACAGGAAGTTTATGGACATTTCTCTCTATCTCCTTTCGTTGTGGAATATAAGGGTGGATCCTGTTTGCCAGCATTTGAGGGGAAGCAGACTGGCAGTCCCTGAATTTGGTCGGTGGTGTATGTTGTGTTCGCTTCATGTCCCTGTTTCCAGGAAAGTACCCCAGGACAACCTTCTGCTTCACCCTCTCAGAGAATAAACCCCCCATTTCCTGCAGAGGTGGGAGAATGGAAGAGGAAGGGAGGGGAGTTAGGGATCGAATGTCTTCTTACACAGCTCCTAGGATATCTGGCACCAGCAATTCCTGGGCTTTCTGAGGGTTCTGTGACATGAATTGGACGGATTCCCTGCTTTTCCAGCTGCCGGCTTAGGGCTTGGATTTCTAGATCTGCTAAATCGGTTACTATTTCTCCAAATGCTCTCCAGCCTCCCAAGTTTTATTTCCACTCCATTGTCCCAGTCCTTTGGGGTTTACCCCTTTGAAAAAAAAAAAAAAACACCTCCTTCACTGTAGTTTTGGTGTGGCTTTAGAAAGGAGTGAAATTAGATGTGTGTGATCAACCCGGCACTGAAAAAAGTCCAAGCACCTAATTCACACATGACAACTACACCTCTCTTCTTTTAAACACCAATTACGTTCCTGATGTTACACAGCTAGCTCTGCAAAGTGGGCAAGAACCTGAAATTTAGCAGATATAAACATTAGGTAAAAAGAGGTCCTGAGGAGGGTGTCCCAGATGTATTTCTGAATTGATTCCAGACCTTACTAAAGCCTGGCTGGAATTTATGTTTCAAAAACTGAAATTCCCAACCCAGTCTTCTGACTACTATTGCTGCCACCAATAAACAATTTCCACGTGCAGAGCCACATACAGTTGCAAGAGCTTTCAAACACATAAACTCGGCAAAGAAATTATCATGACGGTGGTGATCCCTATTTCCTAGAATGATGGTTAAGAGCTTGGACTCTGGGGCCAACGCCACTTGGGTTAGAGTCTTGGTGCTACGTTCATCATTTGTGTAACCCCGGACAAATTCTCCAAACGCTCCGAGCCTCGGTTTCCACATCTGTACAATGGAGTGAACTATAGTACTCCAACGTTCTAAGGTTTTTGTGAAGGTTAAGGAAGACCGCACGGGTAATGCAGTCAGCGCGTGGCTGGTATAGAGGAAGCAACTGATACACAGTAGCCATTACTCGGATTCTCATTCTACAGATAAGGATCCTGAGATTCCGAGAGGTTAAATGATTTCTCTAAGTTCACAGCACCAATAAGGCCAGAGGCTAGACTGAGAAGCCCGATCTTTGAGGTTTGGACTTAACTGCGATGTGTGGATTCTGGACACGGGTATGTTTTCCAAGCTCCCCAGGCGATTCTGACGCTAAGCCAGAGTTGCAAACCTATGCTTTTTACCAAACTTCCTCTTTAGGTCCCAGGTGGTCTTGAACTACGTATTTTACATACCACCAGGCCCTTATTCACACCCATGTCTCTAGACTCCTTGTCATTACAGCGAAATGCAATTGTGATATACTATCTATACAAAGTGTTAAACAAATATAAAGACTCCTCCCCACCCACCCACTGTTTGACCACCGCAGGGACTGGCTGGTTTAGAGAATTAAAAGCTGGTCAGAAATGACTAGAAATGAGCATGTCAAGTTCCAGCGACAGTCTCTCCAGGTTTCCCTGAATACATGGGGACGTGATTCTGGGCCGTCAGCCTGGACCCCCATACAGGGTCTGCAGAATGGTCTATTTCAAACACCATTAGGGCAACGTGAGGTTCTGAACTAAATTATTTAAAAAACCAGCTTCCGGTTTTCTAAGCCAGAAAGGATACAAAGCGAGGCTCGATCCGGGGACAGAGAGAGAAATGCCATATGGCTACACTTTTGGGTCAACAGCAAGCTGGGAGGAGGCAAGGCTGTGAAGCTGTCACAACCTCAGAGCCATGAGGGACAGGTCACCCTGCCCGAGCCTGGGTGGGAGCACCTGGCATTGATGAGCTCAAGGTCACAGAGCTGACACCACACAAGGCACCTAGCCACGCCCTATCCAGAGGCCACAGGCCAAGAACCCCTGACCCCCTCCAGCTGGCTCGGGAATGGGAGGGGGGTTTCCTCAGGAAGCCCAAACCCCCATCACATGCAGAGCACTCTATCAGCCGGGCGGGCCAGGAGCAGTCCCACAATCACAAAACCTCACAGATCATTTTGATCTTCGGCAACGAAGAAAGCCGTCATCACATAATCAGGGAAACTTGACGCTCTCCATAAACAAGTGTTTGCCATCATTTCTCAGAAGTGCATTTAGAGAAACATACTCTCTATGAGCAGGCCTCGGGCTTTATCTTTCTTCCTATAGCCCTGGGAGTAATGAACTTGTCTAGTGGACAAGAAATCAAAATGAAAGGACCAAAGGATCTTCTCAGGGGTGAATGGAGAAATGGCTAAAAGGGACAAGAGCCATCTTTCTAGGAACTTCTTCCATAATGAGCCAAAGTTAATTTGCATGGCCCACCCCTAGTTCCAACGGACTCAGGCGACTGTCACCTGCCCGTCCTGGGACAAACTCCGCCGTTCACAGAACGTCTACCGGCGTCTTCAGGTAAAAGCCAGTCGGCGTCGTCAGGCTCCTGAGCACATTTTCATAATCAGCCTGATCACGGGTGCCGGCAGCTGCTCGATTGATGGTGTTCGACAGGGAATAAAGAGAGATGCCAGGAGTGCCCTCAGATCTGACATAACGAGGCAAACATCAGTCATTTGGCTAAAAGGCTCATAAAGGCTCCATCAGCTGTGACACAGGAGCCTGTCTTAGGCGAAGCTAATGAGGAAATGTGGCGGTGAGCATTTTCCTGAGACAGGAACAAGTCGTGGGTGAGCTGCATTTTTCACGAAAGAAAGAAATCCCGTTGAAAACGGTGTGTAGCCTGGCTCGGATCAGAAACGTTAGGTCTGTGTTGTGAGACAACTGTCTGAATGGAAAGATGTTTTTTCAAAAGTGTTCCACTTCATTTGCCAAATGCTCAAGAGCACGTAAAATTAGTACTCGAACGTGGTCACTTCTAAGGAAGGCAACATTACACAGAGTCTAATCTTGGCCCTCTCAGAAAAGGAAGTCTCTTCGCTAATGATGCAGGAAATCCAGTCCACGCCTTGAAAGAGCTGATCAAGGCTGGAAGCCATTAAATAAGGGATGCAGATAATAATACGCAACGCACAAGAATAAGCGGCATGTGTGTGGCACTATACGGTACTTACAGTGCTTGCTGTGTATTTTGTTTGATCCTTAGCGACAAAAGCAAGGTAGAAATGATGATCAGCTCGATTCCAGAGAGAGAGAGAGAGAGAGAGAGAGAGAGAGAGAGAGAGATGGAAGCTCTCATAAGTGAATTAACTTAGCCACCAGTAGTGGGGCCGGGCCAGCTCTTCTGCCTGCAGAGCTCTGGAACTCTCTGCCCTACAATGCAGCCACTGGACCGACTTGCAGACAAACTTCCATACACATCCAGCATTCTTTCCATTCCAGCGCTGCCCGAGAACTTCGCCGTCAGCTAATTATGATGACCTGTGTCCCCCCTGCTCCCCGTGGCTCGGGACTGCGGATGGACCTCATGTCTGACATTCTCTTTTGATGGCACTACCGGTAAGCTCAAGAGGAAGAAAATTCAGACCAAGCGTACATTTGGGTGACGACTGCTGGTGTTTCGATGAACATACAAGCTCATCACTGACGCTGGCCTGTCTGTAATACCCAGGTGGTGGCAAGAGCAATTCAAAGAGAAACAACCAGCTCGTGCATTTAAGGGAAATCGTAAACACGGGTTGCATATACGGTAACCTGCACCCCAAGCACCCCCCACTGCTTTGGCACAGACAAGTACTTTCCGAATGGAAACGTCGCAAGACTAGACATATGGTTTCTGTCCAATCATTTTGCACATACGACCACTCCCCTGTCTTCGTGTGCCCCTCTTTGAAAACATAATGAAAAGTAACCATTTTACTGAGTCTTGGGTGTAGGGAACATTTAAGAAATATAACAATAGAACGTAAGAAATAGAATAAATGTGGAAATTCCTTATTTTGGATATTAGTAACCCGGGGCTTTGTTCCACCTTGCCCTCAGGACTCTCTGGTTCTTCTGGAAGGGTCCATGAAGATTTCTTTGGAGCCACTAGATGCCACAGAGTGGATTCCCACACTCTGACCCGCTAGGACCTTGAACGAGGCGATGCTGCCTTGGCCCGCACTTCTTAGAGAATCTGAGGGCGGCGAGGATGCGTTCCTGGGAGAATCACCAAGGTCTCGGGGGCTCCGGAGATGAAGGAAAGAAAAGAAAAAAAAAAGGGAGGGAGGGACAGAGGGTGAGAGAAAGACCTACAAGCATGCAGAGTGTGGATATGCAAAGAGTTCTTAGTGGACCACCAAAAGCGAGGCCCGGGTACGTGCCCACTTAGCAGACAGGGAAAGGTGTAAAAGAGAGCACACACACAGAACAAAAGTGGTGTGCCTGTCTAGGCCCCCTTGAGCAATATGATCTTTAGACAAAAGGGAAGGGCCAATTACATATTGATGGATTTGCTTCCTTCTTTTTCCTAATAGCCAATGGCTGTCTTTGCTCCTCAGACAGCCAGCAAATCCAAGAACGGCTCTGTGTGCACACCGCCAGCTTTGCTCTCTATGGAAGGTAGTATATTTTAATGTCTATCCAACTGTGTGTTTTCTGGTAACGATTAGCAGATGCCTTTACTAAAACACTCGTGTTCTTGACGCGGAGAGCTGCTGTTCTGTGACCAGCCTCAATGCCTAATCCACTGAACAATAGGGTTTCAGTTTGGCTGAAAGGTAGCATTTTACAGTTTTACCTATTTCCATTTCTAGGTGGGTTTCCTCCATAATATGGCCTTTTGAGGTTACCGTAATATAAATTAAGCATCTGCCTTACAGCCGCACTGTTTATATTGGTATTTCTTTTTTCACAGTTTACTTTCTGCAACATATTTGGGGTAACGAGACTGCTATTGAGCGTAATACATTAGGCTGGTGGAGGAGTGCCTCATTTGTAAGAAGCTGGTGAAATTTTCCTGAAGAGGAAACGGACACCCTAGAGCCACTCGCGCAACGCACTAAACAGCAAACAATTGCAGAGCTTCTGCAAACCTACCTGTTAGCGGCCGCACACAGCCAACGCCGAGAGCCCAGATGCAGTGGGGCCTACACAGAATGCAGTAAAAACTGTATTTCAGACGTCGTAACGCGCCAACAAGCAAATAAATAAATTCTCCTTTCCGGATGTCACTGGCCGGGTGATTTCCAGGCAGGGGCTGCAGTATTTTCCTGAAACAGTCACCCGCCTTTGGAATCCTGTCTCCCTGGCCCCTCGTAAGTTCAGGATTCACATTCAGAACACCGCATCCGGTGGCCCTTTGGGGTTGGATACGCATGAAGAGACATTCTCATGCCAGAGCCTAGTTTGTATCAGAGTGCGAAAGGTACAGTCTGCTCAGAGTGGCTTTTTAATTCCTCATAATTAACACCGCCGGAATTAACATCCACGCCACCGGTGACAGTAGATTTAAAAAGTCACACCAGCGCGGTGAAATGCCTCTCACTGCCTCTGTGTCTCCCCCATCTGTGGAAAGACGAAAGTTCTCGAAGTCCGTCAACTTGTCTTGTCACCACAGTGAGAGACCCGCTGGGTTAGGTGTGACCTGGGCAATTTTCCAACTCCCCTGCCGTGAATGCCAACCTAGCTCAGCTCTCGACTGGCCACGTGCCATGCAGATCCATGGATGGCATGGTTTCAGTCTCATTTAATCAGTGATATACAGTGGCTCTTCTGATCTCCATGGCCAGTATGTCACTACGTCCGTACAAACTCTGTTGAAAGACAGAGCAGGGGTCCTGCGACTCACTTTAATCAAGCATCATCTCTTATCAGCTCTCTCCAACAATCCGGGGCAAGATGATTAGAAAAAAAAAAAACGCCAGTGGCGTGCAGATGACCAAACAAACCTGACTTCGCACTGGTAAGCTAGTGTAAATTGTGTAATGTTTTGGTATTTCTGCCTTGATTGAAATAAAGCACAACTTTTCACGCTGGAAAGAAAGCATTCTAATCAGCTTATACTCAGATATTGATTTTTTTTTTTTTAATGTGAACAGGGAACAATTGGTCTGGAGGAAAAATTTCACAAAATTTCTGCAATGTGACTCACTGAACAAACCCACGGACTTAACATGTTCTTTACTGGAACCCAGAAGTCAAAGTCCCTCCCCTCTCTGACCTTCACAAGTAGTTTCCCTCCAGTTTGATCTTGGGGTGCAAAGTGGCAAATTCAAAAGTCGGAAGGGCTAACAAAGGGGAGGCCTGATGAGGCAACAACAGTGAAACTTGCACCTCTACGGCCCCTGCCCAGCGGCCCCTGTCCACCATCCACCGCATGAATGAAGCCTTTAAAGCTACAGCACAACTGCCACTCCATCGTTGCCAAGAGTGACTCTGGCCGGGTCACATCACTGCATTAGAGATGTCGCCATTTTACCCATATGAGCAAATGTTGCTGCTTCTGGATCAATGTGCTGCATTCCGTTAATGTGGAAAGCCATGCCGTGCACATGCCCGGGCAGGTGCACGCGGCTGCCTGAGAGCCTGTGTGGGACAGAGTACCAGAGCGGGCCATCTTCCAGCCTTTCCAAGTCCACCCACAGTGTCAAAAGAGCCATTCTCCGGACTAGTGAGGCCATCACAGCTAAAGCACACTGATGCTCTCCGAAGAGGACCTCAGGGGGACTGCTTTCTGGGGGAGGCAGAAACCCTGGAAAACTGGACATCAACAACAAGCTCGGGACATCTCCTATGTGCAAAGTGCATGTCGGGTAAGCAGGAAAGTGTGGCATAAACAAAAGGTTGGACTGACACCTAAGCAAACAGTGGATCTCTAAGCATGCATGAAAAACTAATATATTTCTAATCTATATGCCTGCTTTTCCAACGGGAGCCAGTATAAGCCTGGATCCTATCTGTCCCATTTGCGAAGGGACGTAGAGCCAGGCTCCACAGTGGAGCTCAGCCACTCTTCTTCAGGCAGCCTCCTTCCCGTGGCAAAGAGATAAAGGTACCTTGAGTGTGCTCTTTCCTTTTAAGGACTCAACTCCAACTTTCACTACGGGGCCTTTTGCAAGATCTAGCACTCTAATGCTCAAGCAGTTATGCACTCGCGTGCTCTTTCTGGGAGTTATTAGCCCCCTTAAAGCCATGTTTTTGTAATCACCTTTCTTTTTTCAATTATGAAATTTATTACACACCTCATGCTGCATATTACAAAATTCTGGAGCTATTCACAGGCACTTTGCTCAATAAAATATTCATACACTAAAATGTTTTTTCATCATGAGCAATATGTTTGAAAGTAATTTCCCACCAGTCATCCAATTTTGGAGTGGTCGGCCTTTCTGGCTTTGGAAACACTGTCAGAATCAGGTAAACAGAATAGCCCCTTCCTGGACCTATCCCCTAAAATATGCAGAAGGCTGGCTGCATAATGTTGCACGTGCTTTTGTTTAAGGCAGAAATTATGTCTCCCTCTAGATTGTCTTGGTCAGTGAATCCCTAGCAGAGTAACAGAGTAGGGTATGAGCTCCAGTCTGGAAGAAAGGCATTTAAGAGTACATTAAATTGGGACTATGAGAGCAGGGAACTTTGCTGCCTCGTTCACTGCTGGGTCCCCAGTGCCCAGACTGGTATCTGGCACCTAGAAGGTGCCCAGTACATAAATGTTCGTTGGGAGAAAATCAGGAAGCAGGGAAGGAGAAGGGAGAAAGGGAAAAGGGAAGAGACAGAGGGAACAGAGGAAGAATAAAGGAAGGAAAGGGAAGGAAGGAAGGAAGGAAGGAAGGAAGGAAGGCAGGCAGGCTCTGCTAGGTATGTGACCTTGGACAAGTAATTGAGCCTCTAAGCCATACCCTCTATTGGGTCAAATGAAGAGGGCAGATCAGATAATGTCTAAAATTCCTGCCAACTGTAAAAGTCTACGATTCTATGAGTTAAACTGGCCACTGATGTCAATGGTAATGTAGGTAATTTAAAAAGTACTCTCTTGTCGCCAATGAAATATGTAAAAGTATTCAGAAGGGCACCCCTTATTAGCCCAATATCTGTCCCATTCTCCAAACGCTGGAGAATTCTTTGTTTCAAATATTTAAACTGCACTGAAAAGATGAACTGGGCATATATTTGCTTAATTTGTAGACTGACAGGGCTCAGATTCCAAAGCGTTTCCACAGATTTACTAAAACACTTGTCACTACTCTAGTTCAACAATTCGAGTATTATCCTCCTGTAATAATGTATACTCAGGAGAGGAAAGGAAGCTAGTGTCACCTAAAAGGAACACGTGTGGAATATTAACCTCTTGAAACTCTAAAAGCCTAAAAACTATTTCCATCAAAGTGTGGCTGAGATTATCTTCTACCAACGAAAGCACCTGCCACAACTAACTCCCCCATTTCCAAGGTTAACAGCTCCCGGAAGGGGCGTAATGACATTTCTCCTAGTAGCCACAAACCCTGTAACTCAAGGCTAGTTAATGCTGTGTGTCTGCTGAGCTAGTACTTATATTACGGCCTACAAGAGAATTTGTGCAACTTCACATTCAGTATTAGTGAATCTACAGTGAATACATTTAGAAACCTTTTAAAAGAAAATCATATTTTCTCAAGTTTGAAAACAAAACATAAGACCATACACTTCATCTGAATGCACACCTATTAAAATTCAGTTCTCAGTGTGCACATAGTTGTAACTGTGCCAATGAGATGCTTTCTCCATTACACACCATTATACACGCTACAAGAGGCAGCCCAGAGTGAGGAAGTATCATTATTCATTCATTTGCTGAGCCCTAGGTATCTCTCTCTCTCTCCCTCCCTGCTTCCCTCTCTTCTTCCCTCCTTCCCTTCCTCTCTGCCCTTCTCTCTGTCTTCCTCCAGTATGACAGGCAGGTTGAACAATTCCTTAACTCAAACAAGTTCATGTGAGTAACCTCCCTCACACCTACAGACACACAATTAAAGACTCCCAATGGCTCCCCATTGCCTACAGAACAAAACTCAAACTCCTTGGTCTGACACCTCGGACCCTCCACTCCACAGCATTGTGAACTTGGGCAAGTCACTTAACATCTCTGTGCCTCGATTTGCCCTCAGCTATAAACTGGGGACACTAGTAATCCCTAACTCATAAGGTTGGTGAGAGGAGTAAATGGATTGATACACAGAAATATCAGCTACCACGGCTGCTCGTTCCATAAGACAGTCTCAACATATACTTCCCACTGCCCCCCTCTTGAACACTCCAATCCAATCAGACTGCTTTATTCACTCTTCTTCCTTTTAAAACTTGTTTTATTTATTATTTTTGAGAGAGACAGACAGAAAGAGAGAGAGAGAGAGAAAGCACTTGAGTGGGGGAGGTGCAGAGAGAAGGGGGGGAGAGAGGATCCAAAGCGGGCCCTGTGCGGACAGCAGAGAGCCCGATGCGGGGCTCAAGATCATGACCTCGGCCAAAGCTGCATGCTTAGCCGACTGAGCCACCCAGGTGCCCCTTTATTCACTCTTCTTTTTTTTAAATTTTTTTAATGTTTATATATTTTTGAGAGAGAGAGAGAGGCAGAGCATGAGCGAGGGAGGGGCAGAGAGAGAGAGGGAGACACAGAATCCGAAGCAGGCTCCAGGCTCTGAGCTGTCGGCACAGAGTCCGACGCGGGGCTTGAACTCACAAACCGTGAGATCATGACCTGAGCCGAAGTCGGACGCTCAACCAGCTGAGCCACCCAGGCGCCCCTTTTATTCACTCTTCTTAAATTATTACATCTCCTGCTTTCCTACCATTGCGCTTTCACACAAAAATAGCAAATATCTATTGAGAGCGTGCCAGACTCTGTGCTAAATGCTGCATGGGTTACCTTGTTTAAGCTTCACAAGATCTTCACATGACAGATACCATTATTGCTCTATGTTATAGACGAAGGTAGCCGACACCTGGAAGGATAAGTGACCTGACCCCAGTAGAGCCAATAGTGAAATCCGGGCATCCTGGCTCCGGTGCTGTCCTCAGAACCACTGGGGTGCACTGCCTCTGTCTGTACCCACCAGCTCTTCCGCGTTCCCTGCACCTACCCATGTGCCCTCTCAAACCATCTCAAATCCCGGCTTTGAGACATCCCGGGACTGGGCCAGGCCAGTGCTCAGAGCTCTTCACCTCTGAACTCTTGGAGCAGTCACGATCTTCTTGGAAGCTGGAACAATCCATTTGTTAAATAATTATCTATTACCCTGGAACAGCGCCTTGTTCCGCAAGGTTGGATTTTCCGTTTATCCATGTTTGCCTTCTGCCTCCAGTGAGATCTGAAGCTCTTTAAGGTCAGGGATTGCATCTTATGTTTCTTCTATGTCCAAATGGCACTTGGCACAAAGTAGATACTCAGTTAAAAAAAAGGGGGGGGGGTGATTTGATTTATCCCCAGGGACACATAACTAGGTCAAGCTGACCTCGGTGACCCACCTTAACAGCTGGTAAGCAGACATAATAAAGTTTAGTTTTTCAGTCTCTTCCTTGATTATTCAATTATTACATCAGCCATTTTCCTAGCTCTCTCTCTTGGATTGCTAATGATTCCTTAACATTCTCTGCCATCATTTTAAAAAGTCCCGGCATTTGAAAATAAGTTTCAAAATAAAAGATTAAGTGACGTGTTTTGTAAAGAAGCAAGAAGTTATTTGACATTTCTTTACTAGGAAGAAGTTATTTGACATTTCTTTACTAGAGATTCAGTTAATTAAAATACGCTTTAAAATGCAGAAGAGCTCTATGAACTGACATGGACATATTTTTAAGTGAAAAAGCTCTAACATTTGAAACCATGTTAATGTTTCACAATGATTTCAAAAGAAGGGAAACAAATACTAAAGATCAGGAAACAAACCCCCCCCAAAGAAACAAATGAGCGGATCTATCTTTCAAATGAATAACGTAAGTACACTCAGGGCAGGTGTGTGGGGGGAGGTGCGCGATGGAGAAGGAACCCAGGTAGCTTTTGAAACCAGGTAGCTTTCAACCATATACCTTTAGGCTAAAGACAATTACAAAACTTTCTGCGTATTCTAGAATGGAGCAACTAAGTTAACATACAGTGACTGAAGGGATCCAGGTTTCTCTAGAATGCACCTGCATTTTCTAGCGCTGTCTGCTAAGAGGGCTCACATTCAATTGCGTCCCAGCAGTAATAAGCACACGTAGTTCCCAGCTCTTGGTTTTCAAACGTCATTTCCACTGACAGTATTCCTTGGAAAACAGCCGGTTCCAGGGCTGGAACAGACAAAGTACAAGATGAACCGGGATAATTTTTGTTTTAATGGATAAAGTGAGAACGGTCTTAAAGAATGGCGGGCACGTGACAAAAACAGACACCCGAACCACCGTTATGGGGCTCTCCCTGGTCAAACTGGGAACAATTTGAGCATCAGAACCATAATGATAGTGGAGGATCACAGCCCATTGAAAAACATAAGAATCCACACGGAAAGACAGAAAAAGGAGGGAAGAAAGAGGAAGAGAGGAAAGTCTGGCTTCATTGTGGAAAGCCAACAGAAATGTCACAGGAATGACGGAATTTTAAAAATCACCACTTAGCATCCGCCATAATAACTGGTTCGATGGAGTCACCAATGAATCATCAACAAATGCTAATTCAGTGGCTTTTAGTCTATTCGCAAGGTTGTACGACCACCACCAGCTGCAGAATGCTTTTTATCACCCCAAAGGAAACCCTGTACCCATCAAGCAGTCGCTCCCCATTTCCCCGTCCCTCAGCCCCTGACAAGCACAAACGTATTTTCTGTCTCTTACAGATCTGTCTATTCTGGACATTTCACGTAAATGGAATCATACAGTATGTGGTCTTTCGTGACTGGCTTCTTCCACTTGGTATGCTGTTCTCAAGGTTCAGCCATGTTTAACATAGGTTAGAATTCCATTTCTCTTTAGGGGTAAATAATACTCCATGGTATGGACATACATCATATTTTCTTTATCCATTCATCAGTTGAAAGATACTTTGGTTTTCACTTTGGGGCTATTATAAATGATGCTGCAGGGCTCCTGGGTGGCACAGTTGGTTACGCGTCCGACTCTTGATCTCGGCTCGGGCCATGATCTCGCAGTTCGTGAGTTTGAGCCCTGAGTCGGGGTCTGTGTTGATGGTCCAGTTTAAAAATTTAAAAATTGTTTTAAATAAATAAATGATGCTGCTGTGAACACTCATGTACAAGTGTCTGTGTGGACCTGTGTTTTCAATTCTCTTGAATATATACCTGGGAGTGAAATTCTTGGGTCGTACTCTATGGTAACTCTGTGTTTAACTGTTTGAGGAACTTCCAAACATTTTTTCACAGCAGCTCCGCCATCTTGTATTACCACCTAGCAACGTGCGAGGTTTCCGACCTCTCTACCTCCTCATCAACACTTGTTATCGTGTGTCTTTTTGATCACAGTCATCTCAGTGGGTGTGACGTACGATCTCATTGTGGTTTTAATGTGTATTTCCCTGACGGCTAATGATGCTAACCATCTTTTCATTTGTAAAACCCTCTGATGAAATGTCTACTCACATGCTCTTGCCCATTTGTCATTTGGGCTGCGGGTGAAACTCTGATGAGGAGCAAGATAATTTACACAGTCTCAAAGTATCTCCCCATGAGATACTTACTAATTACAAAGAGGAAAAATACTAAGTTTACAGGGAAGGAAGGTGACAGATACTACCTTCACCTAGTGATCAAAGAACATCACCAGTAATTGGACAAATCAACAGCATGTGCTCTCTGATATGATGCATCGAGATGCCAATAGCATGTAATCTGAATCTACTCACAGGAAAACATCAGACAAACCCAACATGAAGGATGCACTGCAAAATAAATGGCCTATAATCTTCAAAAATATCAAGGTCATGAAATAACAAAGACAGACTGAGAAAATTTTCCAGATTAAAGGAGACTAAAGGCTGAATGCTGAACCTCCATTGCCATAAAGGACATTATTGGGACAATTGGCAAAATCTGGATATCTCTAGATTAGATACGGTGTCATACCAAGGTCAACTTCCTGAGTGTGAATAACGTGCCGCGCTTATGTAAGAGACTGTTTTTAGCAAATATACATTCAACTATTTAGGGATAAAAGGAGTAGCATGTCTATACTTTCAAATAATTCAGAAAAAAAGTACATAGATACATAGATAGTTATACAGGCAAAGAAGAAAAAAGCAAATGTGGTAAAATGATAACATTGGGGGAATCTGGGTCACACATATATGGGCATTCTTTGCACGATTCTTGCAACTTCTTTGTACGTCGAAAACATATAAAAATTAAACTTAAAAAGAAAAAGTTTTAATGGCAGTATAAACTTCTTTTTTCGTATTTATGTTAAGAAGTGAAGTTGGGGGCGACTGGGTGGCTCGGTCGGTTAAGCATCCGGCTCTTGATTTCGCCTCAGGTCATGATCCCAGTGTCGTGAGATCAAGCCCCATGCTGAGCGTGGAGACTGCTTAAGATTTCTCTCTCTCTCTCTCTCTCTCTCTCTGCCTGTCCTGCATATTCTCTCTCTCTAAATAAATAAATAACTTTAAAACAAACAAAAAAAAAGAAAGTTGTTTAATTTTGAGGGTTTTTTTTTTTTAATAGAGCTTATTCGTTCTACAAAGTGTCTAACTTCCAATAGTTTCCTTTGGAAAAAAAAAACTGGGGGCCCTTCATGCGAGTCTGCTTGACTTACGCCAGTATTGTAAAGAATGGGACAAAATTACTTTTGATTTTATTTTAACTACTTTTACCTCAAAAGAAATATGCCACGACCTGGATTTTGTACCTGGGGATTCTTTTACACAAGGTGGATGGGCCGCCTCCAAGGATAAGCCCCTTAGAAGCGGAGACTCCTCGAAGCTGAGTTGAATTTGATAAGCACCAGCCTCACCGACTCGGACCCGGCAACGGCCATCTGGCAAATAGGAGGCACGGGGCACAGAGACGCCTCTGAGCAAAGGCCAACGTGGCGGCAGAGGACACGGCAATGACCTCCCTCGGCAATGGAAAACATAAAAAGCCACACGTTCCCCCTAAAAATCTCTGCGAGAGACGCAGGACCCAAAGGAAAGTGGTTCCTCGTGTCGCAAAGGAACCCCTGCCCATCCTCCCCTCGCCAGCGCCACATTCTGCCACCTCTCCTCGCCACTCCCCGCACCTCGCGATCGTTTACCCTCGAAGAAGATTTCTGTGTCTTCACGTCCATTTGCCCACCTTGCAGACTGAGCGCCGTAAAGCCCAGCCGGCAGGTCCGTGACCGGCGTTCCAGGCCGTCGCAAAACAGAAGACGATTTTAACTTGGTGGCCGCGCGCTGCGAGCAGGGAATGCTCTTTAATCTTATTTAGCCCGGGTTCCAGTTAGGTCTCTGAGCATCAAGAGGTTCTTGCTATACTGTCATATTTACTAAAACAAACAGGAAACAGCATTTACATTGGGGGCATAAATGACTAATAGCATCATTTAAATATATTACTACAGACAACTGTCTCCTTACTGTGGCAAATGACAACAATCAGTTTATTTTTCGGAACACGTGTGGCTATGATATACATGTTGCTGTTAAAAGCCTGTTATTCACCGAACTAAATTGTGCTTGGCCTTGCACTGAACTCAGGGAAAACTGTGAGCGTGCATCTCAGGTAAAATTTCGCTCCATATAGCTGTGTGTACTACCCCAACGTTATTTACAGACAAAATATATTGGAGGCAATCTGGTAACAAATACAGAGGCTATATTCAGCCATTTCAGCCATCAATTACAGACCTACTTGGGTTTTCAGTTCAGCATATGGAGGCTAACAATGGTGCTTAATTGTCACAACAGAACATTTCTATTTCAAATTACTATTTGATTTTGCCTGCTGCATTCCTGATCACAGACACAAGAGCCCTGGTGCCTCCCGCTTCAAAACAGCTTAGCGAACACAGGCACGGCTCAAGTGTAGCTGACTCCGGCCCGGAAACGAAATCCGCGACTGCGGTAACGCCAACCGCAGAGCCTCTGGGGCTAGGTGTCCTTCCCCGTGGAACTCCCAAAGCCCCCGTCCGGGGGAGATCTCTGTGTCTGTAATTAATTAAGGTGACGGCGGTGCTTCTGGGCAGTGGGCGGAGGGTACCGTTCTAAAACATTTGCCTAAGAGGCCAGACCCGATGTCACGGGACACGCTCCACGTTTCTTTTTCCTCCACCAGACGTGCGCACTTACATGAGAAATTGCAAAGCGATTTAATTTTTGAAATCAGCATGTTTCACAGTCCACATTCAACTATCTTTGCTCCGCGGGGCGCTAGCTGGGTGACGAGGCGTCCTGGAGTGTCCCGTGGCGTGTTGGGGCACAAGTAGAGGTAGCAAATCTCACATGAGGCAACAAAACAAAGCAGCCTGACAATCTTCACAGAGTTTGAAACGGACCCCAACATTGCCAGGGACGCTTATTGGGCACCTCCTACGTGTTGGACACTGTCCATAGGGCAGAAGCCGGAAAAATAAAGAAGACGGGCTGCTCGCCCCGGAGCCCCTTGCAGTTTCAGGGGGGTGGAGGCAAGACTGTCTACACCCGGCACGTCTGCTTCAGTGTGGGAGGGCCCGGGGACCATGAAGGGGGCAAGAGATGACCAGGAAGTTGAACCTTAAAAGACTAGTAGGAACAGGCTAGAAAAAGCGATTGGTGGGGGGGAGAGGTAGGGAGGAAAGCCGTTGCCAATGAAACAAAGAAGGGAGGAAAGGAGTTGGGGGAACGTCAAAGAGACAGCCCTGGGGGTGAAGCACAGGCAGGGAGGAAGTCAACAGGCCCTTGCAGGCAGACAGACTTCATAAACACAGGCTGCGAACTTCCAAGAAGAAAGAGCACCTCGAATCACAGGCATTCGGAATTTTCCGACTGGGTCAGTTCACTGGAAAGAATTAAAGGCCGAGAGCCACAGTACGTGCCACACAGGACTAAAAGAAAGCGCAGTGGGACAGCGCACCCACTGGGGGACCAGAGGAAGAGCGGGGGGGGGGGGGGCTGCCACTCCTCACCAGATGGACGGCCAGCCACGCAGCCAGAATCCTAACGAAAGCAGTAGCAGGGGCTGAGAGGTGACAAGTAGGCGGGGCCTCACACCAGGGAATCACTGTGGCACTGCGGTAACCACATTTGGGGGAAGAAAGGACTAACCGAGAGTGTTCGTCCTAGAGGAAGGATCCACGTCAGGCAAGGGGGCAATCTGGGGCTGCCAAGGAGGACCCCACCACCCAGGGGTACTTGGCAAGGGGGAACACACAGTGAGGCGATCAAAACCCGCGGGGGCTTCCGTGAGGGGACACGTCTCTGCGAGGAAGTCAACTTGAAACAGCCGGCAGAAAACCAGTAGTAGGAATAAAACGAGGTCTTGGCTTTCCTTTATCTTTGGTAAGGGTCTTACTAATCACTTCCTTCGTCACCCCTAGGAAAGCGGAGGCTTGGGACTCTTAGTGCGGTTGTCTGTGGAATAAACCTGAGCAAATAACAGCATAACACACTTTATGAAACCAGAGGGTTTACACTCTATAAATAACTTCCACGTATTCTTATTCTTTACACGTACACTCTTCCTGAAGACTGGATGATAGCTTTTTGCTATTGCCTGGTTGACTTCTTACACACACACACACACACACACACACACACCAAGGTAATGACGATATTGATTCTGAAGAGACACTTTTTGAGACAAATAAAAGAGCCATACAACTGGTCTAACAGAACAGGTTTAGGAACTTCTTGGGAACACTGTCTAGAGCAACCATCGAACCCTCTTGAAAATCCTCCACCTTCGTAGCATTAGATAGGATGTGACACCTTAGAGATACTCAAGACAGCAAGCGGTCTATGCTGTTTTATTGTAAATTAAGTTCTACATTTTGTCTTTAATAAAAAAGTAATAACCTGTGACCACGAACAGCACCGGGTAAAGTATGAAAACAGAAGCCGGCGTGCGAAAACATCTCAATTAAACAGAGACACCAAATATAGAGCAGAGGAAGCCAATTAAGCAATTCAGACGCAAAAGATAGAAAAATAATTTTCTTACGAAGCGTGGATTAGTTTCACGCGGGGCCTAGAACATAAATAAATAAGTAAACCCATGTTCATTTCACTGAGCTAGGGGAATCGGGAAGAACGCTTTTTGTCTTTGGGGGAATGGCCACCTCTTTGGGTTCAATGTAATATTCAAAATGTGCCTAATTCTTATAATCCAAATATGTGACACTGCTTGGGTTTCCATGACTACTGCTCTGAAAACCATATTAATTATTCAAGAGGTCCATGCCATTCTCCCTGCATGCCCTAAGGAATGCTGGGAACCGCAACATGCCATTATAAAGGGAATAGCTGTTAAACAGACTGCATGGCCAAATCTAAATAGGAAAGTTATTCCCTTGAAGTACTGACATCGTCCTGATGGCATTGAGCAGTATTATTTAAACACCTTGGAACAAAACGAAACGAGGGAACGCAAGAGTTTTGCTTCACATCTAGTATCTCAACAATCTTCGTAAGACCATATCATTGTTGCCCCTGCCCCCTTCCCCTGATGGGATCTTATTTTAAACCGAGGCGGCTGCCTTGCGCAGAACAGTGCGAATTCTGTGAAACTTTCCCCGCGAAGGCTGCCATGTAGACATTGCAGAACTTGTAGGAAATCAGACAATCAAGTTAATAAGACAAATTGTGACCAGGCATCTGGATGCCTTATCCGCTGATGCCTGAATACCGCGATAACCGTAATTTGTGCAGCCTGTGATCTCGCCTTCATCATAAATAACATTATCAAAGCAGAGGCAGGGAGGTCTGAATGCATTCAGGCAACACACACACCGTTACTGATTTCCTGTCATAGCTAAACTCGCAGTGTCAATCCTGGAGCAGGGCAATGAGGGGCATTATCAGCCCAATTACTCAAAGACGGGAGAGGAAAGCCAGCAGCCATCACTACCGTGCTCCCGAGCTCCCTCAGGGCCCGGAGACACTCGTACATAAAATCTGCATTTACTTTCATTTTTATTCATTATAATGTTGTTAGATATTATAATGTCATCAATGCTTACCTATCGATTGCATTATCATATGTCATTTTATATTGTTGTTTACATATATATGTTATGTGCCTTTATTAGCAAAAGAGATTTTCAAAGAGATGACTGTTGTGACGGGAAACCAGTAGAAGTTCCCAAGTTCGAGGTCCGAGGTCTCTGATCAGGGGCATTTAGAGAGATTTACACAATTACAGGCGCTCGCTAATAACGAATTCTTACGTATCATGCTCACGCAGGGAGGGAAAAAGAAGTGCCGATTTTCCAGGAGCAGAGAATGTGAGAGAATTCAGGGTGATTTGAATACACTGAATTCTGTACTGCATAATCTTGCAATCAAATTTCAAAATAATGTGATAAAAAATTATACCCTGTGGAAATGTAATCACCTGCCACAAACGATAAAGAAATAAAATCAAATGATATGTCACAATTATCTAAAACATAATGAACAGCCTATTTGCTAATTAAAGGGAAAACATATCATATATTGTAATTACTATTCAATATTTAGTAATATAATTTCTCTGCAGTTAACTTATGAGCCTTTTCGTGAATTAAATGCTGACAGAAAGCAGTGAAAACTATGATAAATGCTTACCCCACAAATAAACAGCCTTTATTATTAATTATTCTTTCCATCAACCAATTACCACCCAAATTGTCAGAAAGCTAATTACAGAAGGAAAGCCAACTTGCAAAATCCAGTTAGCAAGATTTTAATTCAATTGAACTACTATCTATCGAACCTGTTAGGCGCCGGCAAAATACTCAGTGCCGTGCAAGACAAAAGAAGGATGGCTTTCATTTACTGAGGGCTTCTCCTGTCCTTCTCCTGTCCCAGGCACCGTGCTCAGCCACCAAGCGCGCGCACATGCTCACCAGCACTACGCGTATATTCACGAACTTGCACAATCTCCCAACGGGGGCAGGTCGCGGTACCAGCTGCAAGCACTCCTCAGACTCTGAGTTTTGTCATCTCCAAAATGGAAATCATAATGGGCACCTCTCAGCTGTCGGCTGAGGATTACGCGGCGACGAGGTAAATGAAAGGCATGGTCCAGCACCAGTAAACGGCAGTCGTTACTATTAGACATATCAGCAAGCGGGTACAAGGCTAACGCCGAAGCCACCTAAGCACCAGATTAATCAGTCATCTCCCCGAAGCCCACTGCACGTCGTCAGTCACATCCCCATCCGTGAGCAGTTTGACCCAAACAAGAATAAACAAGTTGCCGCACTACAGAACGAATCTGTGTGCTCCTATTATTAAGAGAGATTTCCAGGTCACTGACTGGGATCAAAGCAAACCAGACCCAGAGCTGTGGTTATGGCTCAGTCTGTTGTGCCGCTGCCTACAAGGGGCCATGAATCATAATGAAGAATCCACTAACTTTGGCTTTGTCAACACCAACACTTATAGGGCTGTTCAGTCAGATCCCTTCACAAAGCCCCAACCCTCCCCTTTGTCACCAGGGCAGGAGGGCCACGAGTAATCTCCATATCAGAAAATCAGCTCATATATTGGGGAGGCCTGACGATATGTTGTCGAGAATGAACGAGCCAGTGCGGATCACTGAATATTTTCGGGAACCACCAGTGCGCTTACAGACACGGGTTACCAATTTTCAGGCCTCAGACAATGATAAAATCCAGTTGTTAACTGAATCCTTACTGAACACTATTTACTCTTTCTTTGGGTGATTCAGGTCATCATAAACCCCGATGCTGCGGTGAGAAATATAGATTGGGCTACATCTCCACCATCCCTCTGATATAACCTCTATATTTATTCTCTTAAAACACTGGTGGCTTATTCTTTGTCTCCTCCTTATCAAGGCAGAGTACACAACGCTAAGGGTGAGAAAGCTCTAAGCTTTTCAGTTTGGAGTCTCACAGATGCACATTCGCCACACATTCTTAGTTTCAGTTGTCAGATCGGAACGCAACGGCTAATACTAATTCTATTGCTAAATTATGATTTTTCTTTCGCCTCAAATATACAGGGTGTTCCACTTTTCCTAACCTTTAGCTTCCCTTTCCAGAGGATAAAATTGCAAATCCCTGTATTATTTGACTTGAACTTGTTTCCAGGACTGCAAGAAAACACTAAAGGTCTCCATGTGTGGAAATAAGAAAGATGTTAACCTTAAATGTGCTGTTGGTTTTTAACGGCTGTTCACATCAAAGTCAGCCTTCCTCCCCACATGCATTTTTTTAATGCAATTCAAAATAATCCCGATGTTCAACTGATAAGGATGCTAAGTTTATTGCCAACTTTAATTTTTCTCTGCTATTCCTGAGGACAAAATTTTTGTCTCTGTCACCATTTTAAAGAGCACAGGTTATGATCGACTTGCAGTTCACAGACACACATAAGAAACTATACGCTAGCCCGGACTTTCCAGTTCCTATAGAATTTCCCCCGGGGCAGTTAACTCACTGCGCTTATGGTGGGTCTCCCTCATCTGCCTTGCTCCCCCTCTAGTGGAGGTGCTGGGGATCAGGGTCCCAGTGGCTTGAAGGACACTAAATGGGCCGATCTTCCAACTGGAAGGCCAGCAAACCACTGGCTATCGACTGCCACTGCTCCCTGGCCCAACCCTGAAAGCTTTCTGTGTATTTGTTTCCAGAAGCTTGGTGATCCTTACCTAATTAATGTATTCCGATGTAACTTCCCTAACCATTTTTTAAGGCTGTCTGCTATTTATTATCACCACACAGCAGCAATTCTAAATGCCAGTGATAAAATACTCCTCCCCGATAGACATTCTGTTGGGCCAGGTGGTAAACAGTGGATCTAGTCACTGTTCCAATGAATCATCAATGAATGTTAAAGCTGGCGAGCGCAACTTTTTCGTCACAGCTTTCCTGACACATAATTCATAGACATACAATTCACCGTTTTAAAGTATACACCTCGTGGGGCCCCTGGGTGGCTCAGTCAGTTAAGCATCTGACTTCAGCTCAGGTCATGATCTCACAGTTCACGAGTTCGAGTCCTGAGTCGGGCCCTGTGCTGACAGCTCAGGGCCCGGAGCCTGCTTTGGATTCTGTGTCTCCCTCTCTCTCTTTGCCCCTCCCCCACTTATGCGCTCGTGCGCTCTCTCTCTCTCTCTCTCTCTCTCTCTCTCAAAAATAAACATTAAAAAAAATAATAAAGTACACACCTCAGTGGTTCTTGTATATTCACAGAAACGTACCATCCTGTCCCCTGCCCCACTGTGCCTGGCAACCACTCTATGGATTTAACCCATTCTGCTTATTTTATACAAATGAAGTTGTATAATATATGACCCTTTGGAGCTGCACTCTTTCACCGAGCAGAATACTTTCAAGGTTCATTCAAGTTGTAGCATATGTATCATTACTTCATTCCTTGTTGCGGCTAATAGCCCGCTGTACAGATGACCGTACATCGTATATCCATTCATCAGCCGATGGACATTTGGGTTGTTTCCATTTGGGGGCTATTATGGATACATTTTGTGTGGATGCGTATGTTCAGTTCTCTTGGATATACGCTTAGGAGCAGATGTGCTCAGCCGTATGGTACCTGTATGTTTAACTTTTTGAGGAACCACCGAACTGTTCTCCACAGTGGCCGCCCCATCTTCCATCACCATTAAAACATAAGGATTCCAATGTCTCTACATCCTTACCAACACCATTGTCTATTTTTTTGAGCATAGCCATCCTAGAAGGCGTAAAGTGGTATCTCATTGTGGTTTTGATTTCATTTTCCTGATGGCTTAGGGTGTTGAACATCTTTTCATGTGTTTGTTGATCTTTTATGCGTCTTCTTTGGAAAAATGTCTACTCAGAGCTTTTGCTCATTTTTAATTGGGCCATTACTCTCTTGACTATTGAGTTGTATCAGTTCTTGATTGAGTCCAGAAACTAGTACCTTATCAGATATATGATTTGCAAATATTTTCTCCCATTCTATGGGATGTCTTTTCAATTTCTTGATAATGTCCTTTGAAGGTCCCTATCAATTTTTAATCAAAATAATTGCTAATGCCCCAGGATAATTTTTTTCATAATTTCTAGAAAGAGCTTCCTACATGTAGATGAACCCAGAAATATTAGTCCTACCACCACTGGCCCTCTGATCCTGAGCTGATCCTTAGATTGGAACATAAATACTTTATCAGGTGTCCGTCCATCTGTCCTTAGGATAATGAACCTTCTCAAACTTCCCAAAAAGATGAAGTAGTTTTAAAATGATAATGCTGCATTGTGAATGCCTGCTTCTGAGCAAATGAATTCAATGCCTTTTCTTTTTTTAACTGTCATTGTTTACCTAGGAGGATTTCAGTTAGCAGCCTCACCCCTTGGAGCACAGTGTAGCTGCAAGACTTTTAGAAATCCTCTCTTTAATCAATACTACCTTTTACTTTATAATCCAAGACAGCTTTGCCATCTGGTTTCCCATTTAAATTTAATTTGCCCAGAAGTTTAAATTTTCTTTATATCATTCAGATCCAGTTAAGCTTACCAACCTAGGCTAGCTGTGGGGTGGAAGGAGGGGGGTGAAGGGCAGGCCGGGGTGAATTAGCGACAAATTCGAGTTCCAGAATATTTGGAAAGCAATGCTGCTGTAACTGACCAGATATGGTGGTCATGTTCATCCTTAAAGATCCACAGAGTTAGGGTCTAACAGTGGGGCCTGGTCAACAATTAAAGAGTCCACAGGCTTGCCTAGCAAGCAGGTCCAAAGATTGGAGTTGCTTTCGGGGGCTAAGGCTCCATTTAGACCATGAGTGTCAGAGGCACAGCTGCAAATGGCAAGCTTTTGAGATGACAGGTCCTTCTGGGTTCATTGGGTCTCCCCCAAAAAGATATGCTGGAGTCCTAACTCCCACTATCTCACAATGTGACCTTATTTGGAAACAGGACCTTTACAGAGGCAGTCAGGTTAAGATGATATCACCAGGGTGGACCGTAATGCAGTGTGACTGGTGTCCTCACAAAAAGAAGAAATTTAGACACAGAGAGGCAGGCACAGAGGGAAACCCATGTGAAGATACAGGAAGAAGTTGGTCATGTGAGAGAGGATTGGAGTGATGCGTCTAGAAGTCTCCCTCGTGCCTTGAGCAGAAGCACGGCCATGCCAGCATCTCGATTTCCAACTTCTAGCCTCCAGAAGTGGGAGGCCATACATTTTTTATTTGATAATGGCTGTTTGGAGATTATAGACCACCACAAAGAAAGGCTGGTCATTCGGGGTTGGTAGAAGTTAGACTGAGCCTGCATCCTGATCCAGTCAAAATTAAGTCAGACACAAATACAATCAATTACATCGGTAGGAGACACTGGTATATACATCAATAAGGCCAGTGAAATGAAAACCAGGGCTCTTCCCATTTTTACCTACAGCTACCCCCTTTTCATACATTGCACATGGGCCAATAGGACACATGACTGTACGGGAGGGAAAAAAAAATCGCTGAAAGAAATGTATTGAGATCTGTTTGGTAAGCATTACACTTTTCATTTCAAAATACTGTCATTTATTCATTCCACAAATATTTATTGAGCTCCTACTATGTGTGTGCTACGCAACCAAGACTTATCCAAGAGCAGGAAGAGCTTCTGAATGCTAATGTCAGATGAGGCTGATACTCTGACTCCAACCCCAGAAGTCAAACATTCACACAATTCTCCAGAAGAGCTTTGTTTTGGGTCTGGCACAGCAAATCCCAAGGTCTCGTCATCTGCAATCCATAGAAGGATTTGATGGATTTTACACCTCGACTTTACTCCCAGGGGAAAGGGAGCTGAACTGAAACGTGTCTAGAAAATATGGGGTATTTCTCATTCCATGTAAGCTTCTGACTTAGAGAAGTTTGCTTACTGTTCTGCCCAAGGATCTTTTAGCAAAACTTGAGTTCTCCTTTAAGAGCAGACAGATGAGTGGAAAGTCTGGTGAAAGAGAAATGCTTGGTCGGTACTAACATGGTTATTTTAGGGAAGGGGGAAAGGAACGTGACACACATTGTGCACCTCTTACGTGCAGAGCTTTCTAGAATGCTCTCCTTTAAGCCACGCAGCAACCCAACGACAGAGACCTCCCCCCTCTTCCTCCTCCTCCTCCTCCTCCTCCTCACTATCACCATTATCTATATTACTACCATTCTACAGCCAAGGAAACTGAAGTTCAGAGTGGCGGGGTGACTTCCCTGAGGCCACACAGCCAGCACGAGGTCACTTCCTCCGCCCTGCCTCGACAGTACAGCTTCAAGGAAGTTGCACGGCTTTTAAGCCACACTCACTCAATGCAGCCTTCTACATTTGTCCCAATATTTTACGAATGACCGCCGATGTTCATAACCTATGGACTACTAACTACGTCCCTTTTATTCCGTAATCCACTCCCCTCGTGTCTTGTGTTTTCTCGTGATATATTTTAGATCTGAGGAAGTTTATATTTCAAAATGATTCATTCTGCTCTGCCAACTGCAAGGCAAGACTGCAATAAATGCTCTCCTGTTGATCAAGAGTGTGTTTTGTGAGCAGAAAGACATATTCTCTAAATTCGCATCATGTTTTGGACCACCAACTAATACACTGACAGGCCAATATACTGGATTGTTTACATACAAAGTAAATGTCAGGCAAAGGGAAAACCCTTTTGTCAGTTACTAGATATTCCTCTTACCTTCTGGGACACGTCAGACTGAAGCAAAACGCGCCTGTTTCATCCTTTCATTACATTGGACCTAAACTTCATTTTAAAGCTGTAGTATTGATTAGGCTTTAGAAAAGTGTTTGCCTTGGAATTTGATTTAAGTCTCGCCCAACATTCACTTGTCCAGAATGTAACAGCTTTACAAATGCCACTAAAAGGGACACATTTACTTCTAATTTCATTAAGAAAGAGATCGCACGGAAGCAGACAAGTTGGAAGGGCCCCAGACTGTCCCACCACCCCATGGCTCACATGCTTGCCTGGGCCAGTTTATGACTGATCTAGTCGGGACGTGACCAGGACATTTTCTGCTCCATGGTAAGCAGCAGTTCAAAGGCCTGTTGACAGCTGATATTAGGGCTTTCCTTATGTTTATCTTTTTCTTCCTCTTTCAACAAGAGATTCCTGTTACGAGCCTTTCTGGTTCTACGATGCCGGGCGACTGTGGACTGCAGCCCTCCTCGGCCCGTGACGGAGCGGGGGTTTCCGGCAAGATGTCCCCCACTTCCCATGAGATCAAAGGGACACACACAGAGGCGCTCCCCAGCTGGTGGGTCTTTCACAGCAGCCCTCCAGTGTGCAGGGGACTGCCAAGCTGGCCTTACTACCGTGTACACTTGAAAGAACACCTCTCTCCTCCTGATCGCTACTGGTTTCTATAGAAACAAGAAAGAATCTGTTCTTTCGCTAAAATTTTCCCCTAAAGCTTTTTCTAGCACTGTATAAAACATTTATTTTGTGCTATCACAGTCCTCCATTTAGAGCATCATTTAACCAATCAAAGAACAATGGGCTGGGTAAAGATGAATGTGTGCTCCGCTTGCAGAAACCAAATCCTCTGCGCGTGAAGCAGCCGTGATCAGCTCATCTCTCCTGGGTCACTTTAGGACTCGAGCACTATAGAGCAAACACTTGAGACGACGGTGTGTCGGAGAGTGACAAGGGGTCAACGAGGTCTCTGCCCAGCCACGAGCTGACTTCTCCACTCCACAGTACTTCGGCAGGTACAGTATTTAAAGGAACTGTGTCTCATCAGTGTCGCCATAAATTATCCTTGAAGACTCCAGCGCTCCTGACCACAGGATCGTGAGTCACGGCCTTGATGCCTGGGTAGCTCCGCTTCGAGATAACGGCTGGGTTTCCCTGCTTTATTATGGTGTGTCCTTCTCCAGGGACCACATTTGCTCAGGAGTCGCTAAGGCTAGTAAATATTGTATCTGTCTCTTGTAATCACCAAGCAAACAGACTTGCCCTCCGTCACATCAAACCCCCAGAGTTGTTAGGCCATGGAAGAGGTATGGAACTCGGGCTGTGCTTAAAAACTGAGAAGGGGAATCTCTGTGGCATAAATCAAGACTAAATCCACCACGTGGCTGCAGGTGTCTGGTCTTCTATCAGATTCCAGTCATTTATTCGTGCCTCGATAAATATTAATCGGGTGCTAACTATTTGCCAGCCACAGGGTGTTAAGCATTGCAGGTAAGGTGCAGCACTGAGCGACAGACCCGGTCCCTGTTCCCCTGGAGTTCATGATCTAGCAGGGAGACAGGCAGTAAACAAACGACAACACGCACAAAATGAACTGCAATCGTAAGAAATGCCACGAGGCCCAAACTACTGAGTGCCTGAGAGGGAGCAGAAGGTAGAGTAAGGGGCTGCAGAGACACCTTGCTTCTAAATTTTTTTTAATGTTTTATTTATTTTTGACAGAGAGGGGGGAGAGAGAGAGAGAGCGCGCGTGTGCGCGCACGCGCGCGCGCATAAGTTGGGGAGGGGCAGAGAGAGAGGGAGACAGAGTCCAAAGCAAGCTCCAGGCTCTGAGCCGTCAGCACAGAGCCCAACGCGGGGCTTGAACTCAGAAACCGCAAGATCATGACCCGAGCTAAAGTCGGACGCTCAACCGACTAAGCCACCCTGGTGCCCCAACACCTTTTTTCTAAAGAGCTCCAAAGTAGGGTCTGGCCTCAGGTGCAATTAACTTGAGACTTGTGCGTGTTTTGCAAAATCATAACACTGTCTGAGATCTTGAGACCAGGTCAATGGCTCAGCTCTTCAGGACAGATGGTTTTCACCACGTGGACATTCTTAAGGATGGGGGCCTCACAGACTACCTTGGTGGCACATCTGGCATTTGAACACATCGTGAGTCTGGAAGCTCCTTCTCTGCCACCATGATAGCTAAACGGCTGCACCCTAAAGTAATTCAAGAAGGTGGTCTTCAGCTAGAAGAGGGGCAATGCAGCTGTCACTGAAATGCTGTATTTCATGCTCTGAATCAAGTACGGACCAGGCGCCAGAGTCTGAAGGCTGACTTTGTACTCCCAAAGCACGTATCGAGTAAACAAACAGATCCTCGGTATCCATACTCACGTGACCAATTTCATACTTTGCATTCTTTTCTCTTTGACCCTGAATCTTAATGTCGCAGACAAAATTAGTATAAGGTTAAACAAGAGACACTTCAAATATATACTATCAAAGAACAGGAGTTTGGAAGTTAGACACGTTGGGTCTGAACCCCGACCACACCACCTTTAGGAGGTAAACTTGGGCAAATCGGCATCGTACTTCTGAGTCTTGGGTTTCTTATCCATGAAATGGGGATAATAGTAGTTCGGGGAGTTGCGGCAAATGTTAAATGAGATACTGTGTATAAACCATTGGGCACAGTGCTTAGAGCAGACAGTAAACTTTCTGTAAACGGAGGCGTAGAGCATGCACACACCTGGCAATGTACTTCTGACATATGCTTTTAGACATACTTTATACCCATATACGTATGTGTGTATACCTACCACCTTATTACTATATACATACAACCTACCTTATTGCTATCTATACACACCCATATCTACTTACACATAGTTCAGACAGCCTTGTTGACCTTTCTGTCCCCAGGGTTGAGCTCGGAATCCAACACCGTTGTTACGCGACAAATGGTTGTGAAATAAGGGAGAAGAGGACTAAAGATAAATATTTTGGAGTTTAAAAATATGGAGGTTCTGTGTTAACATGGTATCTTGAGAGACATGTTAAATGGGTTGACAAGGGTTTCTGCAAACACTTTTCCAGTAACTTTGGACTCAATTCTTCTGTGCACTGTGGGCCATTTTAATGAAATAGAACTAATTGTAATCAAGTGCACTCAGGGCCATAAACCTAGGAGCAAGCATATGGATTTAGTACATTATATTTGCACTCCTAAGGTTTGTTAAACACCTTAGGATGAAAAAAGCTAATAAATACGAGATTTATTTTTATCGTTATTAACTTTAAATGGAAAAAGCTAAAGATAGCAGAGAACCTAAAAGCTAAAACTAACGTACTCAAACGACTATGTATTTAAAATTCTTATGGCTAATGACCTTAAAATTTTTCTAGCTCTGTTTCCTATGAATAAAAACCAAATCATCACTAATAAAAAATATTCATAAATTTTTGCTGCCGATGCCCGTGGGGGAAGATTGAATCAAGTGGTTGAAAGAAGCCAGTTTTTACAACCTAAGAAAATAAAATACAGGGGATACAGAATCTGTTCTTCTCATATATATATAAACTAGAGATGAATTACACAATGCTCCTCCGAGCACCAAGAAATAATTTTCCCCCGCATGTCCATGATTCTACCGATGACAAACATCCATGCTCTTTCCTCGTCACTTCAATTACATGGTATGTATCAGATCCTGCAACTGTTCTGACCTGCTGTAAACAGCACAGCACAGAGCGGCCAAGTCTTCACATATCCTCCTTCCGATGCAGCAGAAGAGGATGAGAAAAACGATCATGATTTTCTTGCAATTCCACTTAGCCATTCAATAGTCTCTATCGAACCTTACTTTGTGGAATGCACTCTCCAGGGACTGTGGAAGATAGATATGGTGTAGTTCTGTGAGGCAGCCATAAACAAACAAACAAACAAACAAAAAACAAACAACAAAAAAACATAACGTAAGGCCAGAGGAAACACCCGGGAAGAGTGTACACTCGGCCTCGGGAAATCCAGGAAGGCTGCTTGGAGGAGGTTGTACTTCAGCTGAACACTGAAGGATAATTGGGTTAGTGGAGGTAGAGAGGGCGAGGGAGCAGTGTTCCTGAGCATTGGAAGAGTAAGAGGAAAGGCACAGAAGAGGAGTGAAGGAAAGAAGAATAAGTAATTAAGAATGCGAAAACCGTATCAAATGGCAGAGTAGAAGTTGGGCGAGAAAAGGCGGGTGAGACCGCACCAACATGCCTCCAAAAGAGCGTGTTGAGTAATGTCGATGCTCTTCTCTTGAATCAAGAAGGAACTACCAAATGCTTTGGAGAAAAATAGCTTTCTTCCAGAAAGTCCATTGCCTCTGTCGCATCAACGGACTTCCCTTTCTTAGCAATTTCTTTATCAGTCACTGAATATGGTCTTGTGGTCATAGATCTGTCATCCTAAGGGTCTCAGACATGAACAAAATATACATTTAAAATGTACCTGCGACTGGATTCAAATGATCAACTAGAGTTGAAATTTAGTCTCAAGCATCATGATATTGTCAGACAAGCAAGTGCCACCGTAGATTTATCGAATCCTTCCACGGTGAGGGAGAAATTATGTACAGCGTGTTTGTTGTTTTCGACCACATGGTCCCCTTCTGGGCATACTGACATTTCCTTCCCACTCTGCAGAGATTCCCTTACCCTGTGCGTCTCCCCTTCATGTCCACGATCACCCTTGCAAACGAAAGGTAGACAAGTTCTAAAGACAGGGGCAGTCGTCGTTCCTTCCTTCCTTTCACCAAGCATTTACCAAACCCCTGCCACGCGCCAGACATTCGCACCGACACCAGAAGCAGCTGGAGGAAAGAGTGCCTTGTCTACCCTCACTTGGCTCACTGTCTCGTCGGGAAAACAGCCCAGGCTGAAACTCGGTCCCAAGACGCCCGAGAGCCCACGAATGAGTATGTGCGATGGGAAGGAAAAGGTGACCCTCTGTGGGCCGCAAACAGTTCCGTCTTATTTTACTCTTGTCCATCCAAAGATACAACCTCAGTGGTTCTTAGGCAAAGACTAGCCCTTTGATTTGGAAAAACCATCTCCGCAAACCCTCTAGTGACACGAACACAACGCATAATAAATGAAGGAGCCACCATCCGGCTGGCACTGGATACTAAACTTGGGAGGGCCTGCCCGATTCCTCCCTTTCATCAGCCTTCGCCCCCACGTACACATCCAACTTGCAACCGTTCCCCTCTCGCCCCCTCCCACCATCGCCTCTCGCCCGCCTCTACGGCCGGCCTCCCCTGCCTCCTTGCTCCCCTCCGCACCGCGTGGCCACTGCCCAGCAGCCAGTGCGCCCTTTTAACCCATGAGTCAGATCACACGGTCCCTCCTGCCTCCACCTCCCCCCCCCCATGCCTTCCCACTGCAGGTAGAATAAAATTCGAATCGCTTATCTCAGCCTTTGAAACACCCACTGATCTGGTCGTTGCCTACCTCCCTGACCCCATCCACTGTGAGGTTACCATCCTTGACAAGGCGCGTTTTGTTCCTCGAACGAGCCAAGCATGTCCCTGCCTCGGGGCCTTTTGTAATTGCGTGACTACCTCCTGGAGAAGCTTCCCGGAGACACTCACTTCCCCTCCTCACTCAGGCGGCTGCTGAGACAGGCCCTTCTCAGACCACCCAGGCTCAAGTCGGGCTCGTCCACTTCCCTGGCTGCGTCACATCGTCCTGTTCTCATCCTTCAAATCACTCACCGCCATCGCACGTGAGACCCTTTCCGTCTGTGCTCATTTCTGCACATCTGCCCGCTCGGACTAGAACATTCTCGCCATGAAAACAGGCACCGAGTCCCGTCCCCTTGGCGCCTGGCTCAGGGCCTGGCATTCAGCCCCTCACGAGAGGTGGGGACAGGAGGGAGGAAAGGAGGAGAAAGAGGGAATGGAAGGGTGGGAAGAAGAGAGACATCTGCTAGTCTCGGGAATATCAGGTTTGTTTTCCTTCAGTGGTTGAGTCGGCCTAGGTCTGTCTATAGCCTGAGTCACTGTAGGGCTTGGGGCAGGGAGGGAGGCACGGCCAGAGCCACTGTTTTCCCGACACCTTACACGACGGGACAGGGCTCTGGAGGTGAGTGAGGTTTGGGATCTTTCTGAGATTGCTCACAGGACACAGGGGGCCAAGAGGAGACGCGGAAGGTGCCACTCTCCCAAGCATGTTGGCAAGACCCTGGGCGGCAGAGTCTCTGTTCTGCCGTGGGTGGGTGCGTACTCTAGCGTCGCATGACTTACTCACCCTTCAGCCGTGGCTTCTTAACACGACATCAATACACAGCTCCCAGGACAGCACAGGCTGCATCTCCATGATGCCAGAGCAAACTGCCAAGTGATTCAGTGTGGTTCAAAAGGAAATCAGACAGACCGGTCATTTGACATCGGGTAGGGACAGCCACGTGGCCACGCGCCGGCACACTCTGTCGTCTTCTATTTCTACGACAGTAATGATGGCAGGGGCTGGGGAACCCCTCGCTTTCGTTACCATTGTCCCCATAAGGAGGTCCAATCATTTCCCAACGTCCTACAGGGGCTCCACAAGCAAGGGGCCATGTCAATACTGGCGTCTGCGTCTCTGATTTGAAGCGATCATGAATATTGTATAACTTGCCTCCCTCTCAGGGTTTCCTTTTTTGTTTGTTTGTTTCTTTTAGTAGGCTGCCCTAAGGTAAATGGTTTCGGTTAAGGGCAATTCAAAGAAAGGAGCGCAGTGGGCCACATAGGGCCACATAAGTCGTCTGCACAGAGGCCCGAGGCTGTGTTCCTAAGTGTCATCTGTGTATATTGCACGGGCCCCACCCCCCCCCCTCTGGCAGCAGCCGAGTTGCCGGTTCGGTTCTGTGGGGCCAAGGCGGGGCCCAGGCACCCCCGCCCCTATCCTGAGGCAGAGCCAGGCTGAGGGACCAGGCCCCAGAAGAAAGCCACGGGGGTTAGGGTGGGGGCGCTTCCCGAAGCACCGAAGCACCGATCGGATTTGGCGATTTGGCGAACCCCTTGGCTCTGAGGCTTTGCTGAGCCCGCACTGACTCCTGGTTGCCTTGTCCTCGGGCGGGCCGTGAAAGGAGTGAAAGGAGATCGGTGCCGGGACCAGTTCAAGCGGCCGACTCCACTGTTTCCCGCCTCACACACCCCTCCCCCTGAGCCATCCTCGTGAAGGAGGGTTCTCTCCATGGTGCTTGGGTCTCCCCAAGAGAGGGTCCCGATCGGGCCAAGGTTATCATTAGGAATGACTGGGAAATGGCAACCCCACTAATAAAGCACTAAAAGACTCAAGATGTTATTTTCCCTTATTCATGTGACACATCCGTTCACTCGTTTCTGGTTTCTAACAACCAGCGAATATTTTTTTGTGGACCTACTGAATGTCTGGCCGGCATCGTGGTCTTTATCCTCAAGGAAGCCATTCTATTCTGAAGGAGGCAGAAACGCCAGACAAATAACTGGAGGCCACTGTGCCAAATGCTGTCAGGAGATCTGTACTTTCTGACACAGAAGCCAGTGGAGGGGGAGACAGAGAAATCAGGGAAAACTCCAGAGACATGGCAGTAGAGTTGGGCTTTCAGGGGAGCAGCAGGTGTGCAAAAAACTCAGTCATCAAGATAAATGCAATTGTAGGGCACTGGTTTGTTTTGTTTTGTTTTGTTTTTTAATTAAAACGAATGCAAGATGCTTTTTTCCTTTCACCCTGGGCTCCAACGTTGCTCAGAAGAGCACTGTTACTGATCCTGGCTTTATTTTCAACTTAGATCTTTCTAGGGCGCCTGGGTGGCTCAGCCGGTTAATCGTCCGACTTCGGCTCGGGTCATGATCTCGCGGTTCGTGGGCTCGAGCCCCACATCGGGCTCTGGGCTGACGGCTCAGAGCCTGGAGACTGCTTCGGATTCTGTGTCTCCTTCTCTCTCTCTCTCCCCTCCCTTCACATCCTGTCTCTCTTGCCTCAAAAATGAATAGACATTAAAAAAATTTGTTTTAATTCGATCTTTTAATTCATCATGGATTCTGTTACATTCATTTTTGATTTTTCACAAATGCCACATTCACTATTATTTACCTCCATCGCTCAGTCTTTGGTGCCGCCTAAGCGCCGTGCTGGGCCGAGTACCTCACGTGCCGCACCGCAGGCTTGGTTGGCCCTTCCCTGAGCCAAGCAATCTATGTGATGAGGGAGTAGAGAATTGTTCCACAATTCTAGAGAGTAGTCATTGTTCCACACACTCAACTAGAAAAGACCAACTCAAACTGCCAAACCGGCTTCCCCCACATTACCTAAAAAATGACAGGGCTGAACCTGTCTTCTTGGAGTGGCGACGTCGGCGGGCACTCCCACTCGGCCTTCCGTAGCGCACCAAAGGTGCCAAGAACCGAGAACAGAAGCCCACAGCATTCAAGGGGCGGCTCCCTGGCCCACGAGTGCCTGGGATCCCTGGTGTCTGTTAATGGGTTTCCTCTAAATGAAGTCAGTACTTCAGAAAATGGCCATACCCAGTCATCAGAAAGCTGAATGGCGTCCATTGCTAGTTTCCTCCCTTGGACTAAATTAATGCATTTGGCGCTGGTAAATAAGTTCCCCTCAGCTGAGTAAAACTAAAGAGCCAGTGCCAGTCTCTCCGAGGTGGTGGGGGGGAGGGGGGTGCATGGAGCCACTTCCAAGAATTCCAGGCTGTAATTTTTACATTACAGTGTTATTACCGAGAGGTGGTTTTGTTTGGCACGTCCTTTTCCATTTCTTTTCTTACATGTTTGGAGACAGCCATGAGAACATATGTGCTCTCTATTATTTCTTCTAAATATTCCCCCCGTCGAAAAGGGGAAGATGGGTATTGGGAACCCAGCTTGGTGACAGAGGAGCTATATATAGGTCTGTAAATGAGAGCTGTGTGGGGAACAACACCCAAGCCTCTGGCTTCTGGCTTCAAACACGCAGCGTGGTAAGCAGGGAGAGCCCAGTCTCAGAGCTCGGAACCTCACTGATCTCAGTCCGGATTTGTGGCATCATTCGTTCCTGATAAGAGCTTCTCCCCTGCACGCCCCTACCAGGAAAAGGTAAAAGAGAAGCTAGCAGGGCAAAACAGAAGGGGAAAAGAAAAATCAAACCGAGTCAGGACTTCAAAAATCCACTGCTTTTGCCCTGATTCTTGCTCAGGCAAGTGACTTAATCACCCTGTAAATGTAATTGGCACCATTTGAAAAGACCGCTGCCTAAAGTTGGTTAAAAAAAAAAAAATCAAGGGTGGGACACCCGACTGGCTCAGTCAGCAGAGTGTATGACTCTTGATCTTGGGATTATGGGTTCGAGCCCCATGTTGTGTGTAGTGATTAGTTTAGAAAATAAAATCTTTTAGGGGAGCCTGGGTGGCTCAGTCATTTAAGTGTCCGACTCTTGATTTCAGCTCAGGTCATGATCTCACGGTTCATGAGATTGAGCCCTGCGTCAGGTTCTGAGCTGGCAGCACGGGGACTGCTTAGGATTCTCTCTCTCTCTCTCTCTCACTGGCCCTCCCCCACTCGCATGCTGGCACACTCTATCTCAAAAATAAATAAACCGTAAATAAAAATAAAACCTTTTTAAAAATCACAGGTGAATGAGTTAAAGCATAGAAAACACACTCCTTGATTCATGATAAGCATTCAGCAGTAAGATGCTAGCTATTATGACAAAAATTTTGAAGAATATTTATATTCATTTACAGAAAGATAGATTTGGGGAAATTTTTTTAACATGTATAACAGGTCAGAACACTTTTTAGTGCCATTAAAGTCGATCACTTAGACTTGTGAAGAAACCTTTTACTCATATGACATAGGACCATCAAATAATGAGACTCTTCACATAACAAACTAGCAGACATTTGACATTCAAACGAAGACCCGGACCTTCGAAGCAACGCAAAAAGGAAACTATACGCGGTCTTCAAGGAGACACGCACAGCTCATTTTTTAGTAAAATGTGTATTCGACCTTATCAGCCTCCTTACTTGCCAAATCTGGCTCCAGATTACTTTTGGTTGTTTCAGGAAAAAAAAATCACCGATGCTATCGAGAGATGAAAATCTGAGGCTTATGATGATATTCAGAAAGAACGACACCGCACACTGTCACCAACATTGTTTGGCAGCTTTGTGGGACTGAGGCGGTGCCTCCCGAGGAGGTCACTTTGAATGAAGCCCAACCCAGGTTGGATAGGTAAATCCTGGACACGGTGGTTAAGTATCAGCCACTTTGTACTTTGTGGTCAATGGTACGAAGCCTCCGAAAGGGAGGCGCGAGCATTTGCTAGCGAGTCCATTTCCTAACTAAACATTTGGGCCACTTTCACTTTTGGAAAATTAATCTCTGCCGATTTTGAGATTCTACACAGAAACAGCCATCTGAACAAGAATCATTCCTCTGAAATCGTATCTTTTCAAAGTTACCTTGAAAGTAGAAAGGCCGTTCAATGGTCCTCCAGCCATATAGAGAATGCAAGTAGTTTCCAGAGGAAAACATATACAGTCAGAGGACAAACTTCCTCCGCACAGGGTTAATAACGCAAATGCTGATACGACCTTAACTATGGTGGCGCCCGGAACCAGCACTATAATTAATCTAAATGTACTGTAATTACACTAAATGTTACTTCTGTAGAATAGTTCCAAATCATGTGGCTTCTTTATGCTTAGATAACATGCAGTTTATTTCCAATCATGGATGTAGGCATGATTTGCTAAAGGAACATTAGGTCTGGAAGCAATATCTTAATCAAATCAGAATTTCTTCTGTAAAACAAATCTTTGGCTTTTGAGGAATTAGCAGCATCTAATGCCTTAGGGTAGAGATGTGAAACTGAGCTGAAATCCGCACCACCAGATCTCTCCCTCTGCCCTCCGGCTTCCAGTCATTTACAAGCACATCCATGTAGCCTCCCACCTACATACCCACACTTTCTCTGGTCATAAACCTCCACCGCTACTTCTAAATTACACCCTGAAAACTCCACGCTGAAAATCAGTTGTAGGAGAGCTCACCTCATGCGGTTTATTTATTTCTTCAGAACAGAAGCCGGTTCCTTTTCGGAAGCAACTCATTTAAACCAAACCTAATAGCAAGCATCCATAAATTACAGGGTTATTGGCATGTGCATAATTTGATGTGTAAAAATTGAACGAATATTCCAAGGCTGCAAATGCAGACTCTTACATACGCGGAAAGATGTCGATGGTGATTTTACTTTTGTACGGGAGGACGGAATGGGCTGCGTGTATGTGGCAACACCTACAGTCACTGGCTGTCTTCATCTTTCTAACTGTTCGCTGGCTCGTCTCCCAGGTGCTGGAAGCTCACACAGTAACCAACTACAAAAAGAAACGCCAATCTTGCTGCCAGACATGTCTTCACAAATCCAGGTCTGGTGCCCAAATCAGGAGGTGGAACATATTAAGGATTGAAAAGGTTGAGATAGAAACCGCCTTATGAGGGCAGGGCTCAGACTCACTCGAGCACAATACTAACGTGCTTTGAAATACGCGTCAGATGACGTATGCCCTTCCTCTTCGTAATGCACAGCGATGATCGAGTACTCAGCCTGTGGATAATGACGAGACGAAGAACCAAACACAGCTCCCAACAGAGACCTCTCGCTGCCCTTTCACTCCCCTTGGCAGCAACAAGGGAATAAGACATCTCCCCCAAAACTCTTGTCAATGTGCTCCGTTTTCTTTTTTCTTTTTTCAAGTTTATTTATTTATTTTGAGTTGGGGAGGGGCAGAGAGAGGGGGAGAGAGACACTCCCAAGCAGGCTCCGTGCTGTCGGCGCTCAGCCCGACGCAGAGCTCGATCCTACAAACCGCGAGGTCGTGACTTGAGGCGAAATCAAGAGTCAGATGCTCAACCGACTGAGCCACCCAGGCGCCCCAATGTGCTCCGTTTTCAACTGGTGGGAGTTCGGTCGGGGCCAGGGGCTCGGAAGAAATAAACCCCGGGAGCCAGATGATCATGGAAGGTGAAACGAGATCCTAGAGGTCATGGAGTTGAAACTCATCCTTTTGCGGGATGGGCAACAGCCCCAGAGGAGTTAAGTGACTTGCCCCAGGTCACAAAGAAAATGAACGACAGAGATGGGGCCACGGTCCAGCTACCCTAACTTCTAGGCCAGCGCTCCTTTCATCGAGCAGCAAGGTGGCTCTCCTCTGCAAGGCTGGACTCGGCAGAGCAGCCCGGACGCTCACGGGGACCGGCCCACCCATCTGCCCATTCGGCTTCTCAGCCCATATCTATGGAGCAAACATCACGGGCCAGATCTCGTGCCAGGGGCTCTGCATCCAGTGACGTCAATGAAAACCTAAGTCTGGGGAGCGCTCCGGAAGGACCTTGCATAGGAATTGAGTGAACTCTTCGCATGCAGCGCGGTCCCTCATTGCAGCGTGAAATGCGGATGGGAACACGTGGCAAGCGCAAGGGAAACCCAAGGGCTTCCTGTTGTCCCCGCTACAGAACAGTCCATTCTGGTTTTAGTTAAGCACATGAGTAATCCCGAATATTGGCCAACCCTGAAGAAAATTCTCAAAATGTTTGCAGCAGGGGTGAGACTGTGAGGCGGGCCCCCGTTCTAACCCCCAGTCTTACCTCCCTCCAGGAACCCCTCCCTAGGCGCACGTCCACCTGATTTAAACCTCTTGCCCCTCCCCGGTGGCGTCGTGGGTTTTACCAAGCCTTCCTCTCTTCTTGATAAAACAGCTACTGTAGATTAAACCCCTCAGACGGACATCCAGCTTTGGGAGGATACACGCTGTGCTACAACCCTCCCAGCAACCAGCCTGGCACCTGGCACGTGGTAAGGGTTTTAAAGCACTTGCCGAATGAAGGAATGAGGGCATGACCCGATCATCACAACAGGTTTTTCAGAGCCTAATTTTTCGTCTAATCCAAGGGCTGTGTCATACTTCTCCACAAGGGTGGGGGGAAGGATCTTCCACTGCGTTCTGAGCTGCTCCGGGACCAGGACGATGTCCCTGCCTTTCCCTCACCCACAACTCTGTAGATGCCCTGCCCTCGGTAAGCACTCAGTGATACAAGCGGAAGGAAGTCAGAGGGCAGGGATGGGAAGAAGAGGAGCAAACAACAAGGAACAGATCGAGGGCACAGCCTGAGGCTCAGGTATGGTTCGGGTCTTCAGATGATGTCACAAAAAGACATGTCTGCCTTCTGTCCACAGAGATTCAGAATTTTGTGTCACTGGGAAGTAGAAACCGAGGCAGAGCGCTCTGTTCACACAGCCCCTGCTCATTCATTTCAAGCACTTTTTCAAAACCCTTTCAGAGAAAGCCATGGCACGTTGTATGTTATGTGGATTTCACTGTAATGATTTTTAAAAAGTTAGCATCCAAATTGAGGTGTTATCATATACATATGCACACACACATATACACCAAGTTTCAAAGACTGATTATCAAAAATGTGTAACGTTTCTTGGTCTAATTTCTATATTAATTTTGGGGTGAATTGCCACAGTTTAAATGCACTGGGTTAGGGGCACCTGGGTAGCTCAGTCAGTTAAGCGTCCGACTTCAGCTCAGGTCATGATGTCTCATAGTTCGTGGGTTCAAGCCCCGCGTCGGGCTGTGTGCTGACAGCTCAGAGCCTGGAGCCTGCTTCCGATTCTGTGTCTCTCTCTCTCCCTGCGCCTCCCCCGCTCTTATTCTGTCTGTCTCTCTCTCTCTCTCAAAAATAAATAAACATTAAAAAAATTTTTTTAAATACACTGGGTTCAAATACGGTATGTATTAAAATTGTGTCACTGTTTCCTTTTACTTTTCCTAGTGTGGCTACCAGCAAATTATACATTGTCTGTGGCTGGCGTACAATTGCTAATGAGCAAAACCCATCTGTATCTTCCTTTGTGTGGCGGTTACCTGGGCGGGTGCAACTGTCAAAACTTGTGGAACTGAACACCGAAGATCTGTGCCCGTCATCTCTTAGTTACAGTTCCATTACAAAAAATGACACACACGCGAGACAGAAGGCCACAGAAGAAAGAGTCTCCTCTTTTGTCACCCGCAAAGAATGTGTTTGGACATAAAAGGGAGAACCACCCTGAGAGTTTTTAAAACCCCACTAGATGTCAGATATCTGGTGTCTCACCACCAAGACCAAACTAGTAGGGAGAAGAAGCCTCTCATTTCCTATTTGCTTTTTTCTCCCACAGACCAACCACTGCTCAGAACGGAGCTGGGCCCTGACTGACTTAGGAACTGTCGCTACAGAGGCAGTAAGTAAGGGATGTCCCTGATTTCCATATCTAGAGGTAAACAGACTTTGAACAAAACACGTTAGAGAAAAATCGAAAACCATTAAAGCCTTGCTTTCGCCTCGATTTGACTTTTTCATTCACGCCTAGGTATCTGTGCTGTGAAGCCAAGACTCGCCTTGTAATATTAAACTTGGTCCTTCTGGTCAAAAACAAAACAGCCCCGTGAACAGACCAAGGAGCATGGCGGGGCATTCGGGAACATCGCTCAGAACCCGGTGGGAACCAAATGCAATTAAAGGCAAATGTACCCCCGTGTCGGACTCCACGCATCTGGCTCCAAGGGAAGGGGGGACCGACCATGAGCCTCCCCAGGTGGAGACAGCCCCAAGGTCACAGTGCAGCCCACCCCGGCTCCCACGCGCATCTCACCTGTGAAGCCTCCGCCCGCAACAGAGCCACCCGGCCAGTTCAGGCCTTGCGGCCACTCGGAGCGGGAGCACATTGCCAGGGGTAAAGCTAGGGGGGTCTCCACACCACAACTCACCCCTCACCTTCCCCCGTCACTCTCTGTGAGATACAGAACATGCATTAGGAGCACCAGGGCGCCCAGGACAGAGCTCAGGTAGAATGAATAACCAGAAAGACTATGAGTATGCATAAGAAGGCAACACAGGGCCATCGTAACACAAAAACGGCCATTTTTAAAAAGCACAAAGAAGAAATATTGTACGTATGGATGTACCAAACTTGATTCAAGTCTTCTCTTCCTGTTGAAAATGTGGACTGTTTCCCATTTTAGTCTTGCTTTATGATCTAACCTGTACAAACAGATCCATGGAAATCAATCCCCTCTGTCCGCAAGGAGGCTGGAACATTTAAATAATTATCTTCTACAAACGTCTGCCACAAAGGTCCTGATTCCTGACAGAATTTCACTGCATGAAAGTCACACAAAATTTCCCGAGTTAATACCCCATTTGTTCTCAGTGTTTAACATTTTGCCGACCCTGGCATACTTCTCTTGACTAAATCTGAATTCTGTCAGCTCTCATTCTAACAAAAATCCAGTCTTGGAGATAAGAAGCAATCCATTGGGGGCCACACAATAGCAAATCAATATTTTCCAGCTAAAGGAATAGTTGGGAGCTGCAGAATTACAGGGGAGAGGGGGGATCTTGCTCCAGCTCTTGGAGGAAGCTATTTGAACATGCTTAATAAACTATTAAGCATATCGTTGTCAATCACCAAGAGGGAAACGCAGAAGCCTCCTCTCCCGATGTTGTCTAATCACAGTTGTGAGTTCTAGAAATAGCAGCTGGGAGGAGGAAGAGCAAAGAGTGGTCAAACCAGATTTTGAAAACCTCGTCACAAATCTAAGGAAACCTCCACTGTCTGATGGCCTTCGCTATCCACTAACGAAGTCTGTGATTGCCATCATCCAGGTTTAGGTACAAAATGCTCGCTAATCCTCTGTGAACCTCGACTGGGCACCTCCAGGCCTGGGATCCACAACAGAGAGAGGATCAGAGAGCCACAGAGACTCTTGGAGGCCTTGGAAGATGAAACTCTGAGGAAAGGCAAATGAGGCTGTGATTATCCAGCTGGAGGAAGACCGGACTAAGGGAAGAATTCTGAACTTCGTTCAAACATAGAGGGGATGGTGAATGGCCAAGGGAACTCACTCACACTCCGCAAAGTCAATAAGGAGAAACGGATTTTACCTGCAACGTGAGGAAATCACCTGAGCTGTAGCGGAAAATTTCCTAGTGGCGTCTCTGACCATTCCTTCATGAGGGCGTCCAGTCCACAAATATGTGTTCAGAACTTACTAGCTGGCCAATTAAATGCGTTTCTAATAAAGACTCATTCATTAATTTGATGAGTTTTTGTTGAGTTTCCGCTATTTACAGGTAAAACAAATAAAAACATCATAAAAACCAAGAACTCTATAGTGCAGAGTTATTTTCATGAGAGATCATACTTGAAGTCTTAAAAATGATAAAGGAAGTAGGCAGCCCATGCACAGTAAGGCATGCAGGTGTGAAAAGATGAAATTTTCATCCTCTTGATTCCATGAACTAATTGGCCAGAATCAATTCTATTAGAGGGATTCCCGCCCTATGGACTTGTCTACGTCGTAAGATTGGAACATTGCGTTTTAAAAGTAAATAGGGGGCGCCTCGGTGGCTCGGTCGGTTAAGCGTCTGACTCTTGATTTCTGCCTAGGTCACGATCTCATAATTGGTGAGTTCGAGCCCCACATGGGAGTCTGCAGTGGCAGTGAGGAGTCTGTTTGGGATTCTCCCTCTCCCTGTCTCTCTGCCCTTCTCCCGCTTGCGGGTGTTCTCTCTCTGTCTCAAAATGAATAAAGAAATACTTCAAGAAAATCAAAATAAAGTAAATAGGAAATGGCTGCTTCATGCAGCCACATCCTAAGACATGGATGGACATCTCAGTTGCGGGGAAGGCAGCGGCTGGAGATGCAACACTGTGCCAGTCTCCCCGGCACAGGGTCTCTGTCCAGGAAACCCACAGGACACAGGGCAGCGTTCAATGGCTTGGGTGGCAAGAGCTGAACGAAATGATCTCAGCCCTCCCACGGCAGAGCGTCCCACAGTGTGACACGGCACCAGCCCGAAGCTTGTTGCAAGGACTTCAGGTAACCACAGTCAACTTTCCGCAGTGGAAGTGTCCAATGACGAGAGCCTGGCAAGGAGAGCGATGGAGAGTGACAGGTGTAGCATGAAGAGGAGACGTGACCTTGATCTTGGCACACACCCGGGCAGACAGGGAACACAAAAGAGAAGGCTACACCTCCAGCTCAACCTGTGTCTTCAAAGAAGGGCTTTCTCCTTGTTCGGTTTTGACTAAACCGGATGTTTGGGAAGTCGACGCTTCTCCCTTGAGAGACTCTGAATTATAGGGGGGCCTTGGGACCAGACCACGTTCATGGCAACTCAATTTATTGTGCCGTCACACAATCCCAACACCCTACTGAAGCGTGTTGGAACCTCTGCTCCTGAGAAAGATTCACAGGCCTCACCCAAAGGTGAGAATGAAGCAATTCCCTCCCACAGAGAAATGCTGAGGGCAAAATGAGAGAAGGCACACAGGGTACCCACCACGGTCACTGGCCCGCGACAGGCAGGCCACTTGTGGGCAAAGACTCCTGCCTTTTTACCCCTGGAAAAGACAGAGACCGCCTGCATCAGAATCACCCTGGACTCTTTTTTAAAATGTTTATTTATTTTCGAGAGAGAGAGAGAACAAGAGAGAGACGGAGGGAGAACGCAGGTGCGGGCGGGGCAGAGAGAGAGAGAGAGAGAGAGAGAGAGAGAGAGGGAATCCCAAGCAGGCTCTGAGCGGTCAGCACAGAGCCTGATGCGGGTCTCAAACAACCCACGAACCGTGAGATCGTGACCTGAGCCGAAGTCAGATGCTCCACCAACTGAGCCACCCGGGGCCCTGGACTCTTTGGCATAGGTGGTGCTTTCTGGGCCACAGCCTGCACGTACGGAATCTAAAATCCTAACAAGAGTTCCAGGGGTGACCCTCGGGCATACTAGGGTTCGAGATCCTCACACTGAGGAGGGATCCCAAGCACACACACAGACCCCTATTCCAGATCCTTTCTCTTACTCGATCTATGTGGCAATATAAGAGCATTTTCAAACTACTATCTTCAAATAAAAATACGCACAGAGGAAGAAATTCCTCATTCCAAAACCACAACGATGTTACAGATGCCTGTGTTATAAGTACACCGGTTGCAAAACCATTACCTATTTTGTTTTTTTTCAACAAGCCTCCTAGCTGGACTCCTTGGCCGACCAATCCCTCCAACCTCTCAGGACACCACCTAAACTTCCCTAGGGGACAGTGGCTCCCCAGCGTCTGGAGCTCCCTGCCCCAACAGCTGAAGTTGCAGGCGGCAGGTCCTGTGGCCCCCGGCCACGCGGCAGACACCCCTCCTGCTCGGCTGGCCCAGGCCTTCCCACTCTTATTCCCTGGCATGCAACCAGCCAAAAGAATCTGCAGTCTGTTCCCTGGCCTGTTTTTTCTTTATTTTCTGCCTTTCCCCCCCTGTATCCTCCACCTAGACTGTTCTTTCTCATCTCCTCACGTACAAAGCCAATCTGAAGGCCACTCCTTACCCCTCACCGTGGGAAGGGAGCAGCCCTTCCTGTGAATTCGCATCAGGCTCTCTCTTAGTTCCTAACCCTGTCTACTCTTCACGGTGTTTGTGGGCATGTATCATCTCCCCAACAATACCTTAAATGACTCGAGGGCAAAGTCAATGTCTTGACCACATGTTTATTTCTCACAGCCCCTTGCACTTACTAGCTGCTCAATAAATACAACTACCAGGACCCAATCACTGCTAAATGTTAATTATCTTTTTGCACGTGACCGCAGCAAACATAAAGCCACGTCACACAAACCCAACATTGTTTCTTCCAACACTCTAAATATCCCCGGCCTGCAGAAAAGGGAAACTTAAGGCACGGGTCTTCGGAATCTGTCGTATTATTGATGATATGATTGGAACCATGGGAAGATGCCCATCCAAGGGATTCTTTCCCTCAGAAACAAAGGGGAAAATAATTTCCATGTAGAATACGACGCAAGCCCTCAAACATTACTTAAGTGTCAGCGAAACAACAAAGTGGAAACACGGTGGATACAACGATACACGCTGGGTGCTGGGTCTCAAACTCAGTTCTACACAGGAAGCGATGCAGAACACGCACGGCAGCCACCTAGAAGCCGGAGACACCATCGTCGATCATCAGCTTCTACCAAAAAATTGCAAAGGAAAGACTGCTGCCAACTTTGTGGTCATCATGACGGTCGGTGGTATTCTCCTTTATATGAAGGACGAGGGCACGAGACTGCTTTGTCCTTAGCACGCCAGACTAAAAGGTCACCTCCCTGGGGCCATCTAGGAAGCAGGTGTCAACTCTGTCCCCAAAGCCACTGCTACAAAGGGGGTATGCTGGCTCTCCTAAGCGGTTCTATTTCTCTTTAAATAACAATTAACTATAGAGCCAAGGAAAAATTGAAAATTGGTAGGGGAGAAGAAGGTCTCACAAGATTTACAAGCTGTGTTCAAATCAAAGGTTGCTGCATCTGACACCATTTGCGACTATTAATGGCACTTGATAATATCGATGTCACTTTTTATGTACAGCAATATAATTAGTAGCGTCATTACTATTATCTTGCCTTTGTCACTAACTACATCTCTATAAGCATAATTTACTGGAGGGGAAAACTGAAAAATATTTTAAATGAATCTATCCCATGGCATCATGCCAAGGTATAAAAGATTATTTTCTACCACAAAACATTAATAATACCTACCAGTGGAAAGTTTCTGGATGTTATTATACTAATCACACAGTACATCCCTGACCACGAAGGTGATGACTCCCACCATTTTTGTTCGCACCTTAGGTATAAAATCAGGGCCCATCAGAGAGAGTCCCTGCTGGTAGTTCTGGTTCAACACGCTATGGATGGAGGCCAAGCCAAATACTCAGCCCTAGAAAGGAGGGCGATATTCCTAACCGCAATCAAGTGGCTTGACACCCAGCGATTATGCCATCAGCTGGAACTCCTCTCACTAGGTGATCTGAGGAGAAACCACGTTCAGTGACACATTCCAATGCAAACTTCAACCTTGTTGAGAACAGAGTCTGAAGGCTAGGTTCTTACTGGAAAATGCACATGTCTATGGAATACTCTTCCTAGTGGTGTCGTGAAAAACAAATACCCCTTTTACTATCTTCAAACTATGAACCCCCAAGGAAACATAATTTTACTAAACTATTTGAGGGATGGGTTGTTCTGATTAAGCAGACTTTGTGGTTAAGTAAAGGGCTCACTGAAAATCTTTTATTCCATCTGTTATTGCTAAAATTCCTTTGAAAATGGGCCATATGCCTTCATGTTTCCTGCCTTAATATGTACAGTAATAAGGTACTTCTCATTCTGGATCCCATAGAGATTCAAGGTCATTTTTCAACACTATTTGGTCTAGTAGATGCAGGCAGGTGGCAGAAAGAAATAATGGGGCGCCTGGGTGGCTCAGTCGGTTAAGTGACCACCTTCAGCTCAGGTCATGATCTCACAGTTCATGAGTTGGAGCCCCGCCTCGGGCTCTGTGCTGACAGCTCAGAGCCTGGAGCCTCCCTCGGATTCTGTGGCTCCCCCTCTCTCTGCCCCTCCCCTGCCTGTGCTCTGTCTGTCTCTCTCTCTCTCTCTCTCAAAAATAAGTAAACATTTAAAAAAAATTTTTTTAAACAGAAAGAAATGACTCTGTCTTTATTCCGTGACACAACTGAGAAATGGAGTCCAATTCAACCTGTATGCACATATGTATATAAACATTGTTCCTCGAATGGAGTTGAACAGTGCATGCCCATACTGGGAACGGTGAGCAAGTGGTTCCTCACCTCTTGAATTTAAATCAAAGTCAAGAGTAGAAAAATGCTGATTTGGACTGTCGGTTGGTGTCCAATTGACTGAATTACTGAACACTTGTAGAACAGACTAGGAAAAAGGTGATTTGATAAGGCACTGAGAGCTCAATACAACCTCTTTCCCAGAGTCCAGGAAGGGAGGCCTCAAATCCACATCAGGTGCCCCTGGTATTCATTCATGGAGCATCCCGTACTAGCTCCATCACCGCCATGACAGCAGCATCTCATCATTGTGCATCCGCCTAACTGCCTATCTGCTCCCACTAGACCAAATCTTATCCCTGCCAACCATTCATCCATTCATCTGCCAGTGAGTGTCTGTCCAGTGTTCAGGGTAGTCGTAATCCAAGCGGGGTCCCCACAAGGCAGCACCGGCATCACCTTAGAGCTTTCTGTAAATGCCCATTCTCAGGCCCCACCTCAAACCGAAGGAAGGAGACGCTGTGGGGGAGGGGTCACTGTAGTCTGTGGCATAACAAGCCGTCCAGGTGAGTCTGACGGGGACCAAAAGATTGAAAGTCTGGGGTGACCATATAAACATTCATCCAAATCGGTAAACTTTTGAGGAAAAAAAGGGACATCCGTGACAATTACACCTGGAAAACAGGACTGGGACTGTCCCAGGGAAACTAGGATGCTGACCATGTGTTCCCGTCCCTATGCTGCCTTAGGGAGGTGACCTAAGCAATCACCATGGGGTGACCACTTAAAAGGGATACAAAATGCGCCCATCTTATTTTAAATCCCCTTCTCCAGTGGATCATGCTGGCGAAGCGCTGTGTACGTGACCGACTTAAACACAGCAGGGCCCCCATCCACGAGTTCCTCCTGTACCCGACTATAAAGTAAATACAAGCAAAGCTGAATTAACCAAAAAATAAACAAAATGGAGAGCGGGGCAAGAGGACGCACCTAAATATTTTTCACCGTGCTTCACAGAATGGCGCCATATGAGGGGAGAGGCCTAAACCTTGAGTTCAAAGAGAGATTTGTGTTCTAAAACCAGCGCTGCGTCCAAAGCCACGGCATGATCTCGGGCAGGGCATTCCCCGCTCCAGCCTGTTTCACGATCTGAAGTGAAGCGTGGCCATCTTGCGTGAGCAAGAAAATAAATGACAGTATTAGATTATGACCCATAGAATAAAAGAAATATCCGTGAGATCGTACTAATATAAATACATGACTGAATAAACACATAACGGGGGAAAAGGGGCAGATCTTCTTTACAGAAGAATTCCAATTAATAAAAGCAGAGGGAAAGAGGGAAAGAGAAAATCTTCATTAGAACACCACAGTAATCATTTCTGCAGGCAACGTTCACCGATGGATGCTGACATTGGTGGGTGAAACATTTAAGAGCAATGGGATATTTGCGCAGCCTCAAAGCATCTCCTCCCAAATTGAGTCACGACTGTGGTGACTGTCCCATGGGCCCAGCAATTCTGCCAATAGCTGGCCTGGCCACCCACACGAACGGAGCTCAACGGACTCACACTCTCACGGCTTTCCCGCTACAGGCTTTTTGAGAAGATGGCTTCTTAACAACTCAGGAGCCTGATAGTGTGGCACTTGACAAAACCTCAAAGTAAGAATAAGACAATAGCTTCTTGTACAGAACAGCCCTGCAAAACGCAGGAGGAAATATTAATATTAGTAATAAACATGTAGGAGAGGCTGCCCGTTACAATGCTGCCTTGCAGCGGAGCCAATCTCTAAAGCACAGACGAACGGAGACCCACGCACATGCCACACACATTTACGCCCATAATGAGGATTCTGCTGGTCCAAGCGGAAGAGACCAAAACAAAGAGAGGACGGAAGCCCACAACCCGCTTGTTTTCTTAGGGCATCAAATCATTTCCCATATGGGATGCTTTTAAGAGACAGCCATGAGTGTAAGAAGTCACGTGGGTCATTCAAACAGTGAATCCCAAAACCACTTTTAAAAAGTAATTAAGGAAAGGGCTGGCTTATATTTAGACCCGGTGAGCATTTTGTTCAGGGAAAGCGGAACCACGGAACCAATTCGGGCAAGCCAGGAAATGCCTCCTGAAAGACAGCGCCTCATGCAGAGGGTGGCCCTGGGAGGGTCCCTGCTTAGTGACCATCTGTTCCAAGTTCGAGAATGACCACCTCACCTCAGACTGTGGCCGATCACCGGCTTTAACTGAACTGACCTTTTGGATGTTTTCCGTCTTTCCAGCTCCTTCCCATGGGAGGTAATTAGATGTTGTGGCTAAAAAGACTTCTGCCTTCATGGACACGGAGGGACAAAAATAAATAAGCGACAGGGATGGTGGCAGCCACGGGTCCGAACACCTACTTTGACCCTGTCACAAAAAAATAGGCCTGCTGCCTTCCTCGTGCTCTAGCCTAGGAAATCCAGACTGGGAGGCACGAGGCAGCTTGCCCATGGTCGCGGGGTAGCTGTTTGTGTGGTTCCAGAGCGTGAAAAGTTGTCAGGAAGGTGTCAGGAGACCACGTGCTAACTGGCACAGACATGTCCAAGGCCAGGCGGCCAGGTTCGGGCCTGGGAGGCCTCAGAGGCAGAGAGGCCATTACAGCTCTCCTCCTGGTGGTCCACCGTGTGATGTGGGGGACCAAGCTCCACTTCCACGTGTGGCCTTGCTGGTGAGGAAGATGAGAGTGACCCCAAAGATCACGCGCAGCCAGTGCCCCTTAACTTTCCGTCCATTCCTTTAACAAATACGCACCCAGCTTCTACTCAGGGCCAGGCTCTAGCCCACCTCGAGAAACATGCAAAAATGTGACAAGAAATATCGATCCCACTTGCTTCGGGCCTCGGACTGCCCTTCAGCCTGGGGGCACGTGTGTGCACGGATGGATGTGCAGGAGACGTTAATCTGTATCCTTTACCCAACTGGACCTCGACGTGTGTGGTAACAATTATATATGCACCGGGCCTGCACTAATGGGTTTGAAAATGCATCCATTCGGCGCCAGGCCACCCTCAGTGAGCTAAGGTGTGGGTTCTGGGTGGCAAACTTCCTTAAGAGGTCAAGGATCAGGCATGGAAGTTGACCTCCTCGTCCATCTGCAGGAGAAACTGCGCTAAGTGCTGCTAGGGAAACGGTGATTTCCTGAGGGCTGCGGGACCCAGGACTGCGTCTTTAAGAACCTTCTCCTTTGCCAAAAAGTAGACTTTGCTCAGCTTGACCGAGCGGAACGGTTTTTGGGTTTTTTTGAGTCAACTGAAACCACCCACGGGGCAAGCTTCCTGACGCTGCAGAAGACATCTATGAGTCCCACAGGCAGCGTTCGCCTCTCCACATAAATGCAGAAGTAGGAGACTATGCCCGACAGGGCCAGGACTAGCACACTGCCGCTGTGTAACCGACTCCGCAAAGCCCTGGTCAGCCGTGACCGGAGACGGATGTAAAGATGGTGGGCACGCACTGGGCACAGGGCACAACGCGAGACGTTCCTTTTCAAAAGACGTGTGCCAAGCAGAGGTTAGTCTCCCTTTCGCAGCAAAGCATTTGCACGGGAGAAGCCCACGCTGTAATACAGAAAGGTTCAAGGAGAATGTAAATGGGAGACCCGTGTTCTCCCACGTGCTATCACTCCCCCGGTGATTTAGGCCCCCTAAGCCTCAGTTCACTCATCTGTAACATGAGGGTACAGACTGCCTGTCCTGTGTATCTACTGAGCATGAAAAGAGCTCCGTGAAGCTCTTTCTGTGACGCACAGAACAGAACCACATCTGCTGTAATGTGGTCTGTTTAAAATTAACCTGCTGTGGTCCAGCCATGAGCACAGACACCGGCGTAATGGTAATAATATGATATGCCGGACTGATTAAAATTTCAACCGTGCCATCCACCCCTATCTCCTTGGAAAGTTAATGAATTAATGAATCTTTAAAGGACAGTCAGGGAGGCCTTAAAAAGACGACGCCTTTTTGAGGAAGGAGAGAAAGTGGCGGATTACAACTTAATGGCTTCGGAATAATGGTAATTTCCCTATTTTCTTCACTTGCCTTAGCTCGGCTAATGGCTTCATTAACGGCCACACTCCCCAGCGAATAATAGAAGCCCTTGTCACATCCATCATAGTCACGTCACAATAAAACCAGTTAAATACAATCCGTGCCAGTCAGCACGAGGAATCCGAATTAGGCAAACAACTCACACGAAAGCTCGTATGTTAAATTCCCATTAACAGCAAGCAGGCAACAGGCTCCCGGCTAGGGAGACGTTAAGGGTGTTGGACGGCAACAACCCACAAGCTGTGACGATGAGCCACTCTTCAGCGCAAGTGGAACCACACTGTCTTTTTATTTCCTTTATTCCGGTTTGATCAAAGTAGCATATTTTCTCACAATTAGCACAATCGTGTCAAATCTGCGATGTCGTATCATAATCTGAAATGTCACTTCGTAAAAACCGGGCTGTTTGAATGACTGAGTTCTTTCTTTTCAAAAGCATGTGGCACAGCTGTAAGATCTTCAATTCGTAGACCTTGTCTTTTCCACCCGTCTCGGCTTTTGTAAAGGATGCCAGCGATCTGTACCGGCCAAGGTACCGGCTACGGCCGCTTTCACAGCTTGACACTGGCTCTGGGAGTTCCAGAGGCATCTCGTTGCATGGATTTTGCGTGGCTTACGAGGAAGCGGCTTCTCGTCACGCAAAAGCCACTCCCAGAAGTCAGGGTGTTAGAGAAACTGCGTTCACTCACTTGGGGCCACGAGGGCACCGGGAAGGGTCCTGAAGCAATAACTAAGTGAATGGGACCCCGGTAGCCTAAGACCAGCGTCGTTTACTCCCAGGAAGTGGTGTCCGCTCCAGGGGAGGCCACGCTGGTGTGAATTACGCCAAAGGACAGTCTCCGTTGTGGGGAGGATACACTTAGCCTCTGTGACTGCACTGGATTTTCTCTGTTCTAGTTTGCTCCGGTGTTACATGACGCAGTGTGATGGGATTCGTTTTAGATTCAGAAAAAATGGGGTGGGGTGGAAAGTCAATCTTTCGCTGGTCAGTGACGGTCTTTGTTCCTGCTGATACTATTATCTCCGGCCCCACCCCGCCCCTGGCCCACGGCTCGCTGCAGATAACGATTTGTCCCTTTAATTTAAGAATGCAGAAGGTTTCCAGTGTTTCCTTCTGGCGATGTAAATATGAACCAGCTGGACGTGGTAAGGTTTTAGGTATTTCATTTTCGTCCTCATCTTGAAATACTGTTTATATTTAACATTTCTCTTTATTAGCAAATGTAATATATAAACCTCTCTTCCATTCTCTTGAGCAACCCCAGATTAACAAAAGTGCACATATTTTCAGCAGATGCCTTACAGTTATTTCTAATTGGAACAAGCTGGTGTTTCGGGCTATAAGAAAAGAAACGACGTCTTATATCTAGCAGCTCAGATCAGGTCCTTTTAAACGAGCCGCAGTTTCAGACATAATCTAACAAAGTGACGTAGGGCAGTTAACTTCCAGAGACGCTGGGGGTGGGTGGTGACGCAAGGGCTTTCCGTCCACGTTGAGCCCCACCGAAACAATCGAAGTAATACACGGCTCCCCTGTATTGAACGGCTAATCAATGCCAGGTATTAGACTTTGTCTGAGTAATGAGTATTATTCTCCCCCATTTCACAGATGAGGAACTGGGAGGCAGTAGGGCCTAAGGGTAAGAGCTGGCTTCCGAGCCCAACCCAGTCTCTGTAGCTGTGTGATGCTGAGCAGGTCAAGAACCTTCTCTAGTTGTCATCTGTTAAAATGAGGGAGGGGGGATCATTCCGACCTTCAGGGCAGTACAGAGAGTTAAAAAAATAAAAAACAGATATGAAAGTACAAGGTACATAATAAGGCCTAATAAATTACATTGTTTTGTCTGCCCATAACTCTCTTAAGACTAAATTTAGAGGTTACCCAGAGTTTAAGAAAAAATACAACTGTGTAATGCATCACATGCTTACTGGGGGATTAAAAGCAATTTCTAGTTAGCAGAGCCTGTCTGTTTTTCTGCGTGGAGCCACAAAGATTCTGCTTAGCCGAGAACATGTCAAGGAAGGACCATCGAGGGACACAGACAACAGAGGACAGGTACTTTAAATAGCAAATGAAAGTCTTTAGCGTGGAGGAGATCTCTCTGAGGCTCAGTTGTTTCATCTTTAAAATGGGAATTGTCTTCCCTAAGTTGTTTTTTTTTGTTGTTTTTGTTTTTTTTCGTTTTTGTTTTTGTTTTTGTTTTTCCTATCTTTCTCCATAAGCTCTTGTCAGGACTAAATGAGAGAAGACACGCAGAGCATTTGGCACGACACGTTGAACAAACCAAGAATCCGTAAGGGGTAGCCATTCGGGAATCGAAGCCTTGTCTTCTTTCTGGTTGCTGTTCTTGAAGGATCAGATGGTGGTGGTGAGCACGACAGTGGGCTTCGACAGTCAGGTAGACTCGGCCACTGCCTCTCTAGATCAACGGAGTTGCAATCTGCATCGTAACACCATAAAGTTGGAGAAGCACGCCTCTAGTAAGGTGCCCTTCAACTTGGCTATGCCAAGCGTGGTCTGGGAGCCAGCAGTATGGGCGTCAGCTAGAAGCCAGTTAAAAAAGGCAGCTTCTGGGGCCCCAGGCTGGACCCATTTATTTGAGTCTCCAGGGCTGAGCCTGGCAATCTGCATGTTTCTGGCTGTGCATTGACTGTATTCGTCACAGTGCCTTCCATGCGGTAAGCATCAATACACAACCCCGTAACATCTGCTTGGATTAAGTCCTTGATAAACAGCTCCTACATTAGAAAGGGTAGTTGTTTGTTTTTTAATTTAGTCAAATATCCGTCGGTGTTTCTGTTGTAGACTTTGACAGTGTGGGGGAAGGTTGGTCTAATCTCACTGGAGGCCACCTTTGTGCCGAGGAGAAAGATGACCCGTGTCTGGGTCTATTTCTTAACTTGCTTCACTACAAACTGCCTCCTACCCCCGCACGCTCGGTGTGGCATTGCAAGGACACAGCTATCAGAGCTGGCCCCGCTGAAAATGCCTCATTTCCTACCATTAGATGGGAGAGCTGTTTAATCTCGATGCTACTGATGGAGCCACTTCCGCTTCCCCCCCCCCCCCAGCCTCTCCCTCTTTCCCCTCTGCTCTCAGAGCTGCCTCCCGAACAGGCAAAGCTTCTCTACCTGCAGCTGTCAGCTAAGCAGTGGGGAGGAGATGCAGGGCGCTGGCTACCAGGCCACCAACAGTGAACGGGCCTCAGTGAAAGCTCCCGGAAACAAACAAAAGCCTGCCTTGCCTGTTACTTTTCCTACAGAGCCACGGCAGGATCCAAGGGGCTGCCATTACATAAGCGCTCGCTGGAAGGAAGGACACCTTGGACAAATCAAAAATTCGAAATGCATTTCTCCTCCTCTCCTTTCCAATCCCACACTACCATCGCAGGGCAGGCTCGCATCAACTTACACCCGGACCATGTAAATAGTCTCGGAAAGCCCTGTCCCTGATCTCTTGTCGCCCAGCACATGGCAGTCCAGTCACCCTCTGTGCCTGTTGATATGTACCTCTCACCTAAGCAGCGTTTGCCCTGGGACTTGACCCATGTTCACCAAACCTCTTCTTTGACAGCTGTTGTCATGTGTACATGACAGGATATTAAGAAACCTTTTCAGTTCCATGATTATCTTTGGAGACACACAGGCACCTCATCTTTCAGAATATACTTGGAGTAAGGTGAAATTAATGTGTGACCTTTGTCAATCTGAAAGTTGGGAGAGCGGTTCAAAACCCTAATCGTGATTTCCTCGCAGCTGCATTGAGAATCATGACAGGGGCGCCTGGGTGGCTCAGTTGGTTAAGTGTTGGACGTCAGCTCAGGTCGTGATCTCACGGTTCACGACTTCAAGCCTCGTGACGGGCTCTGGGCTGACAGCTCGGGGAGCCTGGAGCCTGCTTTGGATTCTGTCTCCCTCTCTCTCTGCTCCTCCCCTGCGCTCGTGCGTGCGCGTGCTCTCTCTCTCTCTCTCTCAAAAATAAATAAACATTAAAAAGAGAATCATGAGGGGCGCCTGGGTGGCACAGTCAGTTAAGCGTCCGACTTCAGCTCAGGTCACGATCTTGCGGTCCGTGAGTTCGAGCCCCGCGTCGGACTCTGGGCTGATGGCTCGGAGCCTGGAGCCTGTTTCCGATTTTGTGTCTCCCTCTCTCTCTGCCCCTCCCCCCTTCATGCTCTGTCTCTCTCTGTCCCAAAAATAAATAAACGTTAAAAAAAAAAAATTTTTTAAAAGAGAATCATGAAACATCAGGACATTGACTTTGCATTTCAACAATAAGAGGCACTTCCCCCTAATGTTTAAATAATTCACTGTTTTTGTACTTTACATTAAATTTGCTCACAAATCTTAACCAAAGTGTTTTGTACACTGATATCGCGCATTAATGGTGTTTGCATTTGCATGGTTTTCCATCATTTGACCATCACAGAAGCTCGTGGTGTTAAGAGGGCAGAGGTTACCATGTGCACTTCACGGCTGGGGAAACTTCATTCTTTACTCTATGGCCTGTCCGAGGTCACACAGCTTTTAAAAGGGGCAGAACCCAGGCGTGAACGCAGTCTTCTCACTGTGGATCCAGGGCTAGAGCCATGCCTCCAGGTCACTGCTGACATAAATGTATGAAAATATTTCTATTAATATAGTTTCTGTAGGGGCGCCTGGGTGGCTCCATCGGTTGAGCGTCCGACTTCGGCTCAGGTCATGATCTCAGTCTGCGAGTTCAAGCCCCGCATCGGGCTCGGTGCTGACAGCTCGAAGTCTGGAGCCTGCTTTGGATTCTGTGTCTCCCTCTCTCCCTGCCCCTCCCCTGCTCATACTCTCTCTCTCTCTCTCTCTCAAAAATAAATAAACATTAAATTTTTTTTAAAAAAGAGAGCTTCTGTATTTCTTCTGACCGTCTGACCTCCCCCTGCCATCCCCTGCCAAAGAAAAGTTGATTTCTCATCTGCATCTCTGTCTAAAACATCTCAACACCTGGCCAGTGTGCAGCCCTTCCGAGGCCAGCCTCCCTCGGCTGCTCCAGCAATCGCTCCCCAGAGGGGGCTGGGAGATGTTTTCAACTAAGTTCGCCAGAGAGACACATGCCATTTTACTCTTTAAATGGCACCAAACGCAGAATTCCCAAAGTGTACTTGCTGTCTGAACTTGCCTTTTCTCAACAAAGTTTCCAGTTTAATTAAAATTTTCTTTAATTAAAATGCAAATATTCTAGGACTTTAACAATAAATTGTTTGCACCAGACCGAGTAACAGCCCTCAAAGGCTTTGGGGGAAAAAAAAATAGTTTCGACTGCAAGCTATAGATTCAGATTTCACCGCTCACAGAGATGGGTAAAGATCTTTGATTTTCCTATTGGCTTAATAGGTTTTCAACAAAAGTGCAGATATCAAAATGGGTGTCTAGGATTCACATACAGAGACGACAAGTCCCAAAGTTCATGACCGCTAAGTATCTTATGAAGCTATTTTTTATTAGTCTCTTCACAAAGTTTTGACACGGGTAGTCAAAAATGCTTTCAGCTTGGGAACGAACGATCACTAGATATCTGCATTAGTTTCTTCAGGAAAACACCCGGAGAGAAGTTCCAGCAAGTCTCTCTCCCTGGCAGCCTTCCCGGTAGGCCGGGGCCTCTACTCGCACGGTCAGTTCCACTGGGCAGCCCCCGACGCCGCCTCAGTGATGCCGACGGCACTGCGCGAGGCACCAGGGAAAGGGACAGTGAGTCCCCGCGGGCTGGCACCCGAGCCCCCCCACCCCAGCTCCCAACACTGTGGGCCAAGCGTCCAGGCACAAGAAGGCAGCCCCCTGACGGAAGGCAGGTGCTGAGGAGCGTCCACGGGAGGTGACTCCAGGGACCGCATTTAGGGTCCTCACGGATGGTAAAATTTGTCAAGGGCAAAATGTGGGCATGCGAATGGGGGGGGGGGGTAATCCAGGCACAGGGAACAGTCTGCAGCAGGGGCCTAGCAATTTCTCACCGCCGTGGCCACACATCAGCGTCACGCAGGGGAGCTTATGTAACGTGCTAGGAAAGCGGACGCCGCCGGCCAGGGAGCAGAACCAGGCGGTGACGGGCGTGGGCAGTGCAGCCAGCAGCCACGAGCAGATTGGGCGGCCCCCCAGTCTACACCATCGCACACTGGAGGAGCAAGAATAGAGAAATGTTCGCCGAAACAGGGGCGCCTGGGTGGCTCAGTCGGTTGAGCGTCCGACTCCAGCTCAGGTCATAGATCTCAGGGTTCGTGAATTCGGGCTCCACATCGGGTTCTGTGCCGACAGCTCGGAGCCTGGAGCCTGTTTCGGATTCTGTGTCTCCCTCTCTCTCTGACCCTCCCCCATTCATGTTCTGTCTCTCTCTGTCTCAAAAAAATAAACGTTAAAAAAAATTAAAAAAAAAATGTTCACCGAAAGATGAAGGAAAAGAATAAAAATATTTCTTGCTATAACCATATGCTCAGGGGTCTGAGCAGCTCTTTTTCTTTTTAAGTTTATTTATTTTGAGAGAGAGAGAGAGAGAGCACGGGGAGGCACAGAGAGAGAGAGAGAGAGACAGAATCCCAAGCAGGCTCCGCACTGTCAGCATGGAGCCCGATGTGGGGCTCGAACTCCCAAACCATGAGATCACGACCGGAGCCGAGATCAAGAGTCGGACACTTAACCGACTGAGCCACCCAGGTGCCCCCTGAGCAGGATTTAATTAGAGACTCAGGAGGTGAGGGCGGCTCTGCCTTCCTGGAGATCTTTCCCCGCTGGAGGCAGGGGACAAGGTGGGAAAGGGAGGAGCACACCTGTGAGGAAGGCAGCTACATCTACAGGTACAACTACAGGATGCCACGTTAAATTTGAGTTTCACATAAATGACGAATTATTATTTGGGTAGAATTATGTCCCCTGCAATATTTGGGTCATATTTATACTTCAAAATTTCAACGTGTGAAGAAAGAAAAGAATGGAGGTAGATCATTTTAAGGGAGGTTTTAAATGCCAGCCTTGGGAGTCATGCGGATGAAAGGTGCCGTGTGAGGGGCACAGCCAGCGGTATGGCAACGTCGTATGGCAACCGATGGTAACTGCATTTGTGAGGCCAGCTGAACGTACAGATTCAGCTTAACGTACAGAGTTCTCGAATCGCTACATTAGACACCTGAAACTAATGTAACATCGTGTATTAACTATACTTCGATCAATCAGTCAAATCAATCAATGCCAGTCTCGGGAATCTGGACTTAATTCCCAATAATCAAAACCGTATCTTTGTAAGAATAACCACAATGAAGGTGGTGGCGGCGATGAGTATTAAGTGTTATGGGCCAAGTCCTTGTGTGGATTACATCGCGATCAGGTACCCAATGACTCAGGTACTGTGAGTATCTCTGTTCTACACATGAGAAAACTAAGGCACCAAGACTTTAAGTAGCTTTGCCAAGGTCACCCGGCTAGCAACTAAAAAGGTTGGCACCCCAATCCTTGTCCCCTTGGCCACAAAACTACACCTTTCAGCACTTCCCTACATATCTCAGGATGTCATTTGTGGGGCCATCCTGTTCTACTGAGTAAGCAGGTCACCAGATTGGATCCGTGATTTAGAAACAGAACGGCTCTCTGTTAGCAAGTCTGGGGTAGCCTAGACAGTTCAATAAAGTTTTAAGCATCTAAATGTCGGCAGGTAGGCAATGAACACGAAAACAAATAAAACTTTATCAGGCATCTTCTGGTACCTGCCCAATGGGCACGGTTCCTATTTTGTCAACATTAATACAGAGGGCCCCCAGAGGGGGACTGCTGTCTGGTATTAGGGTGTGAGCTGAAACCAACACATGATGCTGACTTTTAAATTACCTGGCTCTTCTGACTAAGTGATAATCCCTGCCGTTTATACATCCGTTCAGGTCTCTCCACGGCAGCCACAGATCAGGGCACTCAAGCACGGAGTTTGAATATGCCTAAAGCCACGAAGCTGGTCCCGAACAGAGGTCTCTGGACGCTTGGCTCAGTGCTGGCCCACCGCCGTACCGCCCAGTGATCCTAGCTGAGAGACGCAACAAAGTTTTGACCCACGTGGCAATGCACAGCTTCACCTCTTTTGCTGGAAGCAGAGTTCTATTCAAATCCTTTGACTCTACATGATTTAGTGAGCTAGTGTGAATGAAACATTCACAGTAGAGACCTTGCTCTAAAACCTTGTTTCCCCCAATGGATTTAGCCAGGGAAATGGAAAATCTGGCAAAAGTAACAGGGATTACAACTAAGTCTGGTTTGTAAAGGAAAACCAAAGGACTTAGTGAGCTGTATTTCAAGCCATAAAGTTTAAGCTGAAAAAGTCCTTGAGGAGATTTATCATTCGTTATTAAAATATCAAGTAACAAAAACTGGAGTTAATGATTTACTCAATGAATTTTTCAGAATTCTGATATATTTCAAGCCAATGAAAACTGATGAAAATTGGTTGGGAGGTTATGGAAAACACATTTATGGAGCTGGTAAAACTAATCAATTTCTAGATTCGTCTGACTAAACTTATTAGAATAATGGCATAAATATGACCTCAGTAGACATTCGGTAACATATTCCCTTTATTTTGGTTAAACTCTCAGGAAGACACTTGCATGGATCTAAAGTTCCCCGATTCATTGCCGGTTAGAGAAACTAAAATGAAATAAATTAGCAAAGGCTGACACGATCTGCTCGTCACCACAAGGCCATGTTTCAACGTTAAAGCCAGTACTGCACTTGCAAATCGTAATTTACACACTCCTTCACACGATCATTTTGGAGGAGAGGAAGGATTTATTTTCCTCTGGCAATTATTGTATCAACGTGTTTAACCTTTACGTTGGAAAACCCAATCTGAATCCCAAAGACAGAACGATGTGTGGCCTTGAGTTCTGCTCAGTGGTAACAGAGGGTGACTGCCTTCCAGAGAGAGTTCCTATCTTCCAGAGAGAGGGGCTAAGACGAGCCAGGCGGCCGACCCGCTCCCGAGACATGGACACTTAATAATTTAGTGTTTGGAGACAGTGCGAAGATGGCGTTCCACCAACTGCTAAGTATACACACACACACACACACACACACACACACACACGCGCACATACATGGAAGTGTGCACGCACGCGTGCACACACCCAGGCACGCGATCTGGTTAGACCGTTTGTGCCTGTCTCAGGGATTCAGGGAGAAACCCCTGTGTGCCAGTGCAAAGCACACACAACTGGTTTGACCAGATTGGGGCTGAATTTCTCATCCATATACCAAGGAGGCATCTAAAATTACAATCACTCCCTGGGATTCTGTTCAAAAGACGGAGGGAGATGTTCTGACCTCTTGCTGTAGTCTCCTGCTTTCAAACATTCCTAACCCCATCTCTCCAAGTGCTCTCCCTTTGTCTTATTTGTTTTCTTCTTTCTAAAACACCTTTCATAAGGAATGTCTATGTTAATGGACAGAAGCTCTATTTTTTTTTTTCTGACTGAACTGCCTATAAAGCCACTCCTTGACCATTCTTTCTGCGTGTGTGTGTTTTGGTTGTAGTACATATGGTTAAATAAATCTTACTGAAATGCACAATAGTGTCATCTACAACCAATTACCATCAGCAATTGCTTTGTAAACACTCAACAATAAAACAATTTATTTTAGCGAACAGAGTCTATGTCAGTCCAACATTAAGTTAAAAAATAGCATGGAATCTACCTCAACCACAGTAGTGCTTAATTGCTACTCAATTTGCATAATTTATACAAATTAATGTAGACTCAATAATTAGCATTTTCATATGGTTTATTGGAATCTAAAAGGCATAACAGTATGGTCTGTTAGCAATCTGAACATGTTGAAACAATATGTTTTGTGAGTCACTGGCATCTTAAGTTAGCTTTGCACAAAATGAGAATCAGGAAAACGTACAAATGTCAATTTGTATGATCTGCCTTCGCTGTGTTACTAAATCTAGGTTTCAATGATGTACTTTTTGGTGATGTTGATGAACTGATTAAAAACCACCCCTGAAGAGCGTTAACAACACTTGAACAAATAAGACAGGCAGACGCTAGTCCAATATTTTGTTTTTTAAAAGGGCAATTCATGATCTCTCGTAAATACTTCTTCCCACAAAGGTACGCAGCCGTCATTAAATAAACAAACAAATAAATAAATAAATAAAAATAAAAGTTGAGTAAAATCAGCTGAGTTGTGTCGCTGTCAAAGCGAGCAAACATCTGATCCCCCGGTAATAAAAATACAAATATTTCCAACTTCTTGTGTAGACAGACGCATGCCGTATGGCTCTAACATTTCCAAATTTAAAACTAATACATGGAACAGCACTAACCGCTCCACCAGCCTCCACATTTGTATATCGCTTCATAGCTCACAAGTGCTTTGGCCTACACTGCCCCCTAGGACCTTCACAACAGCCCCATCTCACAGATGGGAACACTGAGGCCCCTGGAGATCCCACGCTCCTCCCTCCCTCACGTGTTACCTATAGGAAGCGGTCCTCCGTCAATGAATACCTGTTCAGCAGCACCCTCAAGATGCTGACGAATAGTTTCTTTTCTATTTAAAGCCCAAGGTAAAGGACAGGTTGGAAACATGAGACTTGTATACCGTTGCTCCACGCAAGATACAGCAGGAAAACATTCAGCGTTCTGGAACACGACGGTTCATCTTATTTAGATCGGTACGAGGTTAAATTGCCTTCTTTGGTGAAGTTGAATATCCGGTCCTTCTAACAAACTCCGTGTTTTGTGAAGACTACTTCAGAAAGGGGACGGGGGCGGGGGGGGGCATCTGGCCTTCATCTCATCATCTCGCAAATGCATTTGAATGTTCTGTTCAGATTTTCACTATATTTTCATGTTTGCTGTAACCTTTCTGGTACACTTTTAATAAAGCAAGTCTGTGTTAATGAGAGAAGTTCTATTTTTCTGAATGAACTACCATTAAAGCCGTTTTCCTGTGTGTGTGCCTATAAAAAAAAGAAACTTCACCCCAGGGCGAAGTTAATGTCTGTTTTCTATTTTTCCTCGTCATCGGTTCCCAGATTACTCAACCGGGCGCCTTGCAGACAGTAGGCACTCCAATACCTCCCAGGCGATTGAACAGACAAGGGCAGAAGGCTTTGAGCTGTAAATTCCCTGACAAAGGAGTTCGAGCACCATACCCACTGGCATTCCTTGTCCTGGGCCCATTCGTTGTACGCAAGTTCCAATGTCCCTGTTCACGAAGTATGGCACGAATTTGTTTCCCTGAATTCCCGGCTTCCAGTCTTAAAAATGTTGAGGCTCTCACACACCAAGCGTCCGTCGTCAGCACCTGCTGGCGGCACGGGGAAGTGCAGCTTAACTGTACTAGACATTGGCAAGCAGGCCAAAATACAAGGATTACGACCGGAGTTAAGGGGATCTCAAGGCGTCCGGTTCTTTCTCGTGGAGGGCGGAAGACACGGGAGGGAGAGAAATACACGGCAATTACGAACGATCCGCGCAAATCACCCCGAGGCGACACTTGCCAAATCATCTGCCTTGGAAAATGTTTTCGGCTCAACCCAAGGGGAGATTTCTGGGCATTTTTATCAGGCGATCATATTTTTCATAGGAACGGTCCTGATATTTACTGAGCACTTACTACGTGCCCGGCATAAGGTTACTGGATAATAATAGCAAACCTGACCCCGGATGACCTGAGAGTAAGAATGATAGCAGCAGCTAACATTTCTTGAGCGCTCGCTATGACTCAGGAACTGTTCTAGATACTTTGCAATGTATATTAGATGTATAAACTCATCTAATGCTCCCAAGGGCCCTGCGAGGGAGGCCCGGCTCTTTATGACATGCCAGGCACGCTTCTCAGCCCGTTTACGTATCGACCTGTCCCACGGCCACAACCACCCAGTGAGATGGGCACTAAAATGATGAGGAAGCAGCAGGCTGTTCCAAGACAGTCACCCACTTACGTCTCATTTCCAACACCAGAAGCAAAGAAAAATGTCCCAATTTTCTTCTTAATAATCTTTAAGACCACCTGGCAACGCTTAGGAAAAGCTGGCTGGGTTTTCAAGATGCCTCATTCTTTGGTTTGGAAACCTGGTTGTGAGGCTGCTAGAAACTTCAAAGCAGGTTGCCAGGTGGTGGGACCACTCCTGTCCACACAATTCGTTCACCCTAACCTCGTTGGAGCACGTGTGCACATCAAAAGGTGGCTGTTCAAAAATCATGTCGCATCAGAGACAAGAGGATAAACATGCACCCAATTTATCACTTTTCAAGCTCGATTTTGATATGTTAACAACCATCAGTTAAACAAACGAATGATTAGGTCAAGAAGAGAAATGTCAACACAGCCAGTGGACTCGTGTACCGATCAGCCCGTGGCGGTGGCTGTGTTTCTCTGTGCCTTGGGTTTGCCTATAAAGGCCCCATTTCATAGGAACAGACCAGGGGCCCGGGAATGGTGCCCGAGAGATTCACTGGTCCCCCCTCGAGAAACCGAAGCCCAGAGCGGGGAGGTGACAGAAATTCCTCTCGCTGCCCACTCCGGTGCTCGTTGAATGACAGCACACCGCCACATGCCATCTTCACTGAAGGATGATGCAGGATTGAAGGAAAGCTTCAGTGAAATGGTGAAGATCACGGGGCCAGGCATGACAACCACACCACTCCCCCAACCCACCCAGGGCAGCGCTGGACTAGCACGGATTTTGTCACGAATTAAGAGGCTGACAAAATGTCCTAGGCATGACCCTGGGGCTCACCTCCATTACCACCTTTGGAGTCGACAACGGGTCTACTTTTTTTCAGCGCTTTGTGTGGACATCGTGATGTTTTGTGAGATTTCAAGATGTAAAATCTGGGACAAAAGTGGTATCAATATAATTTTAGGTTATGACTCTCAACTTGATGAGCAGCAAAAGAAAACTGAAGAAGTTGCTAAGGCAAAGTTTTCAAAAGGATTTATCAACATTTGGTATTTTTCGCTGTAATTATCTGATGTGCTTAGGTATCTGGCACCTGCCAACCCCACAAAAGTATTTTTTTTAAACAAGGAACCACTTGGGGTGCCTAGATGGCTCAGTCAGTTGAGCATCCAACTCTTGATTTCAGTTCAGGGCACAATCCCAGGGTTGTGGGATCAAGCCATACATCAGGATCTGCATGGAGTGTGGAGCCTGCTTAGGATTCTCTCTCTCTCTCTCTCTCTCTCTCCCTCTGCCCCTCTTCCCTGTTCACACTCCTCTCTCTCTCTAAAATAAAAATAAATAAATTAGAAAAGGAGCCACTTGCACTCAACATGCTGAAGTTGAAGCAAATTCCATACCCAGCAAATTCCATACCCAGGTATTCAGTAATTTTCTGAATGAAAACAACATCCATGTGGCTTTTTGAATACACTGGTTTAAGTGAATTGAGGGCCAATGGTTTCTTTTAGAAATATTCATCATTTTGGGGGCGCCTGGGTGGCTCAGTCGGTTAAGCGGACGACTTCAGCTCAGGTCACGATCTCGCGGTCCGTGAGTTCTAGCCCCGCGTCGGGCTCTGGGCTGATGGCTCAGAGCCTGGAGCCTGCTTCCGAGTCTGTGTCTCCCTCTCTCTCTGCCCCTCCCCCATTCATGCTCTGTCTCTCTGTGTCTCAAAAATAAATAAAACATTAAAAAAAATTTAAAAAAAAGAAATATTCATCATTTTGAACTATGATCACTACTTAGAAAAAAAAAAAACGAATTGCAATGAATCCAAAATGTTATTGGTGAGGCACTGCCCTCCCTCCCCAGTTCCAGAATCTTTCCTGATCCAGCTGATTTCCATATAATATCATGCCCAGCACCAATTTCCACTCTCTGTCTCCCAAGACTTTGTGACCAGGATTTTGTCTAAGGTCTAAGGCTGGGCAACGAGAACACCATAAGGATTTCTCTAACAGATATGTGCACTTATACAACAAAAGACAGATAAACACAGAAAACATTTCCTTTGTCAAAAGTAGGAAGGGATGACTTATGTTTACAAAGGAATTTGTCTCAACTCCCCCCCTTGTTTTTAAGATTTTATTTTTAAGTAATGTCTACACCCAACATGGGGCTCAAACGTACAACGCCAAGATCAAGAGCCGCGTGCTCCACCAACCAAACCAAGCAGGCGCCCCTCAATTCCCTCTTAAATGGGAAGCCCATCACGGTAATTAAAAATACTATACACTTTACTAATGTGCTGATGATTTCCCAAAGTAGACAGAATACATGAACTGAGACATACCTGTGAGGGCAAATACCAAATAAACTAACAAATCCCTCAACTTTGTATGGGCCCTCTTGTTTTTCCTCTTCCGGGGGAGATTTTAAGAAGCAAAATGAATTGCAATCGCCTTTGCTGTTCTCCTGGGGCAAACTGTTACTTGCCATAAGCCACTTTGGATCTATCAGGAAGCTGAAATCTGCAATTACAGGACACTGCCTATGGCTCATCGCATCATCACTTTCGTGGGCTAGCTAGATGCAGATTGTCACTGGAGAACTGCTGAGGAAAGGTAAGAGAAGGGGCAATATGTACACCATCCCTCAATTGCTTCTCCGCCCTTAGGAGGAGAATGAAACCTACAGGAATATAGAAGCAGGCTCACCTGAGCCCAACAAGACTTAGGGCAAGCGGACCAGATGGCCTCGGGTGGCATAGCCGGGACCGTACTACTATTCCAGAAAGTGATAGAGGTACATGAGTGGACCTTGACTTATCTCTTTTTTAAAACATTTGTAGTTTGAAAACGACTCAAGCTTCCAGAAAAGCTGCATGAATATTAAACTAAAGCCCACGTATATATCCTTCACCAAGACAGGATTCTCCTCTACCTCTAAATCCTTCAGTGTGTATTTCCAGGAAATACAGACATTCTCATATATAACCACAATACAGTTATCAAGTAATCAAGAAATAAATGTTGATGCCCTATGATTAGATCTAATCTATCATCTTGGGGCGCCTGGGTGGCTCAGTCGGTTGAGCGTCCGACTTCGGCTTGGGTCATGATCTCCTGGCTCGTGAGTTCGAGCCCCGCGGTGAGCTCTGTGCTGACAGCTCAGAGCCTGGAGCCTGCTTCGGATTCTGTGTCTCCCTCTCTCTCTCTCTGTCCCTCCCCCACTCATGCTCTGTCTCTCAAGAGTAAATACACATTACCAAAAAAAAATGTTTAATCTAGCAACTTTATGTACACTCTGCCAGTTGCCTCAATAATATCCTTTATAGAAAAAGAAGGGGCGCCTGGGTGGCTCACTCAGTGAAGCGTCCGACTTCAGCTCAGGTCATGATCTCACAGTCTGTGGATTCAAGTCCCGCATTGGACTCTGTGCTGACAGCTGGGAGCCTGGCACCTGCTTCAGATTCTGTGTCTCCCTCTCTCTCTGCCCCTTCCCCGCTCACTCTCTCTCTCTCTCTCTCTCTCTCTCTCTCTCTCAAAAATAAGTAAACATTTTTTTTTAATTTTAAAAAAGAAAAAGAAAAAGAAGAAGAGACTTAGGAGCCAATCTAGGTTCATGTCTTAGGTGTAGCTGTCATGTGCCTTTAGTCTCTTTTAACCTGAAGTAGTTCTTCGCTTCTTCGGTTTTTCATGGCCTTGCCATTTTGTAGAATGTTCCGCAATTTGAGTTTGTTGTCTGGCGTTCCCTCAGGATTAGGTTCAAGTCACACATTTTTGGCAGGAACAATCCTCTTTGACACCTCACCTCGGGATGCATATGAAGTCAACTCATCCTAATACTAGTGATCGTACCTTTGATCACTTGGGTAAGGTGGCGTCTCCCACGTTTCTCCACTGGCAGGGCATGATACCCCTTGTGATGTTTTGTGGACACATACGTAGAAGTTGTGTAAATATCTCATTCCTCCTCAAACTTCCGCCCACTACTTTTAGAACCCATCAGTGATTCTTGCCTGAATCAGTTGTTCACAGTGGTGTGGGTTAGCATGCTAGAGAAGTTAAGTGTATCGTGGATCATGACAGCTAGGTTTCTCAATCTTAGAGAAAGGTGTTAGCACTCAGAAAATGGGGAAGACTGGAATGTGACGGGATTTAAATACATGCACAGAAGGGCCAATATAGACACAGAGGTGTGTGTGTGCACGTATCTGTGTATATGCACATACAAATATCTCATCGCTGTGTATGTGCTGAGATGGTGTAGAGATCATGACATTCCAGCAGTAAAAAACACGCCAAACCACCCACATCTTGTTCTCTACATACCATCTTCCAATACAAAGAATCAAAGATCCTGAGACAAATGGATGATTCCAGGGCTGAGGCAGGGAAACACAAGATGAGCTTGGCGTATCTCACCAGAAATTAAGGAAGTGCTCAAAGATCAAAAGAACACAGGAACCAACTTGAAGGGTCGCCCACTGGTCAAGTCTGGGACAATGTGCTTCAAAGTAATGAGACAGTAATATTGTACTACAGTTTTGTAAGATATTACCAGGAGGAAAACTGGATAAGGGTACAGAGGATCTCTGTGTATTATTTTTTGCAACTGTGTATGAATCTACAAATTATCTCAAATGCTTCAAATATATATAAGTCGGGAAGCCTAGGTGGTTCAGTCAGTTAAGCATCTGACTTCAGCTCAGGTCATGGTCTCACGGTTCGTGGGTTCGAGCCCCACGTGGGGCTCTGTGCTGACAGCTCAGAGCCTGGAGCCTGCTTTGGATTCTGTGTCTTCCTCTCTCTCTGCCCCTTCCTCTCTCTCTCCTTTTCTCTCTCTCTCTCTCTCTCTCTCTCTCTCTCTCTCTCTCTCTCTCTCTCAAAATAATAAATAAACATTAAAAAATACAAGTAATGGCTGCAGTGTATTACAACTCACAGAATAAAATAAGAATCAACTGATTAAGTAACAAAATCAATCAATAAGGGAGAAGTGAAAGGCTCTTAGGGTAGAATACCAGGTTTTTTGCCCATTTCTGCCCAAGCGTTCTTGCTCACTGAAGACATTGTGTGGAGTTGTACCTGGGTGACTGCAGAGTCCTAGAAGTCCTGAACTTGGCAATCAAGATCTGGTGCTCTCTGGGGGTTCTGAGCCCTCAGAGCACTCAGGACTCACGGATTTCTTGTATGTCATTTTATCCCAATAACACACTGGGACCCCACCATGGGACGAATTAGGGGCATAAGTATGTACATGTACACACACGCGCGCACACACACACACACACACACACACACACACAGAGGCAGAATGAACTGTTACTGCTGCCTTCATTCATCTCCAAACTGGTTGGACCGTTCAGAACGTTCTTCCTGTCTTTCTTGGTGAATTTCACAATTCAATTGTTTCTCTAACATTTGAAATCCTCACAAGTATGGCTCGGGTGTGATCCCTTTCAATGATACTACAAAATACTTAAGTGATAACTTACTATGTTTAATACCCATCTCTTTGTAGCTGTATGAACAGCTAGATAGTGTTGAAATCTATAGCCAAAAACCTCATGTATATTTATGAAGTCTTCTATTCTGATTATTTAAATGTGAGCTATTTATCTACAATATAGATAAGGTAAAAGGACCAAATCTGACTAATAGCACCATTATCTCTGAAAGTCAGCTCATTCGCAGAGCTGAGATTATCGCCCATAGACTTGTATAGTGGTAGTTTAGCGGTAAGTGTCACAATTTTGTTTGTTCTTTATAAGCTTTAACATTAACCAGACCTTTTTGATTAAAGTCAATATTAGCTATATAATATTGACATTGGCTGTAGTTTAGATTTTAAATGTTATGTCAAAGCTCTTTTAATGTCTTATGTTTGGTTACAGAAAGAAGAGGAAACCAGTGACTAGTCTCTCTCTCTCTCTGTCTCTCTGTGTCTCTCCCTGTGTCTCTGCCTGTCTCTGTCTCCATATCTCTCTGTCTCTCTCTCTGTCTCTCTGTCTCTCTCTCTCTCTCTCCTTCTCACACACACACACACACACACACGCAAATGAAAATGTTGTACTCACTGGCTTTTTACAGAGTTAGCAAGGTCAATATAGCCGAAAAATATTACCCAAACTATTTCTTCCTAATAGAATTCTGACAACTCTGTTTTTCACTTTTAACAAGCTACAATTACAACTGCAGTTGAAGCTTTTTGTACGGGTAATTTGCATTCCAAAAATACTAGAAAATTCAACTGACCTGATTTCTTAAAACTTTTAGGGAGGGGTGTGGGCAACAGTTGTCGACAAGTAGACCGAGTACTTTGTGAGTCGTAGCTCCAAATGATGATGTGGCAGCCACAGCCCCTGAGTCCAGGGGAGGACAAACTCAGGGTCCCGGGACACACATGCTGCCTACCGCCTGCTTTCTGGAAGGCGTCAGCAGTCCGGATAGAAAACGCCTCTGAGTCTACATACAAAAACAGCCCTGAGAATGGAAAAGTGCCCTTTACACCTGGCTTCTTAGGCTGTTGTACGCCTGTGAGTGCAGACTTTGTCTCTACATTCCCTTTATGATAGGAATATTCTGGAAAATTCGACACGAATAAATGTTTATGGAAATCAAGTATCCAGGGATCCTTTTTCAGTCCCTCTGTATCTTCACTTATGAAAACGCCTGAAATTGGGGAGGGGGGTTGTGCTAGAAAAAGAACTCAACTCTATAGCCAAATTCATGAGTGAGACTGACACTTGAAAAATAATTTCCTCTGGGAATTCCAGATGGTACATTTGGAAAGGCAAATTTTAATACTAAGTTCCTGGGGAAGTACTTATCTGAAAGGCAATGAAGAAATGAGAAGTAAACTGAACCATTAGCCTACAAAAATAGAATATTTCTGGAAAGTATACAGTCATACAAACCCTTCTGGAACAGAATTTAGAATGGGCAAATTAAAAATGGAAAGGCAAAAATATATTACCCCCTCTTCTCTCTAGAGGCATATATTTATTTTTACCCTCGCCCCTCACGTTAGAAGGCCAGGTTATAGTCTGCAGGAGGAAAGCACACGCTTCTCAAAACGCCACCACCACCAAGAGCACGCACACACACACGCCACAGATTTTAACGTAAGTTGTACATCGAGACTGAAACACTAACAGCCACTTTGAAAATATAAGGGTGGGGTGGGTGCCTTTACAAGTCAAAACACAGAAAAGAATTCTCTCTCCTTGACCTTCCTCCTCATCCCTGCCTACGTGATTACACGATGTCATATGTCATTACAGTATGCCATTTCTTTCTCAATCTGGAGGAGGTGGACCCAAGGATTTCCCTACGAGGTGACAGGGTCGAAATATCTGCTATGAACTACACAAAGGAGAAAAAAGCATCGCTTTTAAACTTGCACAATTTTAAAACTGCCCAAGGAACAGAGATTAATATTTACTGATAATTTCAGGAACAGGCAGTCCAATTTTTTTTTTTTGCACAAAATCAAACAAAGCAGGCTTTGACTTTGATTCGAATTTCAAAACACTTCTTATAAATGGTTGCTAACATCTCTATTTGGGCTGCAAGAGAGCTATTTTCACTTGAACTACATGGTATATAATTGAAGTCAGAGTTGTAAATCACTTGGCCATCTGTCCTTAAGCTGTCACAAATCATACATGGGAGAGCATATGTATAATAAAAATAGGCTGACAAACTTTTGAGAGTTTACATGCTTCTGAGTTAATTAATCCTCTGTCCCACGCGTTTCCGAGATTCTCCAACAATATGTTTGATGAATCGGTTTAATTACATGAATGGGGTGTGTGTGCATGTGTGTGTGTTACAATGTCACTATTAACAAATCCAGGGGAAACCATGCAATCCACATCACATTTTCCCTGAAGATGAAAATAAATAATTTTAATCACATACAGAACTGAGATCTATCGGCCTCGTTTTGCTCATCTGGTTATTAATGTTGAGAACAGATATTAACATTAACAGTTACGATAACATCTTACGTTCATCTTAATGAAGATTCATATGCATATGCATCAGCCTTGCACTGCACAAGGATGCTGCGAGGAGCAAGTGTTTTAGTGACTGCGGTGGGATTCCAATGCCAGGGATGACTTCTCGACACGACCACCAACACAAAATTTGATCTCCGGAAAGGTGCATGATTTCTCTGTGCCTCAGTTTCTCTTTTTATGTATGTGTGTGCCTGTGCGTGTGAGTGTGTGTGCATGTGGGGGGGGGGGTTCTAAACTAAGGTGTTGGAATGGTTTATAAACGAGTATGTGCCAGGAGACTGAAGCTACAGTAAACGAAAATATAAACATGATCAGATCAACAAGATGGGTATATCTTGACAAACTAGGGTTGTTGAGGGTCTTTTGCACAAACGGGGACAGGGCTGGTGAGGCCACTGCTGCCCGGCCTCAGTCGGTCCAAATACCCATCCGTTGTGAGCGACTGTTGGCCAGCTGTGCAACCGTCCAAGCGACCCTATGCTAAAAGTCTTTTCAGAGATGTAATGTGCATTTAAAATTTCACTCCCACTCAATGTAGCCCTGGAACAAACAGTAAAATAGTGAATGCGAAACTGAAAAGGTCCCTGCAGCATGTTGCCCCAGCAGGAAGGAACTGAAGTTTTCCCTCCAAGCCTGTTTTTTGTTGTTGTTGTTGCTCTGGAGACAGACACACTTGTAGGCCTGTTTGTATAAACTAGTGAGTGAGTGCCTACAGAAAGCCCGCTGTCACCTCTTAATGCAAACGCCCCCCCCCCAAAATACACATAACGTGAAACTACCCCTATCACTGGATGGAACACAGACAAGACCTGGTCATCTAGCTAAACACAATGCAGGCACAGCCTCGTCAACTGCCTCGGCGACAACCCACAACGTTAAATATAGAGCCCCGTGCACCTGCGATCCTTGGAGAAGTGAAGACTTTAGGTCGGGACAGGTGGCCAGCAAATAACAGCCATGGTTTGACTGTTTTGCATTAGAACTTTTTCGGGGCTGTCTTGAGAGCCCGGAGGCAAGCCGGAGTCCACTGGGACCGGGGGAGGCCAGCTGCACGATCTCCCGCCACCACAAGCACAAAGGGAAAGGTTGTGGCTCACGGGCAGAGCCTTCATTTGAAGCTGTCCGCCCCCGCTCAGTGCCCCGACCCGGCAGTGGCGTGAACTCGGCCGAAGAGTGGTGCACATGGGGAGGGCAGAGGTGGGTCCGGGGGGTGAGTGAGGCTGCTCCACACACACAGTGCCTTTCAACCCCCCTGCAGGACGCCCACACACGGCTCACGTGACCGCTCTCTTTTTCACACCGACTCCACACACTCCCAAGCTACAAAAATAAGAATTTACGGGTGCCTGGGTGCTTCAGTCGGTTAAGCGTCTGATGACCCTTGATTTCTGCTTAGCTCATGGTCTCACAGTTTGAGTTCTAGTTCCGCATCGGGCTCTGCACTGACAGCATGGAGCCTGCTTGGGATTCTCTCTCTCCCTCTCTCTCTGCCCCTCCCTCGCTCTCTCTCTCTCAAAAATAAATAAAAACACTTAAAAAAAACAAAACTAAGAATTTATGATCAGGTCAAATCTAACCTGAAATATTCGTGTGAAATTCTATGTGGCCCCAACTGAGAACCTGGGTGGTCATTTGGCCACTGGCTTCCACATCAGCACAAATCCAAGGACTGGCATTAGCAGGTTTAGAAATCCCTGGAGATTACACACACACACACACACACACACACACACACACACACACTGAAATACACATAATTTGGTTCTCAGGTCTTCTTAATGCTTATGATGGAAGGGAAATGTATCTTGAGAACCCAAATGATCTCATATGAAATGTTTCTATGTTAATTCATGAAACTAGACATATCCTTTTATTGAGAGAAAAAGAGAGAGAGAAAGCGAAAGTGAGCGAGGGGCATTGAGAAGGAGAGAGAGAGAGAATCCCGCGAGGGGCAGAGAGAGGGAGACAGGGAGAGGAAGAAAGCGAGAATCCCAAAATGGGGCTCGAGCTCATGAACTGTGAGACTACAACCTGAGCCAAAGTCGTATGCTTAACCAACTGAGCCACCCAGGCGCCCCAAACATACTCTTTTTTAAGAGAATTTCTTAGCAAGATGAAGGCAAATCAGCCAGTCCTCTGTGCTGGCACAGGCTGCAGGAACAGTGACAACGGCACCATCAGAGGCTCCCCTGGAATCGTACCTGCTTGTCACACTGACCTTCATTTCCACCGGCCTCAGCACCGTGCCGCCTTCGTGCTCCACGACACTCGCTTCCACACGGACTGCTTCTCGGGGGCTCTTGTTTGCCACTGGCAGCACCCAAGGAGATTTCTGATCACTTTATATCAGATTGCTTATTAAATGGGAAGAAAGTAACTGCAGGTGGAACGACGACAAATTTTTCAAAAGCTGTAATGCCGAAAGTAAAAGACACCCTATAGCTGAGGTATGGAGTCATTTCCACTTTAAGACGTTGTATTTCAGGTGACAAATTAGTGCAAATGCCTCTCTTCTCTGAAGAGGTGAGTGCAAGTTCCGGTTAGAAGGCATCAATTCCCTGTCCAGTTTCAATTTATGCAGAAATTCCGTCCACCGCATCCAAGACAGCCGGCCGAGCCAGGGGAGCCCAGTCGGCCCAACACAAAAACACAGGAGCCAGTGCCTGCCGCCTGGACACACTGTGACCAAGGAATTCAGACCTGTCGGCATTTCGATTTGCTTACCCGTGGCAAAACGGGCCTTCCTTGGGGCGAATGGGGGTGGTGGGAAAGGTTTTCAAAAGTTTACACTAAAAAATGCACAAAAGCTTCTTGAACCTCAAATCGCTCTTACGAGGCCACATTTCGACGAGTTCAGTGTAAATGAATTGGAAACACATGGAATACATTTGCCTCCAGATACACAGGGGTCTCAAAACCAACGAGGGGAAAAGGGCGTGGGGCTACACGCATCTGGGGGTTCCCTGAATCCAAAAGCATTTCAAAACAGTTCTAGACAAGCAGCAGGCCCAGAATGCATCCTGGACATTAAGAGATTTTAGAAGCTTGAAAACGTTGGATAGTAAACGCTCCCCCTTTGAAGCATCTCAGATGGAAGCTGGCTTGACATAATTTTTTTCTTTAAACGCACAAGTGTTCAGGGCAGCTGGCATTGATTATTTTGCTTTTTTTTTTAAAGGAGTGTTTAAAATACAATAATGGCATAAGTTTTTTAGATAGAACAGCCCTCAACCACACAAAAAGGCTAACAGAGGAAGACAGGTTGTTTGTGTCTATCGGCGACGGAGGTGGCATAGGGTATCAGGAACCACATGTCTTAAGAGTTTAGGTTTCACAAAAGCCTAGAATCTACAGTTAACTTATGTATGCATGCGTGTGTACATGTGTATACGTGTACATAGACACGTGTGTGTAAGTATATGCTCTGTATACGCACAGGTGAACATTATTACTAACTTCTTTCCTCATGCTTCTGCATAGCCCCTTCTAATGTCATTAACTGATGCCACGTGCCTAGCATGTGCCCTAATGCATGGACACAAGGGACAGTTCAAATTCCTCTCTGAGTTTTTAAGCTCTCTCTTTATCACTTATTTTTTTAATCTGTAGTCTCTTCCACTTTGCATTAGTCTCATGTCCACAGGGGTGGGAGACATTAAAGTCTACAAACCGAACTGGACTAGAAATCGCTGCAAGTGATTTCGTCAAGAATGTGTTTAAACACTGTAATATTTATTCCGTGGCATTACGAACAAAGAAGAATAAGACGCCTGGGTTTGATTTTGGAATCACACGGAGAGTGGATTAGAGGGAGATAAGCGTACATTCTCCACTGCGAGAATGTTAGCCTCTCGCTCCTGACCCAGAGAAGAGCTAAGCCACTTCTGGAACGAGCATGTCAATAGCCGAATGGAGGAAGGTCCCCACGCTGAGTCAGGACTGCAAGAATGAAGAGATTTGGGGAGAGCGGCGGCCAGCTTCCCTGTCTCTATTTAGATAAGGCACCCTTAAATGCCGAGAGGCGGCAACAGTAATTAACAGGCTCCATTGGTTGTGCTCACAAAGGAGGCAAAAAGGTTTTAAACACTTTATATGTCAACGATTCCCAATCCTTAAAAAAAATTTTTTAATTTAAAGTTTGGGGTGTCGGTGCAATTTTCATTGTTGTATTTTCTGTTGCCATAATCTTCTTCCTGCGCTCTCACCGTAGTCCCTCCCCCCAAAGTCGGGAAAAGTATGAGCCGCATACTTTGAAAATTTAAAGTGAATTTGGTGTGATTGGATTTGGGTGTTATTTTCCGACAATTTCAAGCTTGAGAGTCCTGGCCAATGCCCTATACCATTCTCCTAAGGGATTTTAAAGCATCATAAAAACGCAACAGTCGAAACAACCTCAAAGGTCATCTAGTTCAACCTTTATCTCCTGCTGGAATCCTTCCCCCCGCCCCCCCCCCCCCTGCAACATTCCTGACAAGGGTCGGTCAGTCTCAGCTTTGACACAAGGCATACATACTCCCCCACCCAAAACTCCACCAAGTCACCTCCACTCAAGTGGAAAGGGACCAAGTGCCACATGCCACTCCTTCCTCTCCCCATCAAAGGTCAGTCATCTGTGGGGTCACCGCCGAGGGCAGAGCTCAGAGGATGCTGGCTCATAAAGGCTTCGCCGGACGGTCAGGAAATGACCCACAGTCATGTATAACTTTCTCGCAGAAGAGGAAGACGGCGCCAACAAAGCACTGAGAGCACAACAGACCGCGGTCCAATTAAATACAATAAACTTCTTAACACAGAGGCCGTCATCTATCACCCACACTGACAGTCAAGGTGGCTCTCTGGAAGAAAAAGAGCTGGCTCTGTTTGGTCTTGTTAGAAAAATTCATACTGCGATGCCAAGACTAGACCCACACAAAATGGGATCTAAAGTCTCCTTACTAAGCTAATCCCCCAAGTCAAGTCTCTAGTCCTGACTCGAAATATTTATGAAAAAAGCCTTTGGTAGCGAGAAATTATTCATCTCAGGGTGCCCCATTAATCGCAGTGACAATGATGTGTGAAAAAATGATTTTGTGCTTTAGATTCCTTTTGGCAGAGTCTATATCGTGAAGCTGAATTCGAGACTTTATAGTAATTCGTCAATACTGTAGTATAGGAAGTGGTAATCAACAATGAAGTGCAATGTCATAGAGCCAGCTTTTGATTTCAGGGCCCTCTCCTGTAACAGGTGGAAATAATGAGTACTAGACACCGAAGAAACTATTTGAGGCAGTGTTGGGTCAGCCTAGCCTCCCGACAGCCACAGGCAAAGCCACATGCCCGGTGCCCTATGTTTCAACATATGATTGATGGCTCAAGCCCTTTCAGAATAGTGTCTTTGGAAATGGCTCGCCGTGGCTCTGGCCAATCCTCTTTCTCATGCTGATCCCGTTCACATAAATCTCCAGTATGGATCAACCAGAGCAGTGGCACTGAAGGGTAGGCTGAGTAGGACGGGTCAATGGGTACCTGTTCTTGTCATCTTAAAGAGTGCCATAATCCCCACAACCGGAAGGATCATCACATACAATGTCGGCCCAACTCTCATCCTACTTCACGAATGTAATGGTTGGGCTCCAGGGGCCATTCCTACACTGGCCACCATGAGATCCCCCGTGCCTGGCCGATGGGAGACACCCACAACATATCTCACAAATGGAGGGATGAATGAACGCCCATTCCCCACTTCAGAAGATCTTAGGATCTCATCTATCGCAAAGGTTCAGCGGAACCTGCTTCAAGCATTTCATGGTCAGTTCAGACCACAAGGAAAACGTGGCCAGTCAAGGATGTGGCACCACAGTGGAATGCTATTCAGATCCCGTTCTCCATCTTGCAAGAGGAAGTGACGGTCACAGCAAGGAGAAGAGGGGGCTTCTGTGCCATCCAAGTGGTGGCTTGTTCAGAGGTGGCCAGTGTGGAGCAACATCTCAACACTGGAGTATAGACAGTGTAGGGTGCAAATCAGCCACTATACCTACCTAGGTGATCTTGAGCAAATGGCTTAGCCTCTCTGGGCCTCGATGTCCCCACGGTAAAAACGTCAGTGACAAACACGTCGACTACCTCACAGGGTTACTGGGAGGCTTGACAAAGTTTATGTTTAGAGAACGCTCAGAGGAGTGTCTGACATGCAACAGCCGCTCGATACATGGGGACCATCACACCTGCCAAGTACAGGCCAGTGAAGCCACAGTGAGAGATACAGTTTCCCAGGAGGCACCAAGGCCCAACAGGAGGTATTTGATTCCTTCTGGAAAAGTTCTTGTTAGTCTTTGGATCCTTTGGGATTTCCATATCAGGGCTATTTAAGGACAAGATATCCAGAGGGAAGTCTCCGTGAGCAAGGGCTGTTGAGGACCTGCTCATCACCCCAGCTTCTGAAAACAAGGCGGAGAGGCCTCTCCCTGCTCTATCCACCCTAAAAATAGAACGAGGGCATTCGGGGCACGGCCACCTCTCGCCTGCAGATCTAGGCAGGGTTGCTAGGATTCTCACTATGCAATTATCCACAGTCTGGGACATCTTGCCCTGAGAAATGAGAACACGGTGAACACAGGAGGGTTGTCCTCAAACCCAGGAAGGGCTCAGGTGAACTGAAGAGATTATATTTATTCTGTGTGGCCTCCAGGGCAGAAACACAACCAAGAGCTGGGAGCTCCAGAGAGGCCCTTTTCATACATTCGATGCAGTCTGTATCAGAACGGTCCAAACGGGAAGAAATGAGCTGCCTTGAGAGGGATTTTTGTTCTCCTCCCATTTGTTTGGACTGGCAGAAGCTGGGCATCGACTGGCAGGGAGATTGAGGAAAGGGCGTCAGCGCTGCCCCATAGTTGGCCTAGCTCTCATCCCCGTAAAGACCTCCACAAGCCTGAAGTTCGAAGACCACAACCGCTCCTTCCAATCTCGCCATTCATGACAAGCACGCCGTATCCGCGTGTTCATCCTTGCGCGTGCACACCACTCAAAGGAGCTCAAATTGATTCATGAAAACCGATCGTATTGCTTTTTATATTTTTATAGCTTTTACGACTTTTACATTTCAGTTTTTAAACGGAAGATTATGATTATGAAAAAAAGATGTGGCTCACAGAGAGCCTGAATTCTCCTGTTAACATGCAATGGAGGGGGTACAGAGTATCAGGAGTGACACCGGAAGCCTTCATCATCCATCGTCTACTTAAGACAATGGGCGCCTGGGGGGCTCAGTCGGTGAAGCGTCTGACTTCAGCTCACCTCTTGATCTCACAGTTCGTGGGTTCGAGCCCCACATCGGGCTCTGTGCTGACGGCTAGGAGCCTGGAGCCCGCTTCAGATTCTCTGTCTCCCTCTCTCTCTGCCCCTCCCCCACTCATGTTCTGTCTCTGTCTCTCCAAAATAAACGTTAAAAAATTTAAAAAAAAAGAAAGAAAGGAAATGAAGTCTCACTATTAAACACTATTAAACAATGGCTGCAATTTCCAGTGTCTTTCCATTTTGTTGATGATGAAGGTCTAATAATTCGACAACTTAAACAAAACATGCTGCCTCTGATTCGTACAGTTGGCAGGGGCACAAAGTTCTATTAGCCACAACAGTCTAGGACCTGCAATACGGAATTCACTGCAATACCTTGTAAGATGTTAAAGGTTTCTGTCCCTTGAATATGTAATTCCCTCTTCTTTTCCAGTGACGAAACAGCAATTTCTCTACTACCCTTTCAAAATAAACTTATGAAAGGCAAAAATTGGTTTTTTCCCTTTAAAAAATGTTGCATTTGTCTCATCTCCTCAGTCTTTTAGTGTAGCTGCCTCATTCACTACAACCTTTTAAACATTCCTCTCGTAAAATGCACAAATAGTCCTTAGGAGAAATTAGTTAAATGGCTCCCAGAAAGCAGTGTTGTTTTTCCCCTTTCAAAACACTGCTGCAAGTATCCCAGCTCACTAATAAAGGGTAAACAAGTCTGAAAATTGATCAGATGTAACAGATATGATTAAAAGAAAGACAATGAAAAGAACAGTGATGTTCATGCTATAAGGTATCTATTTCTGAATGCTATTAGACCTACCCAAGGAAGCATTCATTCTAGAAATAAATGTCAGGAATTCAAAAGATGGCGACAGCAAGGTAGGGGATGCAGAACGGAGGGCTGTGTAGTCCATTTGTCTTTTTCAACTAATCTCTAGGCACAACGTGGGGCTCAAACTCACAACGCTGAGATCAGGAGTCAAATGCTCTACCAACCACGCCAGCCAGGCGCCCCCCCAGAGGGTTGTGTAGTTCAAAGTAACAACAGGGTTCTCCCAAAGGCTGCAGAGCTCTGGGCACACAAAAAGAAGGGCCAGAATTCCCAGGAGCGGCAGTAGCACGTTAAGGGGTCAACACGCACAGGCCACTTCAGCTTGAGCTTTTCCCATCCCCAATCACCACCACCACCAGAACACAGCATCCTGGTTGGAATGACGTCACATCTTTTGATTATTAATAAAGTCACATCACGATTACATTCAGGAATTTATACTTCTGTGGTTTTCTGGTTGTTGTTGTTGTTGTTAAAAAAAAAATGTGTGCCACAACACCTGGGTGGCTCAGTCGGTTAAGCTTCTAACTTTGGCTCAGGTCATGATCTCACAGTTCACGAGTTCAAGCCCCACACTGGGCTCTGTGCTGACAGCTCAGAGCCGGGAGCCTGCTTGAGATTCCGTGCCTCCCTCTCTCTCTCTGCCTCTCTGCCTCTTGTGCTCTCTCTCTGTCTCTCTCTCTCATGATCTCACGGTTCATGGGTTCAAGCCCCACGTAGGGCTCTGTGCTGATGGCTCGCCTAGAGCCTGGTTCGAATTCTGTATGTCTCTCTCTCTCTCTCTCTCTCTCTCTCTGCCCCTCCCCCACTCACACTCTGTCTCTCTCTCTCTCTCTCTCTCAAAAGTAAGCACTAAAAAAAAGTTTAAATTAAAAAAAAATGTGTGCCTACGAAATAATAAAAGTCACATTAACCTCAAGAAGCTGGACCATTTCTGTGAAGTCAGGTGGGTATATATTCACTCAGTTATGTCTTCCCCTCTCTAATTCCTATGAACAATAGCAAAAAAATAATAATTAAAGTTCAGTGAATATTTATGAGTGGACTTCATCCCAACTTCTGCCCCTGTAGCTGGGTGAGGCAGCTTAACTAAAACATTTCTGGGAAATGCCATGAGCCACAAAGTCTCTGACTTGCGTATCATTTATGATACCCCCTGGGGAGCAGGCCCAGAACCCCATAAGGTTCTCATTACAAACAGGAATGTGCCAGGCCAGATGCACTGGGGGTTGTCAAGCTTTGTAAACTCTCCCCCCCACAAAAAAAAAAAAAAAACTCATAAATTTTGCAGAATATATTGCTTTTCCCTGAATTTTTATGATTATGTTCAATTTAGGGGAAACGTACCCCATACTTCATCATTTACCTGTTTTTAAGAGTTATTTGATGTCCATGAAGTTCTATGAACTTTCTACTAGTCATGTTTTTTACATCTTAAAAATATAAGCCCGCATATTTCCAGTCAGCCATGAATGTAAAACCTCCCAGCTCTTCTAATTTTGGTGTGCCACTGCAGGCCAAACAGATTTCAGAGCCTTTCCGCCGGACAAATTCACCTTTCCACCTTCCAGGAAGGCAACGAACCTAATGAAAGATGGCGATAACAGTGATCACAGTAGAAAAAGTTGGCAGGTGTCGGCACGGCAATTGAATGTGGGGTGACACTGTAAGGCTCAGAGGGATGTGCTCCCCTGGGGCAACCACTACCCCATTCGCGGTCCACAGAAAAGACTCCCCAGCCGCAGGGTCGAGGGGAAAGGCATGACTGGAGATGGTGGGCTGGAATTAGGCACCTAGGCCAAGTCTGGTGGTCTCTCACATTCTAACTTGTTTTCATGAATTTTAGTGATTTGTGTTCCTTTAGTAAAGGTACTTTAGGGGCACCAGTCGGTTGAGCGTCCGACTTCGGCTCAGGTCATGAGCTCGTGGTTCGTGGGTTCGAGCCCCATGTGGGCTCTGCACTAACATCAGAGCCTGCTTCAGATCCTCTGCCTCCCTCTCTCTCTCTGCCCCTTCCAATCTCTCCCTCTCTCTCTCTCTCTCTCCCTCAAAAATAAACATTAAAAAAGATACTTTATAATAATACATATTCCAGGTCTGAAAATGTAACCAATCTCAAATTGGTTACCACCAAAACTGAAATCTGTCGGTTCATCATGTATTAAAGGGGCTGTGTCTATAAATCCTTCCATCTGCCTCACTGTGTCTAGGGTGGGCCAGGGCTATACGGCCCAGCCTCATCTAATGAGATATGGAACAGGAGATACACAGATCCCACCTCCCATCCCTCCCTCCCCGGCAAATGTTTAGGATAGGAATAAACCACGAAGCCAGATGTAATCCTGTGCTAAATCAGATTAGGAGAAGCAGACAAAATCACAACTTCATTCAATGTGTCATTTATCCCGGGTGACTAATGCATTATTTTGTATGAAGTTAAAATTGAGCTTTGAGAAACTATGAAATAAATCAAATGCCCTACTTTACGTAATTTTTAACAGACAGTTCCCATTAGGATTCTACTCTGCATAGCTGTTGGTTAAAATCATTGCCCAGTATGCTTATAAATTAATCAACTGGGGTAAAACTGGCTTGGCTGTCATCATTCGCTACTAATCTACATTTACAATTCACTTTAACTTTTCGAGCCCCTTGAAAAAGGGTCATCAAATCTCTATTTTTTTGTTCAAAATACATGAGTAACAGCGGTTGTTTACAAAAGCCTGGGCAGCAGAAGTGAGGCGCTCATGTCAATTTTCAATGGCCTTAGAGCGCCCATTGACATTTCCCTGTGACTTCTGGGTAAAATGCTGATCAAAATCCAACGAAAATGGTCTTCATCATTCTTGAGGGGAACTTTTCCCACTTGCAGTCTGAATATATGTGCGCTGCTTACGTTTCAACTGTTACAGAACCTCAAAACCAATGGGCCAAGATGCCGAATTGCAGCAAAAGGGACAGAGTTAATATTTAATAGCTAACTTTTGTAAAAGGTCCACGGTGGCTCCTGCACTTCTCCGGGATCTTTATGACCCAGATATGTTTCATTTCTGACGATGAGCCCTAATTCAGTAAAGACCCACAAGTCCCTACTATCTCTCCTCTTAGTATGTGTCTTAGTATATGATTAATTTAACCACTCGCGTGTTTCATCTGCACTAAAATGTCCTAGATTTCTTCATCCTGTTTTACCTGTCTTCCTCAATGTGCATTGTGTCGTGTTTCATTTTGCGCTGGGAAAACAATACAAACATGTTTTGAGGGTTTTTTCCAAGATTATTTTATATACTTTGAAGTTGCCCATCAAACTGTATTTTTTTTAAGTTTTAATTTTAATTCAAGTGAGTTACATTACAGTATAATATTAGTTTCAGGTGTATAATGTAGTGATTCAACACTTCCATGCATCACCCGTACTCATCACAAGTGCCCTCCTTAATCCCCGTCACTTATTTCACCCATCCCCCCACCTCCCCTCTGGGAACCGTCAGTAGTTAAGAGTCTGTTTGTTAATTTCTCTTTTTTTTCTTCCTTTGTTTCTTAAATTCCACATGCGAATGAAATCTTACGGTATTTGTCTTTCTATGACTGACTTATTTCACTTAGCATTATCCTCTCTAGCTCCATCCATGCCGCTGCAAATGGTGAGATTTCATTCGTTCTGTTTATGGCTTAGAAATATTCCATTCTGTGTGGGTGTGTGTGTGGGGGGGGTGTGGGTGTGGGTGTGTATACATACATACATACATACATACATACATATATACCTCACATCTTCTTTATCCATTCATCATTCAATGGAACTTGGCAAATGACATATCCGATAAAGGGTGACTATTCAAAACATATAAAGAACTTATAAAAACTCAGCCCCCAAAAGAAATCATGCAATAGAAAAATGGGCAGAAGACATGAACGGACATGTCTCCAAAGAAGACGCACAGACGGCCGAGAGACACAAGAAAAGATGCTCCTTATCACCCATCAAACTCTATTATGTCCAGCTCAGACACAGCTGATTCGAACTCTGTGAAGGCAAGGGTAAGAACACCTATCTCTGGGATGCTTATTCAAGAGGTGATATGTGCAAAGCATGTGACATGATGCTCTGCAAATGTTGGTTCTCTTACCCTGACTATCGAACCATCTTACGGAACATATGGAATCTTTTCTGCACATCCTTGGGATGAAATTGTAATCTGAATCCTCCAGAGGCTTAAATAGAAAATGTGTTCAGTCTAAAAATATATGTTAGGAAAACCCAAATCCTAGGTTAGCCTCCAAAGCAGGAACTATTTTTTTTAAAAAAAGAAGAAGAAAAGAAAGACAAAACAGACAAACAAACAAGGCATCTGGCACAAAGGAGACAATGCCATTAAAGCGTGGAGAAAAATACTCGGCAAATGTTGAAGGCGTGTTCTTCGCCTCCCCCCACCCCCCCACACACACACTTGGTACTGGACGAAAGCCTCATCCAATGATGGCAATAAGTTAAGACATGTTTTCTTTTTTAAGTGGGCACAATTACCCTCATAGCATTATTGTAGATATTAAATGTAGGTATAACTTGCGGGGGGAGAGAAGCTATATGTAAAAGTCTAAAATCACAAAAGTGATAAGCTTGGGGCTATTTGGGAGCGATTATTCTCATCAATAAAGAAGTCCCCACAGGATTCCTGGCAGGCAAGATGCACATCGAGATCATTTAACTTATAAAATGTTAATAGGCATGCTATTTCAAGAATACATCTATTGAAGGTAAGGCAATGTACCTACCTGGACCTACCTGTCTGACCATTGTGATTTTAGCTCTTCTCTTTGACCTCATTCTTGCTCCTCTGAACTATCTCTTCACAAATTTGACCACACACAGCATTAAGCAGGCTATTGTACAGAAATCCATTTATTTGTTCAGCAAAAAGTAATCAAGCGCCTACTGCGTGCCAGACAAGGTTCTAGGCACTGCCGATGCACTAGTGGACAAAAGAAAAGAAAGCAGAATCCACCCTCATTGAGTTCATGCTTCCCGAGTCTGAATTAAGTTAAAGTTTACAGATCAGTCCAGTTCCCTCCCAAACACCCAATCTGCTGCTTACACCCAAGAGGAGCACAATCTTGCAATGTCTTGCTGTGTAAGAGATCAGGTCAGTTACATCTCCTGTTTGGCTATGGTTTCAAACCCAACCCCACAGGTAAGTACCAGAGCTGAGCGAGAAAGGCCCCATCAGCCCCATCCCCGGCTGTGCCCCGCAACATGCAGTGTCTTGCCAGTATTCTAGCATGTGTCTCAGGGTATCATCACGGGTTAGCAGAGAAGCTAAGGCTTCATTTCAGCTCTGCAATATACTACCTGCGTGACCTTGGGCAAGTCACTGAACCACTACGTCCCAGTCTCTCCGCCCTGTAAAATCGGGCAATCAGATAACGCAAACCGGAGCCCTTCACAAAGGAAACGTCAGCTCTACTTATTATCTTCACTTCGATTGTTATTACGATGCCTAGACTTAATATTTTGAGACCTAGCAAAGTGCCCAAAGGAATTCGGCATAAATGAATGAATGAATGAATGATGCTACATCATATGACGTATGACATCATATGTCAGAAGTATGTTCAGAGGAGAGTCTAACTCGACAGGACATCAGTATGTGAGTTTGGTGGGCAGAGGATGAAGAGGACCGCAGCTAGAGGCTTCCCAGACACCTAGCTGAGATCTGAAGGATGAGACAGACCAAGAATTATCTGGTGGCCAAAGAACTAATCAGAAACACAGATATAAACCCCCAGGCACCAACTCGCTCTTTAGGGAAAGGAAACACAGAAGTCAAAATACCGGTAGGCACCTTCCAGACAAATGAGTTAATTATTTTTTGAAAAACGGAGAAAGAACCAAAGAGAGATATTTGGGCACATCTCAAGAGCCACAACATGTGCCTCTTTTGAAAACGGCTCTTTTGTCGGCCACTGTGCCAATTTACAAACATTTGTTTCAACCGATTCGGGAAAACAAACTTTGATTTGGGATTTCTTTGAAGAGCGTTTGCGCCAATATTTCCATAATTCAGAGAGTCAGCATAGTTGTCAAGAGTTCTGCAATTGTCTCCCAGTCAATGGCGGTCAGTGTGCATGAAAATACGCCATTCGTGCGGCACAACGTAACTTCGGTAGGTCACGTGCACACGCTCATCCCGTCAAACCAGACAACTCCGGAGCCAAAACCATTGCTTAATATTGAATGTGGGCTGCCGCCGGCCCTCCAAACGATCCCCATTTCTGGCTGGCCGTCCAAACAATCCACATTTCTGGCTTTCCGTGTCCACTCTGGCCCGTGCCAATAGTACTCAACGAGTTTCATGGGCCCGGATGACGACCGCTTCTCCTATCCTAGCTCACACGCTCGCTCTCCCTGAATTCCTATTTTACTCACACCCATGACACACTATTTCCCCCGATCTCGTTCTCCATTCTGTTGTCACGTCAGCGGGGCCAGAGATCATCTTTACGTTCCTTTCATCTCCCCCTAAAAGTGACTGCCTAGCAGTGTGCTGGGCACAGAGTAGGTACACAGTGAAAGCAGTTCTTTTCTTTAATGTTTATTTTTTCTTGGGAGGGGAGGGGAAGGGCAGAGAGAGAGGGAAACAGAGGGTCTGAAGCAGGCTCTGTGCTGAGAGCAGAGAGCCTGATGCAGGGCTTCATCCACAAACCGTGAGATCATGACCTGTGCCAAAGTCAGGTGCTTAACCGACCGAGTCACCCAGGCATGCCTGAAAACAGTTCTTGTTAGAACTGACAAACACTGAACTAGGGCATGAGGGCTCCCGACCCCAGCTGTGTCCCTTACTGACTGTATGTCCTTGGGCAAGACATTGTCCCATCCTGGGCCTCGGTCTCCTCATCTGTACAATGAAGAGGCTAGACCACATGACTCTGAAGGGCCCTCCAGTCTTGAAGCATTAGGTTCGAGGAATTGATTAATTTGTGCACACCACAGCCAAGCCTTTTGCCAGCAAATAAATAATGGCTAATTGATGAGACCTCTCCATGATTCCATGGCACTTCGTCAGAAACATCCATCAATGCTGGAATTTAATTTAGTTACTGTGGCTGTGCCGACCTGGCATGAAAACAGCCAGTCCCTTTGGAAAATTAATTTATTTAAAAAAATTAGTTGACTGGCATGCTGGAAGGAGAAGTAAAGCCTCTGTGATTGCATGTTTCGTTGTTCACTGGATGGTTAGGTCGTCATGTACATATTGCCACCGTCAGAAGGTTAAACTGACTTCATAACACGTTCCTTCTGGCTGGTTGGTTTGATCGAACTAGACTAGAGACCTGAAGACCCAGAGTACATCAGACGCGAAGAAACTTCTTGCAATGAGTGTTAAAGCAAGTGCAGCATTACTATGAGGTAAATAGGGTTTTACTTTTTACTTATATAAAAACGAAACCATTTCGATGCTATTTCCAGGAGACATGTTGCCTACAGAACACAAAATTCGGACTCCAGGAATACAGTTTAATCAAGGCCACAGAGCGAACCAGTATCCGCTACTGAGATCTGGTTTTCGCTGAAGACAATAGACAATACAGACAACTATTATTTGGAAATGTAACAAAGTGAATCATTCTTTATAGGATGGAAGTAACGTCTTTTTTTCTTTTCCTTTTTTCCAGCCAAGGGAATGCTGAAAAAAATAAACAGATGAGGGATTTTGAGCTTGTGTTGAAACCAAAACCTCTTTCCTTAGCTTATTTCCCAACGTGTGGCTTTTATACCCTCACACACCAGCACATGCCTACTGAAGAACCAAATCAAAGATTACTTTAAATCACTGGCTGGCGTTCTTTTTCAAATGAAGCAAAATGCACAGGTATATAAAAAAATAGCGTTCCATAAACTGAGCACTCCATAATCAAAATCAGATTCTAGCTGTAGTGCTATTGTCAGCCCTGCTTAAATCATGCCATTTTATTTAAGCCCTCAGATAATTTCTCGCAGCTCAGTAAGTGGGTGGATGTTAGCAGCTAAGGTCATCGAAAAGATTTACTTTAAAATAAATTCAACAATTCAGAGCATCGCCCTCTCCACAGCGCAAAGTGTACCTTGCTTTGAACATGCATATAAAATTTCATTAAAGTGCAACATAAAAGTTTTACATTAGAGGAACCTAGCGCCGGACCTTTGTTTAACAGTCATGATAATTTATGGCGTGGATCTGCTACAGTTAAGTAGAAAAACAGCCTTCTCGTGATGAAATACAAGTCAGAAAGGCTGAAATTCAAGGAAAGCTGGAGGAATCCCAACCTCCGACCGTTCAATTCCTTCAGGTTTTTGTCACACATTCTTCTTTAATATTCTCCGTACGGATTGAGACACAATCCTAGTCCGTTAACTCCTGTATCCCATGCTTTAAAAGTTGGGGTTTTCAGTTCTACGCATATCTGAGAGTTCAGAGAAATTCTGTTTTCTAAAACATCGTACCCATAAATAACATGGGTTCCAATTTTGCCTCTTCCTTGCCTAAGTTTCTTTCGTAACCCTTCTTCCTTGTCCTTACCTTCTGTAAGAGAGGCCAGACTGGCTCCGAGATCTTCAAGAAGATTACAGACAATTAAACCACTATCCAAGAGGCAGAGGGCCAGTATTATCACCAGGATTTACTGAGCAACTTTTATCTTTGAAAGATTCAAGCATTTGCATAGGACACTCTTTGAGCTGATGGGCTGTAACATCAATCAACAGATGTTTATTGCGCACCTGTGATGGGAAAGGCACTGTGCTACATGATGCAAGAGGGTGATACACCACGCCCTAGGAGGCAGTGTGGATATTTAGACATCGACGACTTAATGCAACAGCAGTAACGCAGTGAAAAGAGCCATAAACACAAATCCTAGGGCCTCCACTGACTGTGTAAACTTAAGCAAGTCACTTAACCTTTCTGAACTTCAGTTTTCTCATCTACAAAATGAAGCTAACAGTCTCAGTCCTGACAAACCCACAAGGTTATGGTGAGGATCACATCAAACAACCGATACGGTAAGTTACAAAGCTTTGGGAAGAAATGTTATCCACCTCCTAGTCCCAGCTTTGAGGATCCAAATATACCTATGATCTTCTTTATGATCAAGTATCAAATCTTCAAAATTAAGGCATTCAAATTTAAATAGACAGTTCCCAAGGACTTGAGTTTTGCCTCTTTTTTATATATATCTTGCCATTCACAGGTTTTCATTGAAGGGGCATCCATCAAAGAAGTGCTACGAGATTATATCAGTACATAAATTGTTCTTTTTTTATCTAAAAGAAAAAAGCAGAGTCCCATGCCTAGTCAATTACGTGCTAATTCCACCATTTTTTTTTTTTACACAAGTATGATATACACAATCCAATCCATTTGTTTCAGTGATGGCTAAATGCTCAGGCCCGTACAGTAACAATAAATAATAGGCAATGAGGTTTCATGGCAAGGCACCTGACCTGGAAATTGGGAGATGTGGATTTCTTACCTAGCTCTACTACTAACCAGGTTGTGTGGCCGTAAGCGAGTCAAACGACCTCTCTAGGGCTGTTTGCTCATCTGTAAAATGGGGATAACAGCTGAACATTCTAAATTACAAGGACTAAATGAGGTGACATATGGGAAAGTATCCCACATTTGAAAAGGCTCACACAAGGTATCAGCTGTCAATGGTGCGGGCTGTGGGGTCAACTCCATCTAAGGCAGAACCTGGATTGTATCACCAAGTAGCTTAGTGATTCCATTACTTCATCTGTAAAACAGAGAGCGTAACAGGTCCTATCCCATAAAGACGTCTGAAGGATAAAGTGAGATTGACTATTTAAAGCATCCGGTGATGCCTGGGGCACAGAGTAAACACTCCAATCACAGTAACAATGATGACGATGCGTTCTAGAACGCACAGGTGAAACACACACACACACACACACACACACACACACACACACACTCCAAAAGGTTGCTTCAAGTTGTGGTGTCAACAGCAATGCATTTCTTCCCATTATCAGTAAACAAGTTTTTAAAACCTCTTTCTTTATCCCACAACAATCTGAAAAAGACAAAATTAAAAGTGAAAAATGCTGTCCCTGTACCAATTGTTTTGTCCACAGGACAGGCTAATCAACTGTGTGGCAGTTTCACTTTTTGAGGTAGGAGTTACAAGCCCATAGGGCAAGAGCTTCTAGATTGTTCCAGAGATGGCCATTTTATTGGACCTTTATGATTCTGAAATTACATCAAATATGTGCCAATTTTGCATGCAAGAAATAGTCTTAGCTAAGAATAATGAGCATGAAATAAAGGTTCAGCGCATTAAAGCCATTTCTATTCAACAATAATTAGCATGTTTAAATACAATATAATTTTTACCCATCTACAAAATGCTTAAATGTTTGGAATCTCGTTTATGTCTATAATGACAGATTTCATTTTTGAGGTAGTCATTTTCAATCTTGATTTGTATATTTTAAAGTTGTTAAACGCTTGACTGAATCATTAGCAAAACAATTCATGTATCATTAAACTGATTTCTAACATGAGACAATTTTCTTTCTTGTCCAATAGACGTGCCTTTTTCAGATTTACCGAGATAGCTTTTATCCTTTGGAGGGCTTGGCGGGGCTGCGGAGGAGACCTCAGCACTGGCTAATTTCACGGCCTCCGGTCTAGCCTCCCCATCCATACACTCCCTTAAGAGCTTCAACCCCCCCCACGGTTTGCTGAACGAACGCTCACGCACTCTGGAGAATGCATATTGTACTAGCAAAGAAAACAGACCGCAGACCGGCTCCTTTTTCATGGAAGCCAAACAGAGAGGGGGGAGACAAATGGACGCAGGTAGAGAACCACAAACCCTGGCAACCTGTAGGCCGGGGTCTGAACAGGACCCTGCCCCGCCGCCCCCAGGGTGCTGCCACCCCTTGGCGCGCGCTCTCTCCCTCCCACATCTTCCCACGTAGGAGCAGGTCTGTGCCACGCTCCCGAAGGACTGCGGCCGGAGGGGCCTCGGAAGACCTGTGCGCGCACGGCTGGCAGTGGCTGGCGGGCTGTTGCCGCGCACGGGCCGGCCCGGCTGGACGTGAAACAGTTCACTTTTGTCTGCAGAGTGGAGCAGGGTCTCCCCCTCCCCCGCAGGGTCGAGGAGGGCTGGGGAAGGCAGGGTCCGCTGGGGCAGGCCCCCGGGGCCGCCTTCGCGGGAGGAGGAGAAGCCTGGCCTGCACATGGCCCCTTCCCAGCCTTGACAGCCCACACAGACCTTTGAACTTTCTATTTATATAACGGTTTAGTGAGTTTAAGTCTCTTCCTGTGTAACTGCCCGTGTGCGAGCTGGCCTCTAATTAGGCTACTTGTGAGACATCACTTAAAAACTACAAACCACTGCTGCCGGCCTTGGGTCACAAGTGCCTCACCACAATCTTCACTAGACTTTTTCACACTTTGATTTTGGTAGCCTGGTGGCTTGCTTTCCATTTTTTATGTTTAAGGATGCACCCCTGTCTCTATCTGTGGGCCCTTCTCTCCTTCCCTCTTTTTTTAATAATGAAAAGGTAAACATCGCCACAGAGGACCTTGGCCTGTCACAAAGCCATACCTAATCAATACGGGGGGTGCTCACAGGACTGAAAGGCGGGACACTTTGTAGCCCCTCCGATTTTGCTTTTATCCCCTCTTAAATGGGGATTAATGACATCCCCACCGCTGGTAAACAAGGCCAAATCTCGCCACAAGATCTCCAGACACCTCAAGAATTCATTTACTGAGTTACCAGAGGCAAGTCGATAGAATGGCTCAGGCTGTAAAATTTCATTTTTTCTTCCTTTCTTTTTTCTTTTACTTGAGAGCAATGGTGTGTTTGGTGCACACAGACAGACACCTGCACCTTCCTCTTCTTTCACAGAATGGTTCATATGAAATTCAGACTCAGGTGAACACTGCCCATTCATCCAAGAATCTTAAAGAACTTATGCTTTGGCCCTTTCGTCGAGTCCAGAGCACCACCCATTAAGATACGCGGGCAGTTTGTGAAATCCAGGGATATGTTCCTTTAGGCACACAGCACTCCCAGACCCAGCACATCGTCTTTCATGCCCCATCCTTCCCATTTGCATTCATTCTGACAAATGTGTTTGTAAATGGGCATGTACTTTTTGTTTACTGTAGTCAAGTGTTTGCAAATAACACATATGCCTGTGTATGTAAAGTCTTCCTTCATTAAGTCTAGGTAAATGAGTTTGTTTTGTAGCTGGCCTGATCCATTTGTTGTCAGACATCTAGGGTTGCACTAGAGGCAGCTCAGAGTTTTCAGTTCTACAAGTGAAGGTTGAGAAAAGATACTATGTAAATGAGACCCTTAACTTGGCCCAAGCCTTTTTCCTTGGACCTCCTGGGGGGAGGGGGAAGAATGGATGCCAGCACTCTAAGCAGCTACTTACTCCCCAGGAAAGGAAGTAAACAGGTAATGAACATATAACTGGTGTGCTCTACATGTCCGCAGAGTTTGGAAAAGTACAGATTTCCATTCAAGGCAGTATGAAGCTTTTTTAGTTCATCTGCTATTGTCACGTTTATGTTCCTTTTTTTTTGGGGGGGGGGGGTTCAAGACAGATGCACAACCCACATTACAAATGTTTACAAACAGATTCATAAGGAAGTTTGCCCCTCGCAATCAAACAGTAAGAAGGAGAAATTTTCCTGGCACATGGGCACAGAGGGAAAAGGCCAGCTTATTTATGCAGATATGTTACACTAATTCATCCATATTTCACATAATATCCACAGAGTGTCCAAGTCTGCATGTGGCATAGTTACAAAACTGGAGGAAAAAGGTTTTGCCTTTTCTTTAAAAAAAGAAATGATAGTCCCCAAAGGGGGGGGGCGTGTCTTTCTGAAAAAAGAATCAAAAGAGCCCATCCCCTTTAAATATGCAACTGCATGTGTCTAAGATTAAACTGAAATTAAAACAATATAAGAAACACATTTTTTTAAAACCTAATACCTTGGATATGTTTAACACTTGAACTACACCCACGAAATCAATTATAACAACGTCTGTTAAATTAATGATGTTACCCACACCATATATTAGGCAAATTGTATGCAAATGGTAATGCTGTGGTTATCAGTTGTCTGCAAAATAAATTAGTGAAGCAGAGTAAAGGCTGTGTGCAGGAGCATAATATTTAATTGAGGAGTAATTTTATTGTGATCTTTACTTTTAAATAACAGCACGGTTATTAAAAACCGTAACAGAATGTTTTTCTGCAGGGTTGATAAAACCGTGCATAGTATCAAAAATGCCTTACCGATTAATACTGATACAGTGTAATTTGTGGCTGCAAGGATTTACCCGGAATTGCTGTAAAAGAAAATGTATTTAAGTTCTGATTATCTTGGATTTGCAACTAAAGGGCTCACGATTGGCATAATGAAGCTATTGGCTAAGAGTATGACCCTTTTCTAAAGAAGGAAATTGCCTAAAATATCACATCAGCAAGGGAAATCCTTGTAAAAATACACAGCATTCATAGCCAACGGCTGCTAGCAGTTTAACATCGCAGAAGATTTCGCACCACCGGTCTGTATTGTAGATTATCCTAACTACATTTAAAAAGGCAATAACCAAGATGCAATTGTAAATCGCTGCCGCCGCATCCTCACCCCTTTTCAAGCCACAGGCTGGGGGGGGGGGGGGGGCGGCAATTGGTATGTTAAAATGTTGTGACGGATTAACAATAATAACGCCTGTGGCAGAAGGTGGAGTTTTTTTAAAAGTTAATAGATATGTATATCACTATTTATGCACGCGCGCGCGCACGGCACGCGGTGAGTAACAACTTTCCGGCTCCCCAGTCACCTTTGCACCATCTTTCAAAACGCTCTCAGCGACAAGTTTACGGTATTTGGGGAAGAGCCGACTAACCCTCTGAATCCGAGCTGGGTGCCCATCACACAGACCTGCGGCTGCCTCCCAGTGGGGGCGGACAGGGGTCCGGCCGGTAATTAAATGTGCACAGACGTCGGAGCAGCAGACTTCGGGGGACTAACTTCAAAATCTCTGCCTTGAGAGCCAACGCCGAAGTCGGCCCGGACCCGGCGTCCCCCGCTCGGCGACCCGCGAGGCCAGCAGGCACCCGCGTGCGGGGAACTTGTGCTGCGCGAGCGGCGGGGGAAGGTGTGCGCGCCGCGCGGGGACCGAGGTGGCGGCGGCGGCGGCGGCGGGGGAGGCGGTCGCGGACACGGAGGAGGGCGGCCGACGGCACCTTGCCGCTGCCGGTTCCCGCGGCCGGCCGCCGGCGCTCGACACCCAGAAAGTTGAAGCCTTTCGGCCAGGCGGGATCCGGTGCGCTGGGAGACGGGCCGGGCCGGTGGGTGCGCAGGGAAGATCCCCGCGGGGGTCGTGCGGCTCGGCCCGCGGGCGGCGCGGGCTCCCATCCGGGCCACAGGCAACTCTTAGGACTTGGAGCGCCACACGACGCCTTCGGGACCCGCATCCCACCCGCGGCCGCCACCTCCCCTCGCCCCCACCACCACCCGGGCACCCGCGCGAGAGGAGTCTCGGCGGCGGGGCCAGAGGTGGCTGGGAGCAAGTGGGAGGGCGTCTGGGGCGCCCCCACCACAGCCCCGGCTCCTCTTAACAAAGGCGAAAAGCCCGGCCCCGGCCGGGGGACCCGCGTCGCAAGGAGAAGGCAGAGATCAACACCTACCACTGCTGCTCCAAGTCCCAGTCCCTGAAAAAGTCGAATAGATCCATAGCGGCCGGGCGGCAGCGGCGGCGGCGGGCGGGCGTCCGTCCCTGCTCGCGGCGGGTCGGCGCGGCTCTCGGCGCGGCTCGCTCGCTGCTCTCGGCGGCCCGGCTCTCCGGCCCTCCCGCCCGGCTAAAAGTGCCCAGGCCGCATCGGCGGCGGCGGCGGGCGCCGGCGGTGCCCGGTCCTGCGCTCCGGAGCGGCGGCGGCGGTGGCACCGGGCGGGCGAGTGCCCGGCCGCCCGCTCGGGTCCGCTCGCTCCGCGGCTGCCCGCGCGCCCAGCGCCCCGACGCTGCGGCGGCAGGCGCTGGGGGCTCGGGCCGGCGGGGCCGCCCGCCTGGCGGGCTGCGGGGCGGCGGCGGCGGCGGCGGCGGGGGCGGCCGGGGTAGCGGCGGCGGCGCGGCGCGGCGCGGCAGCCGGGGCGGCAGCGGCGGCGGCGGCGGCGGCGGCGGCTGCACAGGCGGCGGCGGCGGCCGCGGCAGCATCACACACTTACACACTCACAGGGGGCGGAGCCTGGGCAGCCCGAAGCCGCGACATGGAGCCGGCACGTTATCGGCCCGGGATCTGGCAGGGGGCTCGCCGCGCCCGCCCGCGCCGCCCGGGACCCCCCCCCCCCCACCCTGTCAAAATCAGCTGGTGACAGCGGCCGCCCAGCTGGGGACCCTGGCCCGAGCCCGAGGGGCGGCCCCGCAGGGGTGCGGGAAGGGGAGGGGGGCGCTCGGGGCACAGGCTCCGAGGAGGGAGCCCCCCCTCCGAACCCCCGCCCACTCCCACCGCGGGAGTTACTGTTTGGAACCAGAAAAGAGCGCACTAACCGCCGCGGGGACGGGGGTCGACCCCCGCAGCCCCGGGGACTCTGCTCCGGCTTCCGAGCGCCGGAGCAAACTTTGGCGGGCCCGAGCATCCCTCGGGCCCGCGGCGCAGAGCACGCGGGGCCGGGAAGGAGAAGGCGGTCACCTTCATCGTGTCACCGGGCGTGCCGCAGTGCCGTGCCGGGCTACCGGGCGCGGTGCGCACCCAGTAGGTCGGCGAGCTCCGGGCCCTGGATCCCGTGGGCTGCTAGGGTGGGCGTGAATGGCGGCCCCTGCGTGAACTCTGGGTGCGGGGTCAGGACGCTGGGAAACTCGGTTGCACTACCACCTTCCCCGCACAGCCGCCACGTGCCCGGGCCAGAGGACTAATGCTCTTCCCTCCTCTGGGAAATGGGGAAGGCGCTGGATGTGTGCCCACGAGCCCACCCACCGGTGGCCCGGCTCCCTTCTGGCCAGAGAATCTTCCTCTCCAGGTGCAGTTTCCTCCCTCGCGCAAGCCTCTAGTGGCGCTCCAGGACAGGGTGCCTCCCTTTGGCCAATGCCCTCAGGGAAGGCTTCCTGGCCTCGAAACGGACCGGGGGTGTCGGAAGGGGCGGGACCCGGCTGTGGCGTTTCAGGAAAGGTAGTACTCTGGGGTCCCGGACATCTCGGTTGCCTCCTTCGTGTGGTTATACAGAGGGAATCGTGTAAGGGCATTATTGAAAGCTTAAGTCTAGGACTCTCTTAGGAACAGCAGTAGGAGCAAGGTGCCAGTTCTGATCCTATCAGCGACTCTGTGACTGAGCAAAGTCTCTTCTCTGGGGCTCATTTTCTTCATCCGTAAAAACAGAGACTTGATCCAGCGGCCATCTGGCTCTTGCCACTCTGGCCATTTTCCTTTCTGTGTGACTGTGCTTCCCTAATATTATCTCACATTCTCAAAATCATCCAGATAGCTTTGCTTTCCTCCCGCCCCGCCCGCCCCCCCCCCCCCAGGAGAAACGGAGGCACTGAGACTGGATACTCTGCTCAAGATGTGACATTTCTCCTAGAGGGGGAACTGCACTGGACCCAGACACTGGGAAGCCCGTGTAGGGCTAAATGAGGTAGAGTGCCACAGCTTTGAAGAAATGGACGCCTTCAGAATCTGAACTCCAGAATCTGAACTCCAAGGGGCCGGAGGGTCACCTCTTTTGCAATCTTTGTATGACAAAGAAAGCACGCCAGGAACACACAGAAACCAGGCACTGAGATGGCTACACCAGCATCCACTGAAGGCCCTGCTCAAATGTTTATTTTGCACAAAACCGAGTTCTTTACAAATACCAGCTGACTGCACACCAGCCCAACGAGCAGCCATGGGAAGACTACATTTCAAATCGTCTTATCGGTTTGGCTTCTTGCGAACTCCTCTGGTCAAAGACTCCAGGGTAGAAGAGCTATGGGCAAAATTGGTGCAGGCGATTTTCAGATTCTCTCTGGGGCTTGTTTGTTCGTGGGAATTCCAGTCTTCAGCCCTAGCCTGTGAGCCCTTGAGGCGGCAGGGACTGCCCTGCTCAGATCCGTGGCCCCCAACCTTGGTGCCCTCAGTAAATGACTCCCAAATTGGATTTGATTGCTAATAATGATTGTTGCCTGGGCTAGTGCTCGATCTGCTAGAAAATCCTTAGAGGAAAACCAGAACGTCTACAATTAACATTTAAATGTGGTGATAATGGTCACTTTGTATTCACTTTTCTCACCAGATTATATTGATTGTGGAAAGACAAAAATATATACACAAAGTGCTGGGGAAATACATTTCCTACCGAAATAAAGCTGCTCCTTTAAGAGTTGCAGCCCCCCCATCACCCCACTGGTGCACTTTCTTCCCAATCAGCGGGAGGACCAAGCAGAAGCAGAAGGAGCCAGCAAGAGGCAGCACTCGGCACAGAAGTGCCCGCGGGAAGGAGAGAAGAGACAAGTGGGGTGTGCCGCTGCTTCAGAAAAGGGACGGGGGGGGGGGGGGGGGGCTTTCTCTTCCCAAGATCGAAACCAGGAGGCGGGGGGGGGGGGGGGGGGGAGGGTGGACTTTGCGGAAGGGGCTCGCTCCCAGCCACCCTCCTGGAATGGGGAGGGCCTGAGACTGGCAGCAGGAAGGGGCCAGGCTGTCCCTGAGGCCAGCCAGGCTGCCCAGGCCCAGCATGCACTCACTGGCATTGTCGGCTCCCAGGTGGGGAGCAGCTGGCCTTCTCCCTTCCTCGTCTTCCTGCCCCTCTCGGGCTCTGATGGGGCCCCAGAGCCTTACAAGCCAGCTCCTTATGGATCTGCAGATACGCCTCCAAGCCACGCTTCCTCGGGCGCGCTGGCGGGAGGAAAGGGAAGGCAGGTTGCAGGGAGGGCAGTAGCAACAGAACGTGAAAAAGGCTGTCCACAGGCAGAGCCAACCGCTGCCGTCAGACTGGTGGCTCAGCCACCTACTCCCTGGGGTCAGCTTGCTTCCCTCCTCTTCCACTCCCCAGGGCATCTTAGCTACGGAAGACTCCTCTGGGCCAGGCTGTGGTCCGGGCTTTGCCTGGAAAAGCCCTTCTCTGATCTGGCCACACCACTCTTAGTTCAACCCAATACTCCAGAAGCTGCAGCCTCTCCAACTCGGACCCTCCTCTCTCTGCTGGCTTCTCCTATTCTCTGTGACCAGGCCCCCTCCACACCTCACCGAACCCCCCTATTCAAAAACCCTGACCCAAAGAACCGCCTGGGAGGGCCACTGGCCCAAGAGAAAGCCACCTTTTCAGAGAGAAAAGAATCAAAACAGACTTCGTGACTCAATCTCTTGAGGTAAAACCAGAAATCATTTTTTAAGATGCTTGATTGTGTAGGAATGCCAATTCTCAGACTTTCCAAAGGGACATTTTTTGACTTGAGTTACTTAAAAAAAAATGTTTTTAATGTTTATTTATTTTTTAGAGAGAGACGCTGCATGAGCAGGGGAGGGGCAGAGAGAGAGAGAGAGAGAGAGAGAGAGAGAATCCAAAACAGGCTCCAGGCTCTGAGCTGTCAGCACACAGTCCAATGTGGGGCTCGAACTCAAGGACCTTGAAATCACAACCTGAGCCGAGGTGGGATGCTTAGCCAACTGAGCCACCAGGTGCCCCTGACTTGAGCTACTTTTAAAGGAATTTAATTTGGAGCCTCTGAGTACTAATCTTCATTTCAAAGAACTTGAAATCTTTGATTCTTAACAGGTGTAGTAAAGGCACCATCACGCAGGTTCTGGTAGATAGTGTCTACAGTTAAGATTAATTTAAGAAAGTTTCACTGTTGATGTCGGTTCCAAGAAATGAACACAAAGACAGCGTGTGATATGTACGTCATCCTGTCATGCCTCCGATTTCCACTTAAAATATTAAGCATTTGTTTCCGACCTGGTGTGCATCAGGCCCAGTTACTCTCTCTAGGAGGAAATCCTGACCAAGGTAACAACTCATCTGAGGAAGCCTGCTTGAGAGAATTCCATGGGCTCCATTTGGGAAGCGTCACCTTCCCCAACTGGATTTTCCTCGGTAGAGCGGCCTGGTGCTGTCATGAGTTTGGAAGGGACCAGTGTGATTCTCCGAATCTGAGGCCGTTATCACATGTGGACGAGACAATCCAGAATGATTCTCGTCGAAGGAGCATTTCGACCCTTTCTAACTTCAGAATATCTGTATTTGTCCTGTGCAAGTGCTCCCAGAAACTGGAAGCCACATGAGGGCAGGGCCCAGGTCCGTGTCGTCAAAGCCCAGCACAGGATCTGACGTGTAGCGAGTCCCTGCAGGGTCTATCCACCTGCTCTCTGTGAGGGTGGCAATCCCAGGAGTCGATGTGAAATTAGATCGGGACAACCCTCTGAATTTAGGATGAGCCTCATGAATACACATGTGTAATATTTTTCCCAACTTCTGGTTCTACCACTTTGACTTTGGACCTCAATCATGTATCACAAGGGAAAGTCCCTACTCTCGGACTGTCTGATTATTGCAGACGGTGACCCCATCTCAGAAATCTTCCATAGTCCCTGGCTCTGGGCGCCTACTGGGTCCTAAATATCCACTCCCGCTAACTTTATCTTACTGCTTAATCACTGCTTAATTCGGTGTCCGGTAGTGAAGGTGATGCTGTCACGATTTTCTGTGGTACATTCCTGTGACTCTTTGTACATCTTTAGCATAAGAATAAAGAGATGATGTTGACTGAGCTTTTATTATGGACCAGGAGCTATGCTAAGTATTTTACCTACCTTATTGCATGTACTCCTTACAAGGTAGGGGCTACTGTTATGCATATCTTGCAAGAGGAAGCTGAGGCTCTCAGAGGCTGAGTACTTGCCCAGGGTTACAGAGCTCCTAAGTGCCACAGCCAGGCGTCGTCCCCAAGTTGGATTGCTGCCAAGGCTCAGGTCTAATCCGTGCTGCCCCACAGCCTCCACTCTATGAGACCAAAGGCTTTCCTCTCACTGTAGTGGCGGGGGGGGGGGGGGGGGGGAGAGTGGGGAGGAATCGAGGAAGGGACCATTATCTTCATTTGACAGTTGAGGAAACAGGTCAAGTGACTTTGCCAAGATCATACGGTGGCAGAGCTGAGCAACTGAAGCTCAGACATGGTCGTCTGGGCTCCAAGCCCAGGATACATACACTCTCCTTACCACGTTATTGTTTATAGCCCCGGGGCCACTGCCATGGCCTCTACCACTCTGGAACTTGGGGGCTGCATTGGCATCAGTTAACTGTTGGATTAAAAAACAAAAATTCTCATGGTGCAATTTCCCGGATCTCAACCGTGGCTGACCTGGGGGAGAGGCAGTTGGCTGAACGATGCCCTCAGACTAAAGAAAGTCAGTCCGGCCACAGGAAACAAGAAGATGGTGGGGCAATTCTTGCTTCATCATTTAAGGAGACTCAGATGGGTCTTTTTCCTGGAGATTAGAAATCTAGGTTTGAGACAGTCTTTAGGCTGACTGTGGGGGAGTGCACGGTGGCCTGGCTGTGAGACCGCACTGGGGAATTCTCTTCTGCATAGACCTTGCTGCTGTACAATGGAGTCCGCAGCTCTCTCTCCCGACTTCTTGAGGGTTCCATCCCCTTGTCTACAAATTAAGGGAGTTGGAAACACTCCCGCTCGGACATTCTAGGGCTCCTTGTTTTGAGGTCCCTTTAGACAACACCACCACCCCACCCCACCCCTGCCCCCTGCGACCCGCCACCTCCGTCCGCGACCAAATGCAGATTGGTAACTTATAATGATGAGAGAGGCAAAGCGAAGAGTCGCCTCGATTACCCAGGTCAATCATCTCCAATCCTGATCCAGTGGTTGGGAAATCTGCTTCCTGGAGCTCAGAGCCCTGTCCCTGGGCAGCTCTCATAAACCCATTCAGCAGTGTGAGTGCCAAGAGTCTCTAGCCGGAGCCCACTCTGCAAGGTTGAAGGGCTGGATTCCAGAAGGAAGTTAAGCATCTTCCCGGTGGCCAGAGAGAGGGAACCTAATGTCTCTGAAAGTGCTTTGTAAACGGTAAAAAGCCTCCTACAAATGCCTACTCTCTTCATCCCTCTGGCTGCTGTGTCAGAGGCTGCTCAGGTGAGATCAGCTGTGCTAAGTGCACTGGCTGTGTTTGTAGGGCTTTCCTTCACATTTCTGTTTTTGTTTTTGTTTCTGTTTGTTTGTTTGTTTGTTTGGCAAAGGGGCGCACACGCCGTGGGGTACAGAGTCTGGTTAAGGAGCTGCAAGTTTGGATCCTGTCAAAATAATATTAGGACATACAAACTTATTTTTACTTAGTAATCATTTTTTGTAAAGCTTTCAGGTTATTGATTTTCATATTGAAACATTTAAGAGTTTTAAATCAGTGTGTTTGTTTAAAGCTTCCTGGTTCTTAGCATCATGTGAAACCTTTATTTTTCTATTAAGTTGCTAAGAATCAAATCCTTAGCAATGGCATTAGAAAAAATAAAATGACTGCCTACAGTACACTTTCAGCTGCTCTGCCTTTCTATTTTCAAGAAGTGGAATGCACTGATAAGTCCTTCATGCTTTGACATACTCTTCTTTCTTTCAGCTTTACTGAGGTATAATTGAGAAATAAAAATGGTACATATTTGGGCACCTGGGTGGCTCAGTGGGTTAAGCGTCCGACTTTGGCTGAGGTCATGGTCTCATGGTTCATGAGTTCAAGCCCCACATCGGGCTTTCTGCTGTCAGCAAAAGATCCCACTTCAGATCCTCTGTCCCCATCTCTCTCTTCCCCTACCTGACTCATGCTTTCTCTCTCTCTCTCTCTCTCTCTCTCTCTCTCAAAACTAAACATTTTTTAAAAATTGTATATATTTAAGTTATACAAAGTGATGGTTTGATATTTGTATATATCGTGAAATGATTATCACAGTCAAGCCAATTAACACATCCATCACCTCATATGGTAACCATTTGTGCGTGTGTGTTGTGTGTGTGTGTGTGTGTGTGTGTGTGTGAGCACTTAAGATCTACTCTTTTAGCAAATTTCAAGTATATAGTACAGTGCCATTATCTATAGCAACCATTAGATCCCTATACATCAGCTGAACATTAGATCCCCAGAACTTACTCATCTTTCAACTGAAAGTTTCATGGATGGGTGTCAGAGGAACAATCAGTGCAGTTGTTCCATGGGGAAAGGGGGGACAGAGGCATCAGCGTCCGGAAAGTTTGGCTGATCATCTGACCTCCTGAGAACTGCTGCTCCAAAGAGGCCGTGCTGTCCAGCCACTTGGTGGTTCACCCTTCCTCTTTTCACAGCAGTTGAACCAGATCAGGGTGATGTAGGAGAGACTTGGGGTCGGCTGGACGGGAGCAGATGCGTGGCCGAGAAGGCTTTCCAACACTTACCCAGTGGCCGTGCTTAGGCTCTTTCTTTCCTAAACCTACAGCCACCTAAATGAATCACACACCTCTGGGGCTACCGCCAATGATAACAGGATCTACTGTGAAGAAGCAAAGTGGGGGCCCTGCCCATCTCTACCCAATAGTCTACTTTGCCTTGCTACCAGGGATCTAATCAAAAGGTGTCCTCCAGTCCAAAGCTACTTCCTCTGAGAGACTAAGCCAAGAAGAGGGCCACGTCCCTCCCCCCACAACCCTTCAGGGTGTCACCCTAGAGCCTCCGTTAGCCTTCCCGTATGTCAACTCGCTAGACTTTGTGGCCTTACTTATTAGAGCATGATGTTTTTTACTTAAGTTTGAATTTATCGGCAGGATGATGCCCCCAAGATGGCCTTTTGCTTTCCTGTCATCATTCAGTTTTATAGATCATAGAATCATTGAATATCAACATGACCAGGAACCTTACTGATTATCTCTAACCCAACAGAGGCCCAGATGGCTCACCAAGATCATATAGCTAGTTATAACTGAGCCAGAACCATAACCACACATCTCCTAAGTCCCAGCTGAATGCGCACATCATGCCATCCTGAAATCTCAAGCCATTGCATCTTGTGCCATTTTTTAATTACGTTATAAAATACTTGTTATTTGAACTATTAATTAAGGAAACTATAATCCTTTGGAGAAAGTGTACATTTCCACCCGACAGTCTATAAGAGAATTGTTGAGGCTGTTGTTTGTTCTGAGGATTGACAGTCTCTAAGTCAATAACTATCAACAAGTGTTCATTCAGCTCCAAAAGGTCCCACGTTATGTAGACACTTTGCCCCGTGGCACTGCTTGAACAGGGAAACACCCTTTCTTTCACCCTTAGAAAACACATGCAATGGTCCTGAACTGCACAGAACACGGCATGGTCCTGAACTGCACAGAACAGACAATGCATCAAAAAGTAGATAGTAGTCTCTAGGGGAAGGAGAGGGAATGAGATTTGGGTGAATTTTTTCTTTCACCCTTAGAAAACACATGCAATTTACCTTATTTAAAGCAGGACTTCCTGGAAGGAATTCTACTGGCTCTGTTGAGTGTAAAGTACCAAAGTAGTTCTCAATTAAAGAATAAAACCAAAAACAAAGCCACAGGCTCTGAAGAAACACTCTGACCATACCTTCGTTTTACATTAATGTCATCAATAATGCGCGTTTTCTCCAACACGGTATACTTTACACAGTAAATGTTACGAAAATCCTGCCAACACAGGACCTACATGCTTTCTGTTTTCCCAAATCCCTCTTTTGATTTCTAGCGGGTAGAATTCATCCCTCCCATTTCTGATTTGCTGAGCTGCGTTTGAGCAGATGTTTCACTTCGGCCAAATGGCAACCATAGTCTACCTCCAAAGCAGGCAAACTTTGGCCTACTTTGTTCAAATGCGTCAGAAATAAATGTGGTGTGTGTGAAGAAAATCTTTTTTTGAAAAAAAATCTCGTGCTCCCATATGCCAGAGCTAGCGAAGGATGGATGTGGTACCTGGTAGTTTCCTTCCATTCTCACATACCACAGTTTTGGCTACAGTACCTGCTTTCAACCTAACACATATTTTTAGTGAGTGGGTTTTATTTTTTCAGATACATTAGCCTGTATTAACAGGTTTCCACGTAGCCACTTAGAACCTATGCGTCGCACTCAACATAGTGTAGTTCCTCGAAATTCACTGATAGAATAATGATAAAACCTTTCTGCAAGAATTCTGTTTACAGTTAACATTTTCTAAGGCTGAAGAGGCATCAGGACAGTTTATACGGACAAGTTCACAACCTCAATGAGACTTGAAGATAACCGTAAAATAAGGAACAAACTTTTCAAGGCGAGTCCGTTGATCAAGACCTGGTATTCCTCTTGGACCATGAGCAGAATTTCAATCAACAGTCAATGTGGTTAAGACCATGTGGCTATTGTAGTGTATAAACAGGGGCTTTCTCTACACGTGGGAGATAACATATAATTCTTCGAAAGTTTTGTAGAGTTCCCAGGTGCCAAAGAATGTGCCTACTGGCAAAACAAAATCATGTGGGCGCCATTACCTGACATTTTGAACTATAGAAATATGACCTATATAAACTTTGATGTATCGACATGTAAATATCAGTGTCAACATTGACACAGGGACAGACAAGATTTTGAAAATTGCTGCAAACCTCACAAAAGTTTTAAACTAAAATAAATATTCTTCTCATAGAGTGTTAGAGCTTGAAGAAACCCTGGGGACTGTGGATCAGTGATGGCATTTTTGCCTCTAACAGAAAAGAGCAGAGGGCGGAAATGAGCAGAACACAGTTTGAAAGGCTTATAAGGAACAGAGTCCAACTTCTAACCCATGTCTCCTGCTTCAAGCCCAGTGTCCATTCCTCTCCATCACATACTTCTCCGCAAAACTCGCCAATAGCTGGCATCATTTAGCAAGGAGTCAGTCTGCAAATGAAACATCCAAAACCAGGGGACGTATTGGGTCCACAGGCACACGAAGAAATACTGTTCAATCATTACAGTTATGCTTACAAAAGGTTTGTGATACTCCCAAAAACTGTTGTGTTCTGAATGTAAAAGGCATGTTGCACAATTACATACACGGCACAGTCCTGAACTGCACAGAACAGACAATGCATCAAAAAGTAGATAGTAGTCTCTAGGGGAAGGAGAGGGAATGAGATTTGGGTGAATTTTTTCTTTCCTTTTCTGTGTTTTTCAAATTTTTTTGTAATTCCCCTGTATTACCTTTGAATTTTCAAAATTAAACTTTCACGTGAAAGAAGTTGATCTGTGCACAGATTGGACTAAGGTCTCCTCAGAAGCCCCAGGCCCAATTCCTCCTGGGAACCAAGACCCTGCCTTCTTTTCTAAGAGATGTACATTAGTGGAAATCTCCTCAGTGAGATATATTCCTGGGAAGGGGTGAAAAGGACAATTGATTTCGAGAGGATTCCATCAAAAGAAACTGAAAGGGGTAAGTTTCAGTCCTTGTCACACCTGATTCAAATTTTTTAAGGCTCTGTATATTCATACGAATGTCAAAAACTCAGCAAGGATCCGTGAAAGAACCACCCACAGCAACCCAGGCCAGCGAACAGAAACTACGGAAGTGCAGGAATGTAAGTCCATTTATCCCCGAGAAGGCTTAAGATTGTGTGTGACCCTAGGTTTTCACAGTGTTTCCTGGGAAGGTGGGTTTCGTTGTTGTTTTTCAATCGACTGTTACATTTATTCTTTATTTTCTGTTGTCCCCATCAGAAAGATGGCTTCAGAAGGGGAGGCAGATTTGTCTGTCTTTTTGGGTTTTACCTTCTATTTGCCAATGATTTGAGACATAGGGAACAGTTGCAAACATAGTACAGAGAGCTGCCATATACTCTATACCCAGCTTCCCCCTAATGTTAGCACCTTACAAGGCCATCCTAAAATTATCAAACCCAGGAAATTAAAATTGGTACAATTTTAGTAACCGAGCTACAGAAATCATTCGAATGTCACCACTTTTCCCCTCGTGTCATTTTTTTTTTCTGTTTAAGAGTCCAATCTGGAATCCCACATTGCATTTATTTTATTTTTTGAAGAGTGAGAGCACACGAGTGGGGGTGGGGCAGAGAGAGAGGGAGAGAGAGAATCTCAAGCAGGCTCCACGTTCAGCACGGAGCCACTCGCAGGGCTCGACCGCATGACCCTGGCAGGGCCAGCCCCACGACCCTGGGATCATGACCTTCGCTGAAGAGTCGGATGTCTTACTGACTGAGACACCCAGGTGCCCCCCTCGTTGCATTTAGATGTCCTGTCATCTTAGTCTCCTCTGATCTGTGATGGTTTCTAAGTCTTCCCTTGATGTTAATGACCTTGGTATTTGAAGAGCACAGGCCAGTTATTTTGAGAATGTCCTTCAATTTGAGTTTGCCTGATATTTTCTCTTGATTAGATTGAGGTTATGCGATTCTGGTAAGGATATCTAAGAAGTAATACTACACCTTCCTTAGTGCATCATATAATGGGGTTCATGGTGCTAACATGTTATCACTGCTGACGTTAACTTTGATCACCTGGTCTAAGTGTCTGCTGGGTTTCTCTGCTGTAAGGTCATGACTTTTCCCATTGTGATTAATAAAGACCTTGAGGAAGACACTTTGAGACTGTGGAAATAATCTGTTTCTCCACAAATTTTTGCCCACCGCTTTTAACATCCACCACTGGATCTTGCTGCAACAATTATTATTGTAATGTTTTAATAGTGATTTTCTATTTCTCTCTTTCCTTCTTCATTTATCAATTGGCATCATTCTCTAAGGGCTGTCCCCCCCCCATTTATTGAATTATTTACATCACCATGGACTCAAGTACACTTACTATATTTTGTGAACTATAATCCAATACTATCATTATTTATTTTGCTTCTCAGATCGTACCATATTTGGCCATTGGGAGCTCTTTTAGTTTGGAACTTGTTTCCTACTGACATGTACCATCATTTTGAGCAATTCTTTATTCTTAGTTACCACAACATGTTCGAGGCTCATTTGTATTTTCTTTGCTCCGGGTCTGGAATCAAGCATTTCCTCGGGGGTCTCTGATTGCTTTCATGGGAGCAAGGTATTTAGAAATCAAGAACTGGGCACTAGGTGTACTCATTGCTACTGGGGTATCATTGCTCCTACATCTCTCAGCAGACAGAGCTAGGAAGTGTGTGTGTGTGTGTGTGTGTGTGTGTGTGTGTGTGTGTCTGTGTGTGTCTGTGTGTCTCTGTGTCTCTGTGTCTCTGTGTGTGAATTGTCTAGTCTTGTGTTTTACCCATTTATTATATTGGGTTGTTTGTTGTTTGTCAATTTTTAAGAATTCTTTATATAGTAAGATTATAAGCCTTTTTGTCTATGGTGTATGTTGCAAATATTTTTCTCCCAGTTTGTCTGTTGTCTTTGACTTTATTATAGTGTTCCTTGCCATGTGTTTTTTAATTGTATGTAGTCAAATTCATTGATCTTTTCTTTTATTGGCTTTGGATTTTGAGTCACAATTAGGAAGGCATTCCTTACATCAAATTTAAATTGGAATTCACCCAATATTCTTCCAGTACTTGTATGGTCTCATTTTTTGACATCTGGATCCCAATCCATTTGGCATCTATTCATGTCTTTTATGTGAAAAGAAAGGACATATTTTTTTTCAAATGACTTGCCAGTTTTCCCAGAAATTCTTATGAAAAAGTCCATCTTTATCCCAGTGATTTGAGATAACACCTTTGTCACACATTAAATTACTATTTTCTTCAATGTTTTTACTCATGAATGAATAGTAAATTTTGTTACAAGTTTTTTTCAGCATCTATGGAGATAATTATATGATTTGTTTCCTGAGATCTATAAATACACTGTATTAATGAATATCCTATTATTAAACCAACCTTACATGCCCGGAATAAATCTCACATGGTCATGTGTACTATTTAGATAATACGGTATTGGATTCTGTTTGCTAATATTTTATTTAGTATTTTTGCATTGATATTCATGGGTGATGGTGTTCTCTAGTTTCTTAATATTGACTTCCTCTAATTTAGATATCCATGTTATACTTGCTTTGTAAAAGGAGCTAAAAAGTTTCTCCCCCTTGTTTTTTTCGATGCTCAGGAATAATTTACAGCACATTGGGACAAACCGGTATTTGAAGATTTGGTAGGATTCCCCTGTAAAATCATTTGAGCCTCGTGTTTCTTTTGGTGTGAGGGTAAAGCCTTAAAACTTCTGCATTCCTTCAATGGAAGTTGATCTGCTTAGCTTTCTAAATCAAAAATCAAAAAGCTCATTTTCAGTAATCTACATTTTCATAAGAAATCATGCACTTCATTAAGGTTTTCAAATGTTTTTACATACAGGTATGAAAAATAATATCTTAGGTTTTATTTAAAGTTCTTCCCTCTTACCTTTGCTTGTTTTACACAATTTTACTTTCTCCTGTTTTTCTTTAGTTACTGATTTAACTATTTTGATAATTTGCAAGAAACCAAATCCAACGATTTTATTAATTAAATCTACTGTTTCCATTCTCTGCTTCATTAATTCCTGTTTTTAACTTTATTTTTTCTTCCTTATTCATTTTTTTTTACTTTGATTTTTTTGTCCCAGTTTTTTTTTGAGAAGTATTTCATTTCTTTTCATTCTTTCATTTTTATTGAGAAGAGTGTATAGTGAGAGTGTATAGTGATTCCCTGATCACTGCTTTGAGTGCATTCCGTAGATTCTGATATATAGTGTTTTCAGTATAATTATTTTTTACATTCTATAATGCCAATTTACATTTTCTATTTCACTGAAGAGTTGTTTGGTAGGTTTTCTTAATTTCAGTTTGAAGAACATTTTCTATGTTTGTTTTGTTAACAATGTCTACTTTCATTATATTGTGATTAGAGAGTATCCCTTGTAATATTTTTGCTTTATGGAAGTTACGAATATTTTCTCTGTGTTCTAGTATCGATCAATATTGTGCCTGTGCTGTGGTTTATTGAGAGAATGTGGACTTGCTCTTATAAGGGAATTCAATATATATATCCATAAAATCTACCCAGTTGATTATGTTCTTTAGCTCCTCTCCTCTCTCTCCCTGCTTAATTGTTGTCCACTTCATCTTTTTTACACTGAGAGTGGTTTATTAATCTCTCCATTATTAGTGTCATCTCCTGTAGTTTTTGCTTCCTAAAAGTGGTTGATGTCTTATTTGGTACATAAATATTCATAAATGATATATCTTTATTGTGAATCATGGCTTTTAGCACTAATATGTATCTTTATGTCTCCAAGAAGCCGGCTGTAAGTATAAATTAAATGGATAGGTTAAAAGTAAAATATGAAGAAAGATGTAACATGCAACCAGGAACCAAAAGAAAGCTATATTAATTTCAGACAAAGTAGACATTGGAATATCATCAGGGATAAAACAGGACATCACCTATGATAAGAGGGCAATTCTTCAAGAAGATATAACCACCTTAAATGTTTCTGCACCTAAGAACAGAGCTTCAAAATACAGGAGGCAAAAATACTGATCAATTTGAAAGGATAAATAGACAAATCGATAGTTACAATAGGAGATTTCAAGATTCCTTTCTCGGGAATTGATAAAACAAGTAGGCAGAATGTCAGAAAGTATACAGATAGCCTTAGGACGCCTGGCTGGTTCAGCTGACAGATCTCCAGGCTGTGAGTTCAAGCTCCACATTGGGTGTTGAGATTACTTAAATAAATAAACTTTTAAAAAAAGACAGTATATAGTAACCTGAAAAACACTACTAACCAACTTTACCTAACTGATATTAATAGAATGCTCCACCTGGCAACAGTAGGTATACACACACACACACACACACACACACACACAGACATACATACATACACACATTCTTTATATATATATAAAGTATATATATTATATATACATACATAAAACAGTATATATATCTATATACAAACAGCACATATATATATATACATATATATATGCATATATATACACATACATTGTTTCTAAAAGTACATGGGCTATTCACCAATAATAGACCATAATCTGAGCCATAAAAACAAATTTAAATTTAAAAGAATAGAAATAATAAATTACGTCCTTAGACTGTAACAGTTTTAATGCAGAAATCAATAACAAAAAGATATCTGGAAAATGCCCAAATATTTGGAAGTTAAACAACATACTGCTTCTAAGCAACCCATAGGTGAATACGGCGTCCTCAGGGGAAATTAAAAAGTGTTTTGAACTAAATGAAAGTAAGAATACAGCAAATCAAAATCGGCGGGACACAGTTAATACAGTGCCATAGAGAAATTTATAACATTAAGTGCATAAAATAGGAAAAAAAAGGGAGAAAGACCTAAAATTACTGACCTAAGCTTCTGACCTTAAATCAACAAAGAACAGCAAATGAGACCCAAAACAAGGAAAAGGAAGTAAATAATAAAGATTAGAAGAGAGATCAACTAAATCGAAAACAAACACAATGGAGAAAATCAGCGAAACCAAAAGATGGTTCTTTGAAAGATTAATAAAATTGATAAAAGTCTGGCCAAGAAAAAACCAACAATAAAAAAAGTTTTCTACTATATCACATTTAACGTCTTGTGGCCTGAAACCTACTTTGTCCGGTATCAGCACCACTATCTCTTTTGGTCTCCATTTGTCAGCTGTTCTTTCATTCATCCCTTTGGTTTTAGCCTTTCCAAATCAAGTTGCTTTAGGTCCAGCTTTGTATAGGTTATAATTGGATCTTGCGTTACGAGCCAACCAAAGTGTTAATTAAGAATTAATTAAGGAGTTAAGCTTATCTGCATCTATTGATATGACTGATAGGTTTTCTCTCAAATCTGCCACAATATCCTGTCGTTATGTTTCTTTTGCTATATTTTCTGTGCCTTTCCCCTACTAGATAGAAGTACTTTTCTTTTTCATTTATAATTTTCTTCTGTTATTGACGAAGGCCTGTGCTTTTGCTCTAGTGGTTACTTTCGTGGGTATACTTTGTTAACATACCTGGCGTTCTTGTTTAACCTTTTCCTGTTTGGTTGACCTGTTTTTCCCAATTCCCTTAACGCACACCTATTGCCTTTGCTATTTCCTCTTTCAGTCTCCTCCCTCCACCTAATGATGATTGGATTGTGAAGTTTTGTGCATTAATATCCCACCAGAATTCTTACTTTCTGTCTTAGTTATATTTTAACATGCTCATTGCCAGTCCTTTGCAAAAGTTTCCCAGGCATAATGATTGGATGAAACTCACCCCCTACAGTATTCCTCAAAATGAGCTGATGATTTCAGAATTCCCTGAGTTCTTGTACATTGCAAACTGGCTTTCTGTTGTTTGGAAACTTGAAGGATGGCCTGGTAGGATATATCATCCTCGGTTCATACTATCTTTCATTGAGTCTGCTTTGTGTTTTTGTTTTTGTGTTTGCTTTTGTTTTTGTTTTTGTTTTAATTCTCTGCTACTCCATTGTTGCCCTGCTTTGTGTGTTGGTTTTGAAAAGTCTATGTCAGTCTAATTGTTTTATAAGCTAATTGATCTTTTCGCCCAGAGGCCGTGAAGATTTTGTTTTTGAAATCTAATACTTTTACCAGGTCATGTCTTGGAGCTGATCATTTTCTGTTAATTTCCCTAGGTAGCCCTGGGTCAATTCAGGTCTTTTCCTATTTCTGGGAAGTTTTCTCATTTTATACTTTTAACTCGTGGCCCTGTCTCAGTGTTTTGCTTTTTCTTCTCCAGGGACTCCAATAATACAAATACTATTCCTTCTTTGCCTCTCATCCCTTTCCACTGCCTTCTCTATGACCATTTTTCTTATTTCTTTATGGCATTTTCTTCTCTTGGTTTTATATCCCTGCCTTTTTTCATTTTAACCTGTTCCCCATCCCTTGTGTCCCTTGTAATTTGTTATTCTTTTATGAGATAATTTTGTCTTCTTCTTCTATTTATTTCCAAAGTCCACTAAATTTTCTTTATTTCACCTGGTTTTCAGTCCATTTCTACTTTTCATTTTTGACTTTCTGATTCAAGGTAGTTTTTTATAGCCCTAAGAGCTTGTTTGAGTATATTTAATTATGTCTGCTGGTTCACATACAGTTTTTTGTATGCTTCATGTTTTGTCTCCTTTTGTTTTGGGGCGGGAGTATTATCCTCAGTTCATATATGTTTTTTATTTCTTGATTTTCTGCCATAGCTTTCTTTTCTTTTGTTCATTTTTATGGTATTAGGGCATCTTACAGGACTTCTAATTTAACAACACTGCTATGAACTAAATCACATCCCATATGTTGAAGCCCTAACCTCAACTGCATTTGGAGATAGTGCCTCTAAAGAGGGAATTAAGGCTAAATGAGGTCATAAAGATAGCGCTTTTATCCTTTAGGATTGGTGGCTTTATAAGAAGAAGAGATGTCTCTTTCTCTCTCTCTTTCTATTTCTTTCTGTCTCTCTCTATCCCTCTCTCCATGCATGCACAGAAGAATGACCATGGAAGGGCACAGTGAGAAGGTGGCTGACTTCAAGAAGAAAGGCCGCACAAGAAGCTGAACCCTGCCAGTCCTTGACTTTGGACTTCCAAGCCACGAGGACTGTGAGAAAATAAAAGTCTATTGTTGAAGCCACCTGGTCTATGATATTTGTTATGGCAGCCCAGGCTGACCTAACACAGGTAGCTTCCTCTGTCAGTATAGCAGAGCTCAGGTAATTCGATAGTGATGGTTGAGAGGGGAGAGGATTGGAAGTTTTTAGATTTTGTGGTTCTCTTTTGTCTTGCAGGGGCCCTAAACTTTCCCCCTTTTCCCTTGTATTCCTCTTGGGTACCCAACTGCCAAATGATTCTCTTCTCTTCCTTTTTGTGTTTTCCCCTCCAGAGTTACGTGTTTTGAAAGCTATTCCTTTATCCCCTGCCTGCCCTTTCACATCATGCCTACCTGTTTAAATAGGGCTTGACCATTTTCAACCATGTGTATCCCTTTCAATCCTGTATAATTTGAAGTTCCTCCTTGTGGTTCCTGCTCTGATCTTCCTAGAAACTTTTTCTTTTAGTATTTTCTTTCTTTTTTTTTTAATTTTTTTTAACGTTTATTTATTTTGAGAGACAGAGACAGAGCATGAGCAGGGGAGGGGCAGAGAGAGAAGACACAGAATCTGAAGCAGGCTCCAGGCTCTGAGCTGTCAGCACAGAGCCTGATGTGGGGCTGGAACCCACAAACGATGAGATCATGACCTGAGCTGAAGTCGGACGCTTAACCAACTGAGCCACCCAGGAGCCCCTTCTTTTAGTATCTTCAAACTTAGCGTAGAGTTAGTCTTTCTGGCAGTAGATTTAAAATAAACTTCGGACCTTTTGCTAACTTGTTCTGTCTTCCCAGAAGTTTTTCTTCATCTGCCTTATGGCAGGACAGGCATGGGTTACGGGTCATGAGGGATCACACTCTGGGAACTGGTGAATTTTCTGTTTTCACTTACAGTTATTTGAAGTTTGGGCATTCTCTGTCTCCAAGTTATGCTAAGGGCATGGTTTTCACATAGATTCCTTCTTTCTTTCCTTTTTTCTTTTTTCAATCCTTTCAGGGCATTATGAGGCAGGTGGTTACATACTGTACCCATTATCTGTTGGCTACTTCATGTTAGCCTATGTTTATTTTCGAAGAAGAGCTTTAAGGATGCTTTTTATTCCAACTTGGGAAAAACCAACTTTACTTCTTTTTGTGGAAGGGAGTAATAAATAACAGTAATATTGTTACAAGTCAATGGAGAATCAAGTTGTGGGAGGACTTGCCCTCAGCAGTAGATAACCCAAATCTTAGACACAAAAGTGACATCTAATGAAAACATTCTGGTGACAGACTCCTCCTTCAAATATGCTTTATAAAGCTTTGTTGGCAAACCAAGGGGTAGAAATCACGTGAAAACCATGCCCTTCGCATAACTTGGAGACAGAGAATGCCCAAACTTCAAACAACTCCATCCTTCTGAAACGATCACGAAGCTTTGCGTTTTATAGTCACTGGGAAGGTTTTTGGCTAAACGTAACTAATACCTGCTGAACAGTCATTGAAAATGTAAGGACACTTATGGAGAGGGAGGCAAACCATAAGGGACATTTTAATTTTATGTTTTTAAAGTTTATTTTTGAGAGAGACAGAGACAGCATGCGTGGGGGAGGGGCGGAGAGAGAGGGAAAGAGAGAAGCCCAAGCAGGCTCCACGCTGTTAGCAGAGAGCCCAGTGCAGGCCTCGAACTCACAAAACCGTGAGATCACGAGCTGGGCCGAAACCAAGAGTCAGATGCTTAACCGACTGAGCCATCCAGGCGCCCCACCATAAGAGACTCTTAAATACAGAGACCAAACTGAGGGTTGCTTGAGGGGTGTTGGGTGGGGGATGGGCTAAATGGGTGATGGGCATTAACGAGAGCACTTGTCCGGATGAACACTGGGTGTTACGTGTAAGTGATGAATCACTAAATTCTACTCCTGAAACCATTATTACACTATATACTAACTTGGATTTAAATAAAATTTAAAACTAATTAAAACTAAATTTTTTTTAAAAAGGACATTTACTGTTCACTTGAGCGAAGGTATGGAACAAGGCAGTGTGAGAGTTGGGCAGATAGCTCAACAGTGTCCTCAAGGACTTATGTTTTTTTCCACCTCTACACTCTGCCACACTCAAAGTCACTTCATGGTGACAAGAAGGCTGCCGAAGCTTCAGACATTCTGTTTAAATTTTAGCAAGAAGAATAAAAGGCGTGGGGGCACCTGGCCGGCTCAGTCAGAGGAGCATGCGGCTCTTGATCTTGGGGTCATGAGTTCGAGCCTCCCGTTCATGTAGAGACTGTATGAAGAAAGAAAGAAAGAAAGAAAGAAAGAAAGAAAGAAAGAAAGAAACTTAAAAAAAGAATAAAAAGGGTAGCCATGTGTGCCCTGCTATCATGAAAGCACAAGCATTCACCAAGTCCTACGATAGATTTCCCCTTAGGTCTCACTGTCCTGCACCGAACCACGGGGCCAAACCTAGCTACGGGTCCCTAGCTTCCCGGTATCTACAGGGAGCTGAAAATGGCTGCTGAATTTGCCAACCAACAATGTCTGCTAGCGATTCCAGAAGAGTTGCCACGAGCAATTCTGGAAAAGACATCCAAGGATACCTCCAGTCTAAGTGCTTCCAAAATAACAGTAACTGTCGCTAACACTTTAAGACTACTTACTACAACCAAGATATGAAGTTTCAAAGCTTTTCTCCTTCTGACCAGCCTGCTGTACTCATGCCTCCCGTAGTTTAAGGAAGGGATGCAAAACCACACTAACGTAATGGGTGATTCTAGAGACAGCACAGGGTGTTCAGTGGAAGTGTGCAGAGCTTGCGGACAAGGCACAGCACTTAGAGTCAGTGACATTGTCTGACCTGAGTGACTAAGAGACTGAGAATGTCACCGTGACATTGTGTCACTGGTAAAAAAAAAAAAAAAAAAAATCCAGAAAATGACTCAGCTCCCTCCTGAGTATCACCAATTGATAGATGATACCTGGAGCCCACGGCATCTTCTAGACGCTGAATGGTAAAGGCCGTTAATGGCTTCCAGGCTTTTCAAACGAGGGAATTTGGATTGGGGAACAACAGTGCACCAAATAGAATTTAGAAACTCAGAGAAACCGAACCACTTTTCCATAAATTCCTAACTAGAAAACTGGGCACGGAAAGTGAGTTAAGCATAACCATTAACACAGAAGTCTTAAGAATACCCCCCCCCCCTTCCTTCTAATATGATACATCTCCTTCTTTATCTGTTTTGACTGAAGTGTAAACTCTGCCAGCTGGCACCCTGGCGGAATATAAACATTCTATAGTTATTAAACAACAGCAAATCACATATTACATATGACATAAAGATAAACAACCAACAGTTTCTTTGTACTCTTAGGAGAATAGCAATCTCCTCTCTCAATAATAAGAATCCAGTACAAGTCTCTGGTATTTTATGGTTTGCAAAACTCTTCCACGCTATCCCCGCAAGAACACGGGAGGCGTATTACTGCTCCTACCTCGCAGAGGAGAAATATGGTCTCAGGGCGGGGAAGTGACTTGCCCGAAGCTCCCCAGTTTCCAGAGTCCTCGTCTACTCATCCATGGCTCTTCCCCCGCCCCTCCCCGTTCAAGCTGTCTCCCGGACTACCTCCTGGTTCAGGCTTTTGAAACGATGTGCTTCTGACTAGTTTACTTCCCCTGTCGTGCTAAATAAACTTGAAAGTCTCAACCCTGCCGTGCACCTGGGACCAAATTTCAAAGGAATTAATCCAACATCAAGTGCCTTGGCCCACTGTTGCTGTCAGCAAAGAAGACATTTTGTCATTCGTGTGCTGGCTCTCATTCTTTTCCAGCTGGACGTAGAGTCGACAGTCCACTTGTAGCATGATCACAAGCAAGAGCTGATTTACCCACAGCCCAGTCGTAATATTATTTACCTAGAAAAGCAAGATCCGCGGATAATGAAAAAAACGAAAGAAAGAAAAAAAGAAAACCCTGATATTTTAGCCATGTAGCCATGTAAAATCAGACGAAACCAAGATAGAGGAAACAGACTCCGCCGTTAGACTTTCTTCTTTATCCTCCTTAGTAATAGCAAAGCGAAACCAAAAGCATCAAGAAAAACTGTGAAATTAGCATTAGGTGATGAAAGCATTCAAACGAGATACCGCATAAAGGTACTTTACTGAGAATGTTTTTTATGAACTACTAACAAAGACCCAGAGTAAAGAAATAAGAATGAATTTAACCAAAGTTTACAACCAACATCAGTTTCCAAGTTCCTCTTGGATGAACATGACCTTATTGCATTTTAAGTCTGTATAATTTTACAAAACCTGATGTTTAGTCTCCAAGAAAAATCCTTTTAAAAGGCTTAACGATTTACTTGGATAATATATAGCATCCCCTTATCAGTATTTTTCTCAAATACACAGATTCACTTTTCTTTTTAAAAAAGACTCTGAGAAAAGGCATTTGAAGTTTTCACAGATGTCTGAAGAATGGTTTGCTAGGTTCACCACGGTACGAACAGGGTTTGCCTGGTTCACTGTGACCAATTATTCAGAGAGATGAGAACATGAGCACATGTGCCCCCCAGAACACAACATTTAATGAATTTCACCCAAAGCTCTATATACGACAGCCATTTTTACTTGAAAAATCGTCAGAACAATGAGTCGTGCAGGACAAATAAGAAAATGGAGGTCAACTTTTCTATCCTCTGGTCTTTGACCTTCACATTATTTTTACTGTCCCAGCAAGACTGGCCTCTTGTTTTCATTGTTTCAACCTCAGCTGGGTAATTTCTGTAACAGCTCCATATGGAAGATGTACAGGCTTCTTGGCTTAAGTCTGCTTGTCTGTGCATGATTCAACACCAAATGGAAATGGTAGCCAAATCTCGGGAAGCCATAAAGGGGAGAGGAATTGTAGGACAGATAACTCAAGATGCTGGAAAAGCCCAAAGTCATTTCTTTTTGGTTTTGGAAGGGTACTGTCCTAGCTTAGAACATTTTGTCTTTTGCTTTATCCTACTTTCCTCATTCTGTTTTACATTTTTAACTTCCGTCACTATTCCCAGCAAATGAGAATGTAAATCATTCCAGTCAATGGGGAGAGATGGCCTGGGAGAAAGCTGCGTGGGGGTGTGGGAAGCTGATATAGGCATTAAAAAATTAATGCAAACAATTCACAGAGAGGATAAAGTCTATGTGGATAATCAGGGGTTGACTCTATCATATTCAGAAGGCCGGAGGTATGCCTGCTCAGTCTTGTGCCTTCATACCTGTAGGGAGAGTCTTATCATCTACAGAAAGCACAAAATGATATTTCTCTGTGGATCCAAATCCCTCATTGCATTATTTTGCCTGTGATCGTTTCTACCTAAAAATGACATACCCTACCAGGAAGCAAAGTGAAACCAAAAGCATCAAGAAAAACTGTACTATTAGCATTAGGCACCGAAAGCATTCAAATGAGATACTGCTGAAAGGTAAGTCAGTGAAGATTTAAAGAAGCTGAGCCAGAATTCCAAACATAGAAAGGAAATAAGATTCAATATTCTTTGCCTAAGTAGGGGAGATTTTTACAAATAAAAGCACATCATGTATTATGTGCGCTTCTACAAAGCGTTTAAATTCTGTGGCTTATGTAGCTGTGTCAAGCTTGATGAGAATAAGGTAAACTCAACTCAGATAATGGCTCTCTACCAGGGGCCCTTTCAAGGCCAAGGTCAGACAACCAAAACCCAGTGCAGTCAAGCGCTCCAATGCCCCTACTGCACCAGCCAGGTTCCGTTCTAGCATGGCCCGCAATTTTCAGGGTGGGTGCTGGAACTGGGATCTCTTTTGTGTCCAGATCAACGTGTTTGCTTGAAATTCCTTCCGTCCGGTTTCGGATCTCTTGTAATCCACTTTTTGAGATATAATTTGTACGTGTTTTAATACTTCAAATTATCAGAAGCCGTGGTCAAGTAGGCGCGATGGTAAAGGTGAGACCGAGGTGGGGTAAAAAAGCCTACAGAGATATAAACCAATTCGAGGAACTCTCTGAATCAGAAGGCAGCCCGGGGCCTGGCTGCCAAAACAATTCCAGGCTTAAGGGTTCACGGCATCTTTGTTCCAATGACACACCAGTCTTTGGATTAAGCCTTTTTTCACAAACAGTATCCTAGATGTTCTTGGCGATTTCTTGTCATTGAGGGTCTGACGCCTGACATATTTATTGCATACAGTAAGAAAGAACACCACGTGAAAATAGCTCGAATGAGTGTCATCTAGCTCTTTTCCTGGCAATGAAATGACCCTGCCTTGTTTTGTTCTGGGAAACCTGCCAGGTGAGCTTTGAAAGGCTAGCGGGGCTGGGGTGAGCGTCCTGGCCGGGACGCTCGTTCTGACACATAAAGTGGACCCTGCTCAAGCCCCCGGCAGACGAGGAGGCTGGGCAGGAGGCACGTGGCGGGCTCTCTATCGTTTGACGAAGCCCGACCGAGGCCTACTCGACTGTGAGATCTGGCTGTGCACACTCCCTCAGGCTGGGGACCCGGAGAGCTGCTTGGAGGCCTAGCTCTGTCACGCACCAGCCTTGCGACCTGGGGCAAGCTCCACGGCCTCCCCCGGCTTCACCTTCTTCATCGATGAAGCGGCAAGAACAACCAGCAGCGCGCGGCATCGTTGAGACCCTTCAAAGAGCTGAACGTGGGGCCCCCGCGGGAATCTCGGGCCTTAATTTAAACACAGGTGCACAAAGCGCGTGCCCCTTTTTCTAGAAATCAAATCCATGCCTTTTCCTGGTCCCCATTTGGCTGGGTGGCAGACACGTGGGGTCCGTCCGTTGAGGGGCGCTCTCTCCCCGCTTCGCGCTGGGGCTCCAGGGTCGGCAGGCCCCACGCTCCCGAGCAAACTGTCACCTTACGTCCCCCGCTCCCCCCCCCCCCCCCCCCCCCCCCCCCCCCCCCCCCCCCCCCCCCCCCCCCCCCCCCGGCTCGTCCTCAGCTCCTGGCGGGCGGCGTGCCAAGTCAGCCGCTCTTTCGTGCCACTCTTCAGCCGAGGAAGACCGTGAGGCTGCCTCTGGGTCTGCGGCCTGGGGACACCCCCGTCACATCTAATCTTTTGCTCCCGAGCCTGCCAGTGCGGGGCTTGGACGGAAATCACTCTGAGGCTTTGCTACTGCCCGAGCCACCATCTGCAAAGTGCCCCACAGGCCACAGCTGCTCTTGGAACCCCAGGGCTGGCCTGCGGCTCACACATCCTTCCCCTCCTCCGGTCCCAGGCTCCGACCCCGGGGTGGGGCTCTGCATCTCAGGGACCTACCCTCTTGCCTCCTCCCGCTCAGTCGCCTTGCCCCCCACCCCCCCGCCAGCAACTACATTTACAGAGTGATTGCTATCATTAGATGCCAGATACCGTTCTAAACCCTTCACACACTTCATCCTCACTATAACCCAGGGAGGGAGGTGCCACGGCTATCAGCGTGGTGCAGATGGGGAAACCGAGGCATTGAGCAATTCAGGGCCTCAACCAAGGTCACGCCGCTAGAATGTGGCAGAGTTGGGATTTGAACTCATGCCGCCCATCTCCAATAATCATGCTCTGCTTCTCAGAGAGTACCGATCCAGGCAGTGGGTGAGAGGAAGCCAAGGATTTGACTGGCACATCTGTTTCATTTCTGTGGGACCACCCTTTCCCTGTGGTAACGAAGAGGACTGGGTAGAGGACAGCACACTATGGTATGCGTGTCTTGGGTGTGGGTAGCAGGTAACGCTTAGCAATCCGTGTTCTCTGTGTGCTCTCCAAGCACAGATGCAGAGTATCTCATGGAATGCGAGTTCCCATTCTCGGTCATGGTGTTTACCCTCAGAACAGAGACTCGCTTCACACAAAACTAACTCAATTCTACATGAGAGGATTTCATATTAACAGTTGATATTTAATGACAAGATTCTGCTTGCCTTATGTTTGTCTTTCAATTAAACAGAAACATGGAGCTCATGCCCTCATTACCACCCCGAACCCCTTATCAAAAGCCTAGAAAATTCTGGAGAAAGGAGGGTGACTTATCACAAAGGCCACTCTGTTGTCTTTTCTGAGTCCAGTCAGTTGGGTAGATCACCACAGATATAGACGTGAGGGTCTGCACGGAGTAGGCCCTCAAAAATGGTTGTCCACAGATTGTGAGATACCAAAAATAAAGGAAAGACACCAAATGAAGACATCCTACCTGTCATATGCTTGACTGGGAGGTCACATGTGACCAAACATGTTTATTCTGGTCTCTGTATGTGTCTTCCATTGGCCCTGTGTAGCATTTGTGATCTCCGAGGGCCCAGGGTCCATGTATTCCCCTTCAAAGCCTTGGGCTTTATTGTTTTTTTAATGTTTATTTATTTTTGAGAGCAAGAGAGAGCACGAGCAGGGGAGGGGCATGGGGGGGGGAACACTGAATCCAAAGCAGGCTCCAGGCTCTGAGCTGTCAGCACAGAGCCCAACACGGGGCTCGAACCCATGAACCGCGAGATCGTGACCTGAGCCGAAGCCGGATGACCCATGCACTGACTGAGCCACCCAGGCACCCCTGAAGGCTGGGGTTTTATGCCCCTCTCTTCCTAGAATACCAGTTAGGTTTTTGGCAAATTTTTTTTTGATGGAGACAGTGTTGTGCTTATATTACACACGACAGCTGAGTGGTTGATAGGCTGTGACCCCCAATTTTACAACTCTCCATTTTGCTTATTTTGTTAGAAGAGCAGAGGTGACCGATCGGCGTGTTCTCGGGCGCTGGATGAATTGATGATGGTAAAATATTGGCATCTTGGCGAGTCCAGGCATTTTCTCGCAGCTTAGGAGAAGCGATAACTTTTAGAGCTTCAAAGAGGAACAGAACGCTACAGCCAGCTAGAAATGCAGATATGCACCTCTGCCAACTCCCCGATACAATTCTCTGTCTCTCAAATGGAGATGAGATGCAGTGCCAAAATGTGTCATCTGGTGTGGCGTTTTTGTGATGTGGACAAATGTCGACAAAATTCATGTGGAGGCTCAAAAATCTAACTATTTATGAATTAAAATTAAACTGAAGTTCTACCACGGGTGGAAGCCTTCATCGCTAAAGGTGGATTTGTCGTGCTGTTGTCGAAACAGCAGTGCATCCTTCCTGCAATCACCTCGTGCTAAAAGGAGACAGCGCCCCCCCTTGGGAACCCACCTCACACACGGGGCCCTGCGCTAGGTGCTATGTGAGTGCTATCCCAGCGGGCGCCTACGTCCGACCTGATGAAAGTGGAATGTGGTAAGTTCAGATTGTCTACACTGCAGGCAATCATTCGAATCAATCTTGCAAATCCACTCAGAATTTTGGCAACCGCAAGCAACTCATCACTTGTTTGCAAAATGTGTGCGTGCCTTACCATGTTAGCCTGGATCAGTCTCTATCCCTCCTGATCCACGTAACATCCCCCTCGGGACCTTTAGACCCTTCGCCAGGAAGCAGAGGAAACCAAAATCTGCCCGCATTCAGTCCGCTCCAAATTGGACTGTTATCACCACACTGGATAGTATGCCAATAACCATTACATATTCCAAATTCTTGCTGATGGGCTATTTGATACTCATGATTTACATTCACATTTTAATATGAAATTGCACCCAATTTGCATGTGTATACAGTAGTGTCGATTAAGTATATTAGGTACAATAGGTGCAGTATTTAATTTATTTCCGCTGTCAATGGCTGTCTCTCCAATGGATTAGCTACACAGATAACACTGCCTCTTCACGGGAAGAATGTGGCTAGATGGGGGAAATAACCACCCTTGGAAAGTTGTTTACAGAACACAAACTCGCAGTAACATACGAAGATTATAGCTTGGAGCCTGCACGACCAGCATTTTGTCCCAAGTATTTAGCCCTGCCATTGACCGTGTCAGATATATATGGTCAGTCCTTGGGGACACTTGGCACAGAGAAATCCCCCAACTCAAAAGCGCCATACCTTTCATCATTAGTATTACATCGGGTGTTGACTGCAAATCTCGGTTTCATCTTTTATGGACTCCCTATGTTCACAGTGCCAATTCCAACACTTTTTCAAGCTGTCCACTCTATGCACCCTCCTTAGCCAACAACCTCACACCATTACTCACTGCCGTGAGCTTCCTCAACTTTCTTCATGGTCATCCTAGAATTCCTCTCTGTCTTACCCACCTTTTCCATCATCTCTCTCTCTCTCTCTTTTTATTTATTTAAATTCAAGTTAGTTAACACACAGGGTAGTATTGGTTTCAGGAGCAGAACTCAGTGATTCATCAGATACGACACCCAGTGCTCCTCCCCACAAGCGCCCTCCTTAATGCCCCTCGCCCATTTAGCCCATCCCCCACTTCCACCCCCCTCCAGCAGCCCTCAGTTGGTTCTCTGTCTTTAAGAGTCTCTTATGCTTTGCCTCCCTCTCTGATTTTGTCTTATGTTTCCCGCTCCCTTCTAGAAACTCTCTTTTCCTTGGCTCAGGCAATCCTATACTGAAGTATTTAGACTTTCCTCTTACTGAGCTCACTTCCACCTCTTCTCTTCTCCTCTCCAGAAGGTAGAGTTTCTAGCCTTAGGAATACACGGGCAGGCTTCAGACACTTCCAGAAAACCTCTGTACGTTTCTGCCACATTGTGTTTGCACGTGCATCTGTGTGTTCATTTGGGTGGAAAGGTCCGTAACTCTCATCAGATTTCAAAGGGGTCCGTGATCCTGCAGAAACTCTAGGCTTCCTCGTTGAGCAGTTTCTTCATCCTCCAAGGCTGAAATGATTCCCTTCTCCCTAGTCCTCACTCCTTTAAGTCTGGCTGAGTCCTCGTGTTTCCTCCTGGTACACAGGAGTACTGAGCATTAGCAAACATACCCTCTGTGGAAGTCCAGCCTGGCCTGTCCCTTGCCTTACCAGGCTTCTTTCTCAGGGGCCCACATGCAGCTCTGTGCAGCATAGAAAAGGCCTCCCCTTCAGGAAGGCCCAGTGCTGTGGGTACATGGCTTAGCAATGGGACAGTACTTTTGGGTTTCCTGTTGATTTTCCAATGGGTACTCCCATCATGCCAAGCTTGTAGACTAGCTGATACCCAAGCACCTTAGTCTCATTACTGAGGCCTTCCGTGATGTGGTCCTAACTTTATGTTTTTAGCATTATGACCCACTGATCCCCTCCACAATGCCTTTATGCCAGCCAGACCGCTCTGCTCATTGTTGCCTGGAGACCCCCTATGCATTCCTTCCTCCGCACCTTTGCTCACCATATTTTACCTTCCTGGAATCTGTGCCTCTTCACACATGTTCGATTGAGTCTTCTGCCCTTTTACATCCTGGTTTTAGCTCTGCTTCTCCTCTGAAACATTCTCTAACCACTCCAGTGTTTATTGACCTCAAATTCACATAAAATCCCATAGTCCCTATTATCTGCGTCATACTGTTGGCCATTAGCACACCTTCGTCCTTGACTTCTAATGCAGTGCCTTAGGACCTTGCTACTCAAAGGGTGGTCCACAGACTAACAGCATGGATATCACCTGGGAGCCAGTTAGAAACACAGATCGCATCCCCCACCCTGGACCTACCAAAGAAAAAAATCTGCATTTTAACAAGACCTTCGCATTTCTTTTTTTTTTTTTTTAATTTTTTTTTTTTAATGTTTTTATTTATTTTTGAGACAGAGAGAGACAGAGCATGAGCAGGGGAGGGGCAGAGAGAGAGGGAGACACAGAATCGGAAACAGGCTCCAGGCTCTGAGCCATCAGCCCAGAGCCCGACGCGGGGCTCGAACTCACGGACCGTGAGATCATGACCTGAGCCAAAGTCAAACGCTTAACCGACTGAGCCACCCAGGCGCCCCAAGACCTTCGCATTTCTTACAAATGACAGAGTTTGGGAGGCACTGCCTTATACCATGCATTTGTAGCTATTAAATATCTTAGATTCAGTCCCTGAATGTTCCTTATCTCTCATAACTGTTTTGCTTTCAAATCATGTCTTCTCTGTCCACTATTGCTTCTCAGAATCCCATATGTCCTGTGAAGTTTTTCCCATATTCTGTCCCCACCTCCGCTCAAAAGTAAGATATCTCTTCTCTGAATTACTTTGCTGTTTTCCTTCTATTACCTATTTTCCACATGTATCTTGTTTTCATTGGGTATTTTGTGGGCAGAGGTATTAACTCCTCTGCTAGACTATAAGCTCTTTGAGGACAGGGAAGGGTTTTGTTCGTCTCTGTAACCTTGACACTTTCCAGCACACTTCCTGTCACTCAGTAGTTAGTAATTATAAAGAAATGCTTGTTGAATGAATGAATGAATGGCCAATTTCATAACGAATCCATTTGAATTGTGGAGTTTACTTGAAAAAAACGTGATAGATAATTGACCATGGGTCATGCTGTTCGTAATTGCAATGTTTTTATTTTTCAAGCCAAATATTAATTATCTAAGCGAGTCATGCTGTTTCTTAATGACTTTTAAACCTGTACCACCACAAATACAAGACTGCATGAATTTTTAACAATTTCCAAGTAGTTCATAATTAAATACCAAGTGATTCAACTCACTGAGTCAATCAATGCCTTTGTTTATAGCTTGACTTTCAGCCTTGAAGAGACAACTTAAAAAAAAAAAAAGCTAACCAAACCACAGCAAACAAAGTCTGAAGATCAGGAAGTATAAAACAGTACCTCATTACCAATTCTGGGTCTGGATGACTAGTAATGAAAGGAAAAAAATGTCGGTAACCACTCAAGTTAATCAATACACTGACTCATGCACTCAACAAGTTCTAGATGAATCAGAGGCCTTTTCGTTTCAAAGTTTATGACTAATGTTTCTTGATCTCTGTGGACCTAATCACAGAAACTAAATATAGTGTGTGTGGGGGGGGACTAAATGATCCAAATCCAATCTTTTAGCAGTGCAAGAAGAGAAAGAGGCTTTTTGGAATTAGAAGTCACTTTCTTTCAGAGACTTAGCAATTTAAGACTTATTTATCCAGTAACAAATGACCAAAACTATCCATGGAAGAGATAGGTTTGTAACCAGTTTCTGCTTCTGGCGTAAACCACACTGCGGTTTCTTTTTGACATCAGAATGATGTCGCCTTAAATTAGAAAGTGATTCTACTCATCAAGGCATTTTGAAAGTATTTTGTTCACTGACCTATCATAATTTTGGAAGATGATTTACCTATAGGATTGACTTTTGAGAAGAAAACTAGAATACTGGTTATCCAAACATGAAAGTCCCCTCTATCATATCCACAGGTCTACTGCTCTGAATCCTCCATTGACAATATACTCAAAGTCTGCTAATTAGGCCATTAAAGAGAAAAGCCAATGTGGCAGGAAGGATCTTTGGTAAGAATTAGACTTCATGAACTGTAGGGAGGCAGGGGGCCATAGTGGCTACACACCTGGTGGTGAAATTAGACTGATGAGGATGCAAATCCCAACCTGGTCTTTTAATGTTAGGGTAACAATGGCTAGGTTCCTCGTCTGTGAAGTGGGGACACAACCATGCCTGTGGGATTAAATGATGAAATGTGTAAAGTGCTAATCAAAATACCTAGCACTTAGTGAGTTCCCTAACTACAGGCTTTCCTAGTTGGTATCACAGCAGTCTGCAAGGCTGCACCTCTGACCTTGCCTTTCTCATGCTCACTGCCCGATTGGCCTTCTGCCCCATCTATAGGTTCTTTCACCAACCATGTCTTTTGGAGGTTAATTTGGCTGTTCATCATCTGTACCTTTCTCTAGGTGGCTGCCCTTCTCTCTCTCTTCATGTTGACACTGTGCTTGTATCCATGGTTTGTCTTGGTCTTACTCCTTTAGATATTCTCCCTGGCCACCACACCCCCCAACTTGGGCTGATCTTGCTGATAAGTGGTCTTCAGTCTAACCCTACTCTTCCTCAAGACCTCCACCAAACTTCCCTAACCACATCTTTAACCAAAGCTCTTAGCCCGAGGAAGAGGAAAAAAGGCACATGAAGAGAATCACAGGGTGTCAGGTGCAATGCTTTCCAAAGTGTGTTACGCACAACGCGAATCCTGCAAGTTCCTGTGCACGAACAGATAGGTTTACCTGGTCGGGCAATTATGGAAAATTTACATGCTATTCACCTCCTGGAGCTTCACAGTGCATCTTAGTATTTAGAGACTTAGACCAAGTTAAACAGGACACTGTTTAATTCTGTTTGCCGGAAGACATTTTTGTGGAAAGTGGGATAGATGAGAAGACTTGCAATATAGTTCAGTTGATATTTACTCCTGAATCCAGGACTCAGGATGCCTACGATGAACTTACAACCTCCCAATCCCAACAGATGATTCTATTATTAGCCACTATTACAAATATGGCCAGTCACTGTGGCAAGGGGAAAAGAGAGCTCTGGACGGTACAATATCGATAACTAAGTGATCAGCCTAGAACTGGTGCATATCACTTCCACTAACCACTCATTGATGAGTACCAGTCAGCTGGTGTCACACAACCATAAAGAAGCCAGAAGTTGCCATCCTAGCATCTGCATGGGAGGGGGGAGGTGGAAGGGAGGAAGTGGAAACAGTTGGTGAGCAGTATTAATGATTCCCACCCTGAACTTCAATGTTCACATCTGTAAAATGGAGAGAAAAACTGCCTCTTGTGAAGGTCAAATGAAATAAAAACTAAAAGCCTTTGGAAAGTGAAAAGTGCTGTACACATCCAAAGGATCATTATCAAGTTGGCTAATGGGGTCTTCACTTTGAGATCAAGTTAAGAAGATGAGCCACAGATGAAGTGTGTGGAAGGGTAGGTAGCCAGAATGATGAAAAGTAGAACAGAATTAAGGATGGTGACCTAACAAGACGAAGTTCTAGATAACAGCCAAACAGAAAGAAGAAACTTGCCAGACAAGAGTAAGCTTCAGTCTGCTGTGAAAATGAACGTATCTGAATTAATAATGTTTTACCATAATTGCTCATTAAATTAAGCCACAAAGGAAATCCTGTTTTTATTCAGAAAGATGATCTTCATAGACAGTTTCTGCTCAGGTAGATTGTCGATGCTGTCATCCATCCTTCTTTTCTCCCCCATAGAAATTATACAACAAAAGCCTTTCAAGAGGGAATATGTTGGTGCCCCCTAATTTTTTACACTTCAGAGAAAGTTTCGAAAGACTGGATTCAGGAACTGCTATGGTTCCATTCCATTTGTCATCACTCAGGCTCCCCCCCCCTTGACAAATATGATCTGCCCCTACTTGAAAATGACATATTTAAGGTGCACTCCTTGCTAACTATATTGATTGTGATATATTGTAGATGCATCAGAAGCAAGTAAAGGAAATTTTCTCAAGAAATTTGGAAAATCCTGCTTCTAATCATGTTCTTTGTATTAACATATCCACATCTAGTTTTTGTTTGTTCAATGTTGCTTTAAATGTTCCACCTGAAGACGATGCAGGGTTTGAATCTGGAGAGGCCCTTAGCCATGCTCATTAACAGCCATAGGCCAGGACCCCAAACAATAGGACAGTGGAGGGATAGCTGCATAGGGAAGAAGCAAAGGTGGAAAAGAGATGAATAAAGTAGCACCAATGGCAGTATAAAATCCCCCGAAAATGTGAAAAATGACAAAGGAGCCCTATACATGAGAATTTTAGTTCAAAGGAAACTTCACAGAATCGTTTATAGATAGCTGTTTCTGTCAAAGGACCAAATGCCACACTAACACTAATTATCTAATAGGAAAGGTTAAGGGTACCATAGAGAAAGAAGACCACAGATTTAGCACCCCCAAAAAGCTGAAGTGTGGTCATTATGAAGCTCAACGATATCTACAGAAAATCAAAAACTACACAGCTCCCTACAAAGGAAAAAAAAAATCACCAAGTCTGGCATCCCATCAAAAATCATTAAACATGCAGGGGCACCTCGATGGCTCACTCGGTTGAGTGTCCGACTTCGGCTCAGGTCATGATCCCACAGTTTGTGGGTTCGTGCCCCGCGTCAGGCTCTGTGCTGACAGGTCAGAGCCTGGAGCCTGCTTCCGATTCTGTGTCTCCCTCTTTCTCTGCCCCTGCCCTGCTCACACTCTGTCTCTCTCAAAAATAAACATTAAAAAAAAATTCTTTTTAATTATCAAACATGCAAAGGAGAAAAATGCTAGTTATAATGAGGAGAAAATCCATCAATGAAAATGGACCTAGATGTGCACAGATGATAGAATTAGTGGATATTAACAGTAAACTGTACTCCATATATTCAGGAAGCTGGCGGGAAACACTGAACGTCCAATAAGAGACATGGAAGATATTTTTAAAAAAGATCCAAACTGAACTTCTAGGGATGAAAATAATGATGTCTGCAATGAAATATACCCCGGATTAGGATTAGCAACAGATTCAACATTGCATGAGAGAAGATTAATACATCTGTTAAACACAGAAATAGGAATCACCCAAAATGAAAGAGCGAAGAAGGAATACCCCCTGCAAAAATAAACAGAGCATTGATGAGCAGTAAGTCAACTTCAAGCTCCTTAAAATATGCATAATTGGAGTCCCGGAAGGAGAACAGAGGGGAAGAAAAAAACACTTGATGAATTAGTAGTAAAAACATTTCCAATTTTGATGAAAAGTATAAGCCCATAGATCCAAGAAAGGAGCTATTGAGTAAACCCAAATCTTGGTGTAAATCAAGGTAGTAGCAGCGGAAGTAGTTAGAATTGGTCAGATTCTAGACATGTTTTGAGGGTAGAGCCAATAGGACTCATTGATGATTTGAATTTGATGCGTAAAAGGACTCCAAGGTTTTTGGCCAGAGGAACTGGAAGACTGAAATATGGCAGATGACTTTCATTTAAAAGGCCCAGGTGGACTAGGAACCCTCAGTTCAGACCCGAGCTGACCATTTCTCAACTTTCTGATTTAGAAATGTATCTCTGTGTTAGTTTTTACTGATAGCCTCTGGTGTCCAGAGCAACAATAAAGAGTTAGGATGAAAACTACTCACACTGTCCTTCCAGAGATATGCCAAGCTCAAACTTCCAAAATGGTTCTTGAATGGGAATCTCTCGACTCTTTTCATCTAACCAGGCTCCCAGCCCACATTCAGACGCTGTGGATTATCATCAAAGGTGCAGTTATCCAAGCATCCAAATGTTGTGGTTTGCCCTTTCACAATGAAAACTCCTTGCTTAGAGACAGAGAGGACAAGAGAATGCTGCGCAGTGTCCGGGGCTCCTTTGCTTCTCCCAGTTGGCCATGGCAGAATGGCTTCTCAGCATCATTTACAATCCTGGCACATTTTATGCTTGCAGGTCCTGCCTGGATGTGTCCACGAACTCATGTGTCACCTGACAGACCGGCAGAAAGAGAAGAATGGCAGGGGCCGTTTCTTTTTTTAGACGAATTAACTTCATTAATGGGATTCAGGTTATGACAGAAGGTGGGAAAATTAAGCATCATGATCTTTCACCAGCGATATATTTATAAATGGACACCGTGACTGCCATATTTCTCACCATGAAAAGGAAGTCTGAAAAAGTGTAACTCAATTTTTTTCACTAATTACACGTAAAGAATAATCTGGAGGAAAAAGGCATAATTTTGCTATTTGGAAGCTTCCCTACAGTGTTGGACCGAGGGCCTGTGCTTTGGGAAGTCTTCCTGGAACTTCAATACTAACCCACCAGAAGAGGAAGGTCCCAGATGGCCCCTCAATGTATTGCATTCCACTCTATAGCAAATACAGGTCGGTCTGTGGTGAGAGGCCAGCATCCTAACATAAATATAATCAACTTTTTGATTCAGTAGGTTTCACGGAGGCCTGTAAGGCACTGTGCCAGAAGCAAGGGGTGGGGATAGAGTTGGGTGGGAGTGGTACAGGGGTGTTGGAAGAGAAAAGCACATAAGATTGACCAGAATCCTTGCCTTACAGAGGCTCACATGCTAGTGGAGAAAAGAGGCACACAAAGAACCATATTGTGAGATAAACTGACTGAGGTTCCTTGCAGGGTACACTCATGATCTCCCAAGTTGGGTTCAGCTTATAGAGTGTTTGCTCAGAAGCCTGTAAGTCAACATCGACATTCTGACTTTTTAGGATGGGGGCAATGGACAGCAGAGGCCCATCTCTACCTGGAAGTTTCTGCTGCCTGCTCTCATTAGAATTGTCCAAGGTTGCCCCAAGGAGGCCAGTGGGCCATTTTAGCCAAGAAGTGAAGAGTCAGAAAATAGACATGGATCTGCTGGCTGAAGCAGAGGAAATCATGCAGACTCCCGCTCACGTTGAAACATAGCCTAAAGTGAAACTTTTCTTGGTCTGAAAAAGTTTCATAACTGTCCTCAGGATGTGTTTCATTTTCATGCCCTGTTTGCATGCTTCACGGCTTCCTAGTTCTACTAAAAGCAGAAGTGCCAAAATATTTTAATAAAGTTTCTTCTTATGGCACGGAAAAGCCAGGTGTTAACAGTCAATAACATGACGGAAAGAGGATGCAGACATTCCTGAGAGACTAAACCTTCCCTCGAGGAGCAGCCACATGATCTGGCCACAACCTTTGGGTTTGCTTTTTTTTTTTTTTTTTTTTTTTTTTTTACGGTCCGCTTTGAATTTATGGGGCAGACCCATTTGGGATCCTGAAGCACTCTGCAGATAAGGTCCAGAGTGATTTTCCATTTGTAAGTTAAGAAACCTGAAATGCAGACATATGTTCCGTCCCTAGCAGAGCCACAAGGGACAACCTCTTGGTCCCTCACTGAGTCGCAAACTAGGGGAGATTCTCTTTAAGGACAGGGTCACTATTGCTTATGTCTCCTTCTGCAGAAACTGTTGGGTTGACTCAACAAACTATCACAAACTCATCTGGAATTAATCTGAAAATGGGGCTGCTAAATCAGGAACTACAAGTGTCTGGGATGTTGTAAGACCCCTGGAATCCTCTTTCAGTTGCTAATGACATTGTCATTCATAAATAACTCCATCCTCCCACCCCAGATTGAAAGGTGAAGAGCTAAGAAAAGTTATAAGGAAGTCTTTTGGCGGGTTTATCCCAATGTAGGGAAATTCAGCTTTTAGCCTATATTCACCAGCAGTGGCCAAGGGAAACAGGAATGAGGAGTGGAGTTTCCAGGAAAGAGTCTGGCACATTCAGGGAACCGCAACTCTGGCTGGACCACTTGCGGGGGCACTGGTCTTAGCAGCTGAAACAGAAGATATACACCAGATCCGAAGATCCCAAAGGGCCTTATAGCCTACATAAAGAGTCTGGAGTTTTCCCAAGAACACAGGGGGAGCAGCCGAGAGGTTTTAAATAGGGAGTGATATAGTTGTGTTTCGGAGATTTCTTTTTTACTGTGGTATGGGGAATGAATTAAAGGTGGCATCTTATCCATCTTGACACTTCTGAGAGTAGCTACAGCTAGAATACTGGCAAGGACATACTATGTGCTCAGCAAGTGTTCATGGTGAGATTCCATATCATGCCATCATGAAAATTAAGGAAATAATCTTGTAATGGGTCAGAAAATACGATCATTGTATACCAGGCGCTATGCATCCCCAACTCATTTTTGGATTGTTGCCTCATTCCAACCTTACAGAGCTCAATGATTCATATAGAAAGGGCGTCATTTTAAACCTCTGTGAATCTTCGTCTAAATGCTGAAAGCAGCATCACCCTCCCCCACCCCCTTAACTGCTGGTCACTATTGTAATTTTACATTCATTTGTGTTTATTTGAGGGCCATCTCTTTTCTCCTCTAAGGCTTTGAACTCCTTGAGAGTAGGGACAATATCCTTACTGTTTTTTGCTCACCACCGTGCTCCCAACAGCTAGCACGGAGTCTGGCACACGGTGACAATAAATATTTACGGAACGAATGAATAAATGAACAGATAGATGAAGCGTTACTGGGAAAGACCAATTAATCCCAACGGGAGAAGATATGCAAACACTTCCTGGGCATTTGAGCTGGGCCTTGAAAAGGAGGAGGTTCTTCCAAAGTAGGATGTGGTATGGGTGGCAGGAGGGACAGGGACATTCTTGGAAGAAAGACAAGAACAGGGAAAATCCCCTAAGGGCAAAAGCTGCACAGAAGGTTCAGGGAACCGTGAGTGGTTTGCTGTGGTTGGCACAGGACGTGTTGGTGGTGGGCAATGAAACTTGAGAAGCGGAGACCAAGAGATGGAGGGGCACGAAAGCTTCAACAGTTTATGGCTGGTGTCGCAGGGAGGCTCTTGACATGCATCGTTCTGGTCCTCATAATAAACTATATAAGTAGTTCGACAGGTGACGCCCTGGGACCAGCAGCACCAGCATCAGTGTCACCTAGGAACGTATTAGAAATGCAGCTTCTTAAGTCCCTCACAGACCTGCCGAGTCAGTAGCTCTGGGGACAGGTCCCAGCACTCCATTGCAACAGGCCTGCCAGGGGATTCTGACACAAACTAAAGTATGAGGACCACTGCCCTGTAAGTTAAGAATTCTTATCCCATATTTTACAGGTATACAAAGTAAATTCAGAGAGGTACGGTAACTTATATATGGTTGCACAGCCAATTGATTGATGGTCAAGTTGATTTATCTAACCCTCAAACCCCCGATCTTCGGGTACCATGCTGCCTTACTCCTGACAGGGGATTTTTTTTCTGGACACACTGGTGAGCCACACAACATTTTTAATGAAGGGAATGACTTGATCACATTTGCATTTCAGAAATACCATCCGGGCAACAGAGGACGGATTGGACAAGAACTGTCAGGCAAGGGGATCAGTGAGGAGGCTGTTGGTATAAACCAGCAAGAGGTAACGAGGGCCATATGATCAAGATTTTGTACCTGAGAAAACTGAAGGACAACATATTTCTCTTGCTTCATTTACTCTTAAATCATTGAAGGATAGTATCTCCCGAGACAAATCAGAAATGGTCGTTCTGACTTGTGTATCATTTCTGTCCAGAATCAAAGTGTAAAAATCTTGGTTGAATGGGGATGGGTTGGAATTGCAAAAAATGAGAAGGGAGAAACCCCTGACCTCCATCAGGTAACCAACATCTGAATGCGTCTTGCATGTAGTTTCAGGGCATGGTAAACATGATACCTACCCAGTGAATTCATTCCATTCACCTCTCCCACTGCTGCTCTGCAGTCTGGAACCTGCTTTCCCCATCTTTTTTTTTAAGCTTTTTATTTTAAGAGAGACAGAGCAGGGGAGGGGCAGAGAGAGAGAGAGAGAGAGAGAGAGAGAGAAAATCCCAAGCAGGCTCTGCACTGTCAGTACAGAGCCCAATGTGGGGTTCAAACCCACAAACGGTGAGATCATGACCTGAGCCCAAACCAAGAGTCAGATACTTAACCGACCGAGCCACCTAGGCACCCCTCCTCACCTTTTATTTCCTTTTGACTGGGGCCTCCGGAGGGCTGGGTTTTATTAGTCCTCAGATCATGGCCCATTATCTTGGGCCTGCAGAAGGCCCTTCTCTTGTTTTATTTATGTGTTTATTCCCTTTCATCACCATCTCCCAATCTCATTTTCCTTTGGCCTTGTGGATAACCATCCTGATGTATTCCACATGTATCCTTTTGTTTGTATGTATTCTTATAAAATACAGAGTTGTTTTAACTTCTGTAAGCATACTGCATTAAATGTGGCATGCTGTTTTGCATTTATTGACTCAACATTAGTTAGATCTATCTGATCTGTTACTTACTATCACATAGTATTCCAGACTGACCCCACTTCCTGCCTTTCCACTCCCCCAGAAGTAGACACACAGATCATCTCCCACTCACCACCACCATTATGATTGTCAGTGCTTCCATGAACATCCTTAGAGATGTCCCCCATTGACCCTCTGAGCTGCACACCCAGAAACTGAATTGCTAAGTCATGGAGTATGTGCTGAATTTGATCATGGACTAACCAGACTGCCATCCAGCATGGCTGCTCCAGTCTCTACTACCAATACTACATGAGGGCTCCTTGATCCAACATCCTCATCAACATTTGCCACTTTCCACTTTTCAGACATCATCTTTCCATGCGGTGATCCCATTGAGCATCTCTTCAAATACTTTCTAGCTTGTTGGTTTCTTCCTTCTCTCTCCACATTCTGTGCCCAGGAAAATTAGTCTACCTCTGTACTGATGACTTCCTACTGAAAACTGGCTAGCCCTGGCTCTTTCCTGAATTCCATGTGCACATACCCAAATATACTCTTGCATTTCTCATAGAACGTCTCAACTATGGCATATTTAATTTAGAGCTTTTAGTTCCCACCCATCCATTGGCAAAATATCATATGCCTTGTCTTTCTCATATGAGTAAATGACACCACCATCCACTCAGTTTTCAGGACAGAAATCTAGAAATCCTCTTTGGTTGCTTTTGGTTTTTCAACCTTCCACATCCAATCCTTCAGCAAATCTAGAAGGCTTCACTCCCAAATTATATCTTGAATCCATCCATATCTCTTCATCTCCGCTCTATCCCTTACAGTATATCATGCCATGATTTGTGTTGAGTTGACACATTTTGCAATATGTAATTATTTTATCTCCTTGCTGTCTCTATCTCCTGTTAGACTATCATTTCCAAGAAGGCAACAACCATGTCTGTTTTGGTTACCATTATGTCTCCAGGACCCAGCACAATGTGTGGTGTTCATTAAATATTTGCCGAACAAGTGATTTCTTTCATTTTGATTCAACTCTCTAGACAGCTGAGCAGACAAATACCAATCAGAATGTGAAGATACAGACTATGTATAAGAATTGATCATTAATGCTTGTTTTTAGCCCCATATTGGCAAGCATAACATCCAGGACATGAAGCATGCGCGATAAATAGTACTGGAATTAAAGCAAATATGCAGTATTTTGAATATGCTGAAAATGGCTTCCGTGTGACTACATGACTTTGAACATACACAGAACTTCCTCTTTCCTTGGTGGGATTGTTACCTATGCCATGATCAGTGTTCATTTAAAATACTATGGTATGGGCTAAATTATGAAAGCAAATTATGAAAGCTTTGGGAAGACCACAGCCCTGAAGATATCTGGGTTCTGAAATTAGTGGAAAATAGTTAAAGAAACCGGCATGAGAAGTGCCTATATAAATGAGGGGTTTTATTGGCCACTGAGCTCAGTGGTAGGCAGATCTGCTTTGCATCTGTGCAAGAGCTGACTTCACAGACTAGAAAGAGCCATTCAGAAAGTGAAGGCAGTCTGCTCTGTGTGGGTGGTGAAGGAAGATGAGGCAAAGTAGAGACACTGAGGGTCAAGATAGACCTTGCCGCGGTGGACACAGAGCTACTAGAAAGAGAATTCTCGGATACTAGTCTGCTTCCAAAACACTTGGGGTAAATATGTCAACATGCAGATTCCCAGACCCCATCACAGACCTTTTTGAAGGTCTAGGATTGGGCTTAGGAATCTACATTTTATCAAGCACGCTAGGGGACTGGGCCACATGCTGAGAAAACTCACACTAGAGAGACTGACCCAAAGAATAGTCTAGAACAAAAGTTGAAGAGGCCTTTGTAATGGACAGCCTGGCTTTAACAATGAACAGAAACTCAGCTTCAAACAAACAGAAAAGGACAAAGAATGGTGCAGGGACAAGGATAGGGCTCCTGAAGCCAAGAACCATAGAACCTTCCCAATCCAGGGGCAAAGGAAATGACTACGAGGTCAGTGAAGGTCATGAAGCTTGGGTGCTTAGGTCTTTGAGGTTCTCCTCTTCTAAATCTAATCAGAAGTTTCTCCTTCCAAAAGCTATTATCTGTTCGTTAATATAAAAAGTACCTGATACATTGTTTTGTGGTAATCTACTCAGAGAGATAGAACATGTAAGTAAAAGTATGGAATTTTTACAAAATGATAGACAATGAGTTCTGGTAATGGGAACAAACTAAAATCTAAGGTCCCAAGGAGGTAGTCATTAAACTATCAGATAGGTATCAGAGTGGGAAAGATTTCTTAGAAAACATCAATCTTAAGCTGGATCTTGACAGAAGCAATGGTAACCAGAATCTTCTACAACATGGATGGACTCTTGTATTACCTCTATAATATAAAAGATGGAATAGCATATAACTGACAAAGAGAAGAAAGGAAAGACAGGAGCAAAAGCAAAGGACAGGGCCAGAGATGAGACTTTCACTCCCATCTATGTTTGGAGATGGACACAGATTTGGGTTAGAGTATAAGAAAGACCTTTTTTGGGATTATCTTTTTAATATTCTCTTTAAACCATCCGAATTCCACTTCTGAGGTCCTACGCTACTGAAACAGTAAGCTATCATTACCATTTATCCATAAGGACTCTACCACTTGTGATTGAACAGAAATCCCGGGGACTTAGGTCACACCAAAGCAGTGAGCAGGACTCTGGGTCGTGACACTCACACGTCCTGGAACAAAAGTCATTTCGGTCCCTATGGGCTCTTCAGTACCGTAGCTCTGTTATCAGGGACCCTGGCTCTTCAACAAAGCAGCCTAATCCTAGCTAGGCTCATTCACATGCTCCTCCAGTCATTCCTGTCTGAGTTCCTTCCATGCCCCAGCCCTGCAAGCAAGGTGGTCCAAGGTACACTTCTGAATCCAGCCTGTAAGAGTCTCTGAACCAAGGAATGGCCACACCAGAGGAGCTACTTAAAACCGGGACATCAGTAGGAAACACAGAGAACAAGATGACATTATCTCCATCTCTCCGTCTCCATCCATATTTATACCTCTAGCCACAAATGCACACATATATATATTCATATTCTTGCTTCTTTCAAGATTAAAACGATGAAATTCCTGGTAGTAGATTTAGCTGAGCTCTCCAAGTATTGGCCAGAAGCTCTTTAAAGGCTTCAGGAGGCAAATTGCATTTATAAAATAAAACACTGACCACATTCATTCACTCCTATTTTATATTTATATGGTGACTTTTGTACTAGATATTCAAATGTGCTTCATTATGCTTTATGACTGTAATTTGCATACTGAAATAATATTTGAACTGAGGCACTTGGGAGTGATTTATAATGTTTTCACCAGTTCCTGTGCTCTAGGATAAAGGCGATAGAGATCTATACAATCAGAGAACTTTAACTGCAAGCTTTTGTCTCACTCAAACTTGGCCTAAACCTTTCATAAAAATGATGAGCTGTTAGTAATACAAAAATGGCAGCAGCCTGGTCGTTATCCTGATTGGGGCGAGGTCGGACCTCCCCAGCTACACCTGGTGGAGTCATGACAGGCATGATTCTCAGTCCCGTGGTTTGAGGCCCGCCGGGATCCGGTCGGTCTAGGGCTCCAGGCTGCCACCTGCAGCCCATAAACCCCAAACTGGAGACTCAATCCCCCTGTCTGAGCTGAGACCAAGCCGGCTGCGAGACATGGAGAATTGAGAGAGTGTTCGAGCTGCCTTATAGACTCAAAGGTCTTTTCTGTAAGGTGAGGTACTTGGATTTGGTCAGGGGCTTTCCTGGGACAGTACTCACTCATGGTCCACACAGCCTTCCTCGGCTCTCAAAAGTGAAGCCAGTTTGCATGCTTGATGTAGTAGGCTGTCTCAGGAGATTGCTTTTGAGAAAGGGCTTCAGTTACTAAAAGAAAAAAAAAAGAAAGATATTGAAAACCAACCCACTACATGATGGATAAATTTCTCTTGGGCCACCTGGGTGGCTCAGTCGGTTGGGCGTCCGACTTCAGCTCAGGACATGATCTCATAATTCATAGGTTCAAGCCACACATTGGGCTCTGTGCTGAGAGCTCAGAGCCTGGAGCCTGCTGTGGATTCTGTGTCTCCCTCTCTCTCTGCCCCTCCCCAACTCATGCTTGCTCTCTCTCTCTCAAAAATAAATAAACATTAAAAAAATTAATAAATAAACCTCCTTTCACCCTGGCATGTCTTGTCCTTGGTAGCAATTCTGATCTTGCTGTCTTCGTTCTCTAGCAACCGAGGCTTCCACCCTATTATAAGACTGCACTGTGTCTCCCCAAATTTCCTATGTTGAAGCCCTTACCATCATGTGACTGTATTTGGAAATAAGGCTTTCAAGAGATAACTAAGGTAAAAATGAGTTCCTAAGGGAGGGGGCCTGAATCCAATGGGGCAGGCGTCCTTAGACGAACAGGAAAGGACATCAGGGCTGTGCACGCTCACAGTAAAGGCCATGTGAAGACACGGTGAGAAGGTGGCCACCTATAAGCCAAGGAGAGGGGCCTCAGGAGAAACCAACCTGCTTGACCTTGGACTTCCAGCCTCCAGAAATATGAGAAAATAGATTTTTGTTATTGAAGATGCCCAGAATGTGGTATTGTTATAGCTGTCCTCACAGGCTAATAAAATCCCCAATGATCCAAGATTTAACTGTCACTTGTTGAGCACCTACTATGTGCCCAGCATGTTTCAGCCCTGGAGATATAATGGTAAGTACAACACACAAACCTTCTTTTTTAGGTCATGTTCTAAGAGGCAGGTTCAGGAGCCAAATTGTCCAGTCTCTGCTACCTGCTAGTAGTTTGATCTTGGGCTAGCTACCTAACGCCTCCATGCCTCAATTTCCCACATCTACAAAGTGAGTATGGTAACAGTAACATCAGAGCTTTTGTGAACATTGAGAAAATTATCGTTTGCAAAGCGCTTAAAATAGTACCTGGAAGGTAGGGAGTGTTAGCTATTATGTTTCACTGTAGTCAACACGGACAAAAAATAAACATATTACCTAATTCCAGGTAGTGGTAAGTGCTATGAAGAACGATACAGCAGGTAGGGGATTGAGAATGATGGGGCCAGGAAAGACTTTTTGGGGGCACCTGGGTGGCTCAGTGGGTTGAGTGTCCCACTTCGGCTGAGGTCATGATCTCACAGTTCATGAGTTGGAGCCCCGCATCAGGCTTTGTGCTGACAGCTCGGAGCCTGGAACCTGCTTCGCATTCTGTCTCTCTCTCTCTCTCTCTCTCTCTCTCTCTCTGCTCCTTCCCTGCTCACATGCTGTCTCTCTCTCAAAAATAAATAAATTAAAAAAAATTTTTTTAAGACAAGGAAAGACCTTTTCGAGGGTCTTTGAAGCCTAGTCCTGAGTATTTATTAGTTCTGAATAAACTGAATTAAACTGCACAAACTCAATTATTGTCCTGAATAAACTGAGTCAACCGGTCATACAGAAAATGTTCCCAGCAAAAAGAACATCAAACTGCAAAAGCCCTGGGGTTGGAAGATGTCTGGCACGTTATAGGAACCGCAAAAAGACCAGTGTGGTGGATCTGGAAAGTTCTTGTACACCTGGAAAAACAACCCCCCAGTGAGGTAGAGCAACATGAGTTGGCAGAGAAGGAACAAAATTAAGTCAGGGAGGCAAGGAAGGTGCAGCTAATAGAAGGTTTGATTAGGCCAGACTTCCCCAACTTCCCTGATATTCAGCAATCACCTTGCAAACATGTTAAATATACCAATCGCCAGGGCCTTCCCCTCCGGACATTCTGATTTCATAGTCTCAATGCCGACTCCACAGTAAGTAGTGTATTGAGCAGTAAGGACACATCAATGAAAAAGACCACAGTCAAAAAATATTCTGTCTCGATGGGGTTTATTCTAATAAGGGAAGACAGAAAATAAACATTTTTATTTTTTAAACATTTGTTTATTTTTGTTTTTTTTTTTTTAATTTTTTTTTTCCAACGTTTATTTTTATTTTTGGGACAGAGAGAGACAGAGCATGAACGGGGGAGGGGCAGAGAGAGAGGGAGACACAGAATCGGAAACAGGCTCCAGGCTCTGAGCCATCAGCCCAGAGCCCGACGCGGGGCTCGAACTCACAGACCGTGAGATCATGACCTAAGCTGAAGTTGGACGCTTAACCGACGGAGCCACCGGGAGCCCCTGTATAGTCGCTGTTCTAGGCATTTAAGAGATATGACAGCGAAGAACCCAGACAGAGGCCCTGATCGGATGGGAGAGGGACTGAATGTACTGAGAAGGCGATTTCTGAAAGTGCCAAGTGCCTTAAAGATAATAGAATGGGAATTGAGAGGGCTCATTCTGCATCAAGTATTCTTCTGGGTGGCTTATCTAGTTAGCCTACTTCAACACTACAATAATCTTATAAATTTGGCGCTATTACTATCACATTTTACAGATGAGGAAACTGAGGCCCACGGAAATTAAAGGATTTATGAACCTAGTTCAACTCCTCAACTTCTTTGTGCTCCTGTTTCTTCCTCTGCAAGATAGGAATAATAACAATAATTAGAGACCTGGCATAGGGTTGTTTTGATGCCTAAGAGAGTTCAGCGTGTAAAGAACTCACAACACTCCTCAGCACACAGTAAGGGGAGGTTGTTACTCCCATTTTACAGTGAGGAAACCCTGCTTCAGAAAGGGCTAAGTTTGTTACCCAAGTTCACACGCTGAATGAGTGAGAAGTGGTACCTGGTCCATGAATATTTGTTACCTGAAGGGCAGGACCGTGTCCCTATGCAGCTCCTGCTCCCTCCCGAGCCCACATCCTTTGCAACACGGCGTCTGTGTGCATGGGCAATCAGGAGTTAACGACGGGCTAAAAATATCTTTTATTTCAGCTCTCTTCTCCACGCCTAGAGATACTCGGCAAACTGTATTGCAGAATTAGGACATGTGCGGTGTTAAACTGTGGCACAGAATCACAAGGAAACAACCAGAGGAGAGAAGGGCATTCGGTAACATGAGAAAAAAGTGAGAAATAAGCAATATGTCTCTGTTTTTCTCATCATCAGATTACTTGCCACATCTCACGAGTGTATTACCATTTCTTCAGATTTTATAGTTTAAAAAGGAAAATAATAGCGTATATATAAGCAATGCTTGGGGAACTTACGCTAGACGTCAAGGACCTATTTAGCAGTCTCAGTTCCAGGAGGAAGGCGTTACGGGGCTGGTCCGGCTGTAATCTTCCCAGTTCTGTGCAATCAAGGATGCCATCGGGTACCAGCCAAACAAATATTAATCAGTGTGAACTCTAGGTCACCCCTGGGGTACGCTCTCAAACGCTGCCTGCTACCATGCACTGCCTGCTCAGTGCTGCAGGTGTGAGGGACCAAGCTCCCCAGCACTGTTATTTATATCCTGCAGCATAAAAGACAGAAGGGACTCCTGGCCTTAATGCTAGCTTGTCACATTGAACGGTCCACAACCTGAGTGTTTAGTAGTCAGAGAGATGCTTTCTTCTTCTGTGACTTTTAGTAGGCACATTCCTATCCTGAAAACAGTTATTTCACAACCATCCAAGAACCCGGCAGCCCTCAGGAACCTGGAAGGGATCCGACGTCTTCAAAGCATTTCCTCCAGGAAGGAAACAGGTGCCCTTATTTCGTGGTGTTCCAGGTATTCAGGTCAGTCTCCCCCGCATAAAAAAACAAACAAAAGGTGCCGCTGCTCCTTAAACAAAACAGCCTCCTTCGCATCTTACGTTCCTGGAAAGGCTCAGACAAATACATGTTGGTCCAGGCTCCTGTCCACATGTCTGTTACAGCAGGTATCATTTTGCCTCGAGTTCATTTGTCTGCTGTTTGTGTCCCCCCACAGGCCGGGAGCTCCCTGAAGGCAGGGACCAGGGCGCACTGGCCTCTGGTTCCTTGGAAGGTAGACAAGAAGTGGAGAAAGGAAAGAGAGGAAGGAGAAGGGAAAGGGGCAGAGAAGGGCGGGGGCGGGGGGAGAGATAAGTGTGAGTCGCCGAGGCAGCCAGCCAGATGGAGGGGAGGCCTACCGTGGGCTTCCTCCTCCAGTTTGCCCTGCCTCGTTCCATCAAGAGACAGAGGGACTTGAACCAGAAGAGGTTCGTGACCTTTCTAGCATTCTTAGTTTAACAAAAAAGGACGGTGTTTGATGGCTCTAACCAGAGTGGTTTTCTTTTTCCTCAAGTCAATTCTACAGATTTATCGAGGGCCCATTATTATTAGGTGAAAGTATACATTTTTGTATCACATTCAAAAACATCGACATCATTTCAGACGGCTGGTCTCCAAACCTTCAGCGTTCATTAGTGCGGCACCCTTTCTGAAACTGCAATCTCACTGTTGTGTAGTACTTTCATTTTCTCCCCCCAAGGCCAACCTCAGAATTTTCAAGGCGTCTGCTGCGAGGCCCCCTTCGACCGGTCAGTTAGGAAGACTTTCCCCTACCCCCAAAACCTCAAATATATTCAGCCTCTGTGTTGCCATGGACTAAAACTCCCTCAGAAGTGATGTCTCAGTGTGGAGTTCTCCGTATTATCACACTCCTCTGAGAAACCATCCACTGAGCGTCCCAGTTATTAATTTAACCAAAGGGACTGTGAGAGTAGGCCGTGGACTCTGCAGGGCCACACCGAAGGAGGGTGATTTGGTCGGAAGCCACCCTTTGATATCTTGATTTTGTTTTTCCCACCTAAAAAAGATTTTATTAGGTGGATGTTCTGGGCTCTCTCTTTATAGTAGTTTGGTTGGTTGGTTAATAGAATGTGAATTAGAATTTAAAGGCATTTAGAAGCATCCCCTGTACCCAGAGTACTACAAGTAAGGTCCATCAGGGCAACGACTGTGTGTGCCCTGTGTATGCCCTGTGTACGTGGGTGTATGCCACCCACGTCGATCTCCCCAGAGGGACATCTGGTGTACTGATACAAGTGCGTGGTGCACGGTAACGTGGAGAGAGAAATGCGTAACGTGACTCGCAAAGAAGTCAAATAGTAGAGACCTGGAAGAACTCTTGGGGAAGCCATTACAGCTGTGTTTTATAAACTTCTCTGACAATTAGAGTTACCTGGCCACTTGTTAAAAATATAGATTACCCGGCACCCACCACCTGACCTCCTGATTGCCAGATCTATGAGGGAGACAACCAGAATCCATATTTTAAACAAGCTACTCTGGTGATTCTTTTAGAGTATACAATTCAGTGGTCTCTAGTATATTTACAGAGTTGTGCAAGCACCACCACCATTCAATTCCAGAATGTGCTTGGCATCCCCAGAAGGAAACCTTGTACCCATCAAGCAGCTGCTCCCCACTCGTCCTCCTTCAGTTCCTGGAAACCACTCATCTACTTTCTGTCTCTACGGACTTGCCTACTCTGGACATTTCATATAAATGGAATCATATAATATGTGGCCTTTTCTGTCTGGCTTCTTTCAATTAGCATGACGTCTTCAAGATTCATCTATGTTGTCATGTGTATCGGTACTCCATTCCTCTTCATGGCTGAATAGTATTCTGTTATGTGGACAGACCGCATTTTGTTTAGCCATTTGCCAGTTGATGCACATTCACGTTGTTTTGATTTTTAGACTCTTATGAGTAATGTTGCTATGAGAAATTACCATGAGGACAATTCTCCCGCAGTGTGTCGTGGTAGTTGGTGACGATAAAAGTCCCGCAGTTGGGGAAAGAGAGACAGGATTTCTAGAAGGGACACATCCAACCTCACACAAGAAGTTTCAGCGGCAGAGCTGGACTCAGAGTGCAGACCTCCCAGCCAGGACTCTGTCCCTTCCCCACGGTGCCCATCCCAGGCAGAAATCTAGAAATCTGTATGAACCTTTTTTTTTCTTCAGCTTTTTATTTTTTAATAATCTGTAGACCCAACATGGGGCTCAAACTCATAACCCCAAGATCAAGAGTCCCATGCTCTTCTGGCTGAGCCAGCCAGGTGCCCCTTGTGTGAACCTTTTAAAAATATTTCTTCCCGGGGGTTTGAAGGAGTGTACAGGTTGAGCTGCCATATCTGAACAATCCATAATTGGTGAGGTCCTGTCAGGCACTGGGTTGAGTAACTGCTTCTCCCAAACAGTTACAACCCACTGGAAGAGAATGGATAGCTTCTTGGGGACCCTCACTCATTTAGCATGGGTTGGAGAGTGGATAATATAACCATCGACTCATCTACCTGGAGGAAGTTAAAGTCGCTTCCATTTCTCTGTCGGATACCCTAGAGTAGCATTGAGTGCTCTTTTTCTTGGAAACCCTCTCCACTCGGCCGACTGCTATCCTTGTTGAACTTGAACATTTGAAGGAGAAACAGTCTGCAAACAGGCACCGATTTTTCGGTGCGGCATGACTTGTAGGGGCAAATGTCCATTGGGGACTTATTTTCTAGGCACCAAATACTGATTGAAGGCGTAGTTAACTATGTATGAAATTTTAGCTCCCTCAATTAATTGGGGGCACTAAATTATGGCTGCTCCAAAGAGCAGAAAGACTTTATGAAAATTGAACCCATTAAAGGGAATTCTCCCAGGTTAGGAGCAATAAACTACAGCAGCCTGCGATAATGATGACCTTTAGCAAGAACAGCTAACTTCCCTGTCGGTGGAACAGGTATCAGAGGGCCACACTGGAGGCTGGGCGGAAAGAGCTGGCAAAAGGCCAATCCAGTTAAGCTAGACCAACTATTAGTCCTAAAATAAAACTGGACTGACTTTGGTTGCTTAATCAGCATTCACAGTAATTTTTCCTTTCCTCTTTTATTCTTTTTTTAAAAATGATATCTGACAAAAAATATATTTTCTATATGGGCCAGTAGCTTCTCCTTCCAAAAGCAATGAAGCTGTGGATTAAACAAGCACCCAGTACAGACGAGGCACTTTGTACTCAACAGGTGCTTTGAATGAATGAATTGATGACAGGGTTTACCAAGGAAATAGGCCCTGTCTGTGAAAGCTTGCAATGGCCATAGATGAAATTCTAGAAAGTTTTCAAAGTGATAATAATTGAGGTCATAGTCATGGGACAAAACCGAAACAAAACAGTAATGACAAAACCGAATCAGAAGTTCCAAGGAAACATATTAAAACATCAGAATGGGGTCAGGGTCAGATAGACTTCTTAGAACACACTGGACTTCACAGAAGTAATAGTAACATCAGAATCTTGTATAAATGAATATTTAAAATGTATTCATATATTATCTGTTTAATAATAATAATAATAGGAGGAGGAGGAGGAGTAGAAGGGGACGGACAGAAGGAAAGAGAAGAGCAAAAGCAAAGGAACATGACTAGGAATGAAGAGACCAGGCCCAGGAGGTCAGGATAGCTCAGGTACCCTTTGTATCCCATCATCCTTTGCTTCCAGGAGCTGCCTGGCTCCCTGCCTTAGTTTGTAAACTTTCCCACACCCAAGTCAGTTTGCACTTGGGAGTTCCATCCTGCCAACACTTGGAGCCTAGTTCTTGGCCTCAGGATGCACGGCCTCCATCTCACGATGACGTAGACCCAAATGTTGTTGCTGGTTCAGGGCCTGCTGTTCAGACCTGATACTTCTGCACCGAGGATCCACATTCTGGCTGTGTGAATTGGCAACTTCTGTTGATGAGTTCATCTGGGCTTGTGGATTCGCTTCCTGCTGCCCAGCTGTCCTGAGCTGAGGTTCCAATTGCCAGTATCCAGCCTCTGTATTCTCCAGGATTGTTCCCCTCCCCGGCCAAGGACGCTTGCTCCGGCATCTGGAACTCACCCATTTCCCCCTGTGTTTGCCTGCTTCCTGGAAAAGTCGTTACTTCATGATGCTGAATTTCTGTTGGTGTTCCAGTCCTGGGGCTCTAGACTTGACCTCCCCACCTGGACCAGTGGTAACTGGCAATGCCAATTACTTGGCAATACCGAGTTACCTCTTAGATAAAGCCGTTGACTCCTTAACACCAAGTGAACTTGGCAAGTCTCCTTTCTACTCACTTTGTATCCTCCACCACCAGCCCTACCCCTTGAGTTCTCTGAATTCCTTCATCACTTGTCTCTAAAAGCATGGTCACCTATTCACACTTCCAGAAATTTCATCCATTGACTATTCATTAAGCACTTACTATGTGCCAGGCACTCGGACGTGGAAACAAACGTGGAGAAACTGGTCTGAGGCAAAGATAGATGCTAAATAATCATTCCAAGCATTTTATAGGTAACCACAAGGGCAGCCTATTGTCTCATCAGCAAGCTATAGCCCACATAGTTACTTGGACTACAGGACATTAGAGCCCCACCCTGGACTCCCTCGGGTGCACTGAGATGACAGCTGAGCACCCTGCCCAGCAAAGTGACCACACTCCAAAAGGCAAGACATTGACATGGCCCCATTTGTTGATTTTTGCTTTTGTGGTTACATCAACCTTCTGCGAAAGCTTCTGCACAGCAAAAGAAACAATAAAATGAAACAGCCTACAGAATGGGAGAAAATTTTTGTATACCATATATCAGATAAGGGGTTAATATCCAAAATATATTTAAAAACTAGCATAACTTAATAGCAAGAAAACAACAATTTTTTTTTTAACAAAATGGCGGTTAAAAACTTGGCAGAAGAACTAAATAGACGTTTTTCCAAAGAGGACATCAAAATGGCCAGCAGGCCCATGAGAAGATGCTCAACATCGCTCAATATCAGGGAAATGCAAACCCAAACCTCAGTGAGATATCACCTCACACCTGTTAGGGATGGCCATCACCAAGAAGACAGGAGACAACAAGGGCTGGCCAGGATGTGGTGAAAAGGGAACACTTTTAACCCTGTTGATGAGAACGGAAACTGGTCCAACCACTATGGAAAACAATGTGGCAATTACTCAAAAAGTTGAAAAAAGGGGCTCCCGGGTTTCTCAGTCGGTTAAGTATCTGACTCTTGATCTGGCTCAACTCACCATCTCACGGTTCCTGAATTCAAGCCCCACACCGGGCCCTGCGCTGACAGTGAGGAGCCTGCTTGGGATTCTCCCTCTCCCTCTCTGTCCCTCCCCCCGACTTGCATGTGTGCATGAGTGTATGTGTATGCATTCCGTCTCTCTCTCTCAAAAACAAACAAACAAACAAACTTTATAAATGATTGAAAATAGATCTACCATAGAGTCCAGCAATGCCACTTCTGGGTATGTACACAAAGGAAACAAAAACAGAATTTCCATGAGATACGTGCCTACCATGTCTATCGCAGTATTATTCACACCCAAATGCCCATCAACAGATGAATGGATTTTGATATATACATAGGAATATTATTGAGGCATGAGAAAGGAGGATCTCCTGCCATTTGGTACAACAGAAACAGACCTTAAGCGTATTATGGTAAGCGCAACAAATCAGAGAAAAACAAGTACTGTATGATAGCACTTACATGAGGAATATAAAATTAAAACCAGTAAAAAACCCACAAACCCAGAGAGTAAAACGGGGGTTACCAGGGGATGGGGGGAGTGGTGGATAAGACCGATGGTGTTTCAGGGTATAAATTTGTAAGGAGTCGTATATAAGCCATGGAGATATAATGCACGTTGCAGTGAATGTAGACAATAATACTGTACTAGAATGACGCAATGTGATAAATTTGCCTCAACGGCAATCATATTACAATATAGAAGTAACATGCGGTATACCTTAAATTTACAAAATGCAATATGTCAAATTTATGAAATTAAAAAAAAAAGGCAAGACAAAGGAAACCCTTTTATTTCAAAGCTTCTGCCAGGTGTTTGTGTAGTTAAGTGGTGGCCATTAAGAGGTAAGCAGCCCGGTAATGGCTTCCATTTCTTATGCACCTACAGGCCCTGGGGCACAGTCTAGAAAGCACTAAAGTGAACAAAGGGGGGCTGACACTGCTCTGCATAATAGAGGAAAGTGCTACCTCCAGAGCAGTCCTGGGTCAGCTGAGCTGATCACTGTGGAGTCAGGAAATGTTTCTCTTCCTTAATAAGGGTTCAGACGGGCCTGTTTGGAGAATGTGTATGTGCCCTTTGGGGGCGTGCATACGTCTGTACGTCTGCTTCTGTGTCTTTCCAATGAGTACGCACTGGGTCACCTGGAAGGGGGGGCGTGTAAGTGAGCCGCCCTCTACCGCAGGGGGGACATCGAAGGGACTGGGTGGGAGGGCCGAGCCTAGCCGGAGGTCCCGAGGAAGCCCCCGACCTACGCCCCAGGATGAACTCTAACCCAGATCCGCGTTCGGGACGGGGCCCGTGGGGGATCGCCGTGGGGGATCGCCGTAGGCCAGCAGGGAAAGCACCGATTCTATTGATGGGCTGCCCGCTCCCTCTGGGCAGGGGTGACCCTCCCTGAAGCTGCGTGGGAGTCCGCGGAGGAGGCCCGAAGGTAGGCCCTTTCAAGCGCAAGGGCAAGGAAACGTCCCTACGTCCTGGAGTGAACCCTTCGGCGGCTTCCCCGTGAAAGCTGCAGGCTGCGTGCGTACCTTGGACCGCACTTGACGCTCCAGTGGCAACGGAGGCTGTGCGATGAGGTCAGAAGGGGCCGGGCGAGAAGCAACAGGCGAGACAGAGAGGCAGTGGCCTCAGGAACAGACTTGGGCCCTCTCCTCCTTCCCCAGTCAGTATCCCCCAGAGATGTTCTCTTTGACAGGGCTACGCGCGTGTGTCGCTGGCGTGACCCCATCTCTGGGAAATAGCGTGTTTAGCGGCGTGTGGCTCGAGCACAGCTTCCTCCGGTGACCTCGGTGGAAACGGTGTTCAACACAAAAGGTGCGCGGGCGACTCACGTCGGTGCGAAGCACTGTTCAACCACACGTGCCCCACGTGGCCCTCTTCAGGGACGTACGTTGCCCGCGTCTTGCACGGCGCCCGGTGCGCGGACGATTCACCGTAGCAATGGGTCCGTGCCACCCTGTGCCGAACAGAGCGTTGCTTTTCTTACACGCGCTACTGTGTTTCACGCGGAACGCGGAGACCCTGCCAACAGCAGAGTCGGAGGCCTGTGTCGGCGAGCAGGACGTCTCCGGAACACGGGAGTTTGAGACCCTCACGCCGCTCTGTTGCACGATATATGGTGCAGCGCCGTGGGTAACCGCCAGAAGCAGATGACCGGGAAAGAATGACCTCCACCGTCAGGGTCACACGAAATGACCAGGACAGGACATTGAAACTGGCCCCGGGGGAACTCATTCACTGACAGCAACTGGGGGCACCTGGCCGGCTGGGACACGAGAGCCGTGACTCTTGATCCCGGGGTTGTGAGTTTGAGCCCCACGTCGGGCCCAGACATTTCTGAGAAAAAGAGAGAGTGAGCCGCTGTTTATTGAGCCCTTGCTCTGTGCCAGGTCCTATCTGAAGGGCTTTACGTGACCGAATGGCCTTAATCCTCACAACAGCCACGCATCGTCATCGCACAAATGGAGAAACCGAGGCACACAGAAAAGTCAGGCAGTTCTCGTGGATTCTGCTGTTGCACCGCCTGCCCTCGTCACCCTGATGCTATCCTGCCTACTGAAATTAAATTGCAGAGGTGGAAAAAGAATATTTCAGGAACAGCAAACAAGGCCCAGAGGGGAGAGTCTGCGGTGTGTTCCAGGAACTGAAAGAAGGCTGGTGTGACAGGAGCGGAGTGTGCCAGGGAAGGAGCAACTGAGATGTGGGAGAAAATTGGAGGGGATCACGAGGTCAGTCACTCAAAGCCTTGTTGCTTGTGGGAAAGGGTTTGGATTTGTCCCGAAGCAATGAGAAGCTCTTGAATAGTTTTTTTTAATAAAGCCAGATTTCTTTTTTTTTAATGTTTATTTATTTTGATATTTGTTTATTTGTTTTGAAAGAGAGAGAGAACTCACACATGACTGGAGGAGGGGCACAGAGAGGGAGAGAGAGAGAGAGAGAGAGAGAGAGAGAGAGGAAGAGAGAGAGAGAGAGAGAATCCATGGAGCCTGGCTCAGGGCTCGACCTCATGACTGTGGGATCAAGACCTGAGCTGACATCGAGAGTCCGACACGTAACCAACTGAGTCACCCAGGCTCCCCAGCCCTTGAATAGTTTTGAGCAAGGGGGTGACATGATCATTTCTGGGAGAAGTGGTAGACGATTTTGGCCTTGAAACAAGTTGTAATTTGGTAACTGACTGCATATTCTCTTGCAGGGAGAAGATACGGATTGGCGAGGACCACGTGGGAAGCTTCTGAACTTGGTTTCAAGTATGCTCTGTTTGAAGTGCCTCTGGCACATCCGGCCCCCTAGATCGGTATCATCTGTCTCCCCGTGGCTTCCACCCGATAGATGTCTGTCAGTTCAAATTTCATTTGTCCGAAAAAACCCATAACCTGAACCTTGCTCACCACATGAAAGCCTGCTTCTCCCCGACTTCCCCATCTCAGTAACTGGCAACACCATCTATCTGAGTGTTCTGGCCAAAAGCGTAGGAGCCTCCCTGGATTCCTCCCTTTCCCTCTCTGCTTGCATCTAATCTATCAGAAGCTCTAAGCAGCTCTGCCCTCCAAATACATCCGTGGTCGGGCGCTCGGCTGGCTCAGTCCGTAGAGCATGCAACTCTCAATCTTGGGGTCAGGAATTCAAGACCACATTGAGGGCAGAGTTTACTTAAAAAAATAAAATAAAAATACATCCACAGTGTAACCACCTCTTTTCACCGCCGCTACTGGGACAGCCCTAGTTCTAGTCATAGTCTTTTGTCCTTTGGACACCTGCCGCAGTCTCAGTCTCCGACTGGGCTCCCCTCTCCTCCTCTCACCCTGCTAGAGATTCTTACCAACACAGCAGGCGGAACGATCTTTAAAAACTATACATCAGATTATGCCACCCTGCTTCCCAAACCTCTTCAAAGTCTTCCCACTATGCTCGGATTATAACCCAAATTCCTTAGAGAGCTGACGGGTCCCTCCATGACCTGGCCCTGCCTGCTTCTCCAAGCTCAGTGGCGATCACTCTGCCCCCAGCTCACTCCGCTTCAGCCACGCTGGCATTCTTGCTCCTACGAAGACATGCCACACTCACTCCTGCTGCAGAGCCTTTATATTTGCTCTTCTCTCTGCCTAGAAACACTCTCCCTCCCAGATATTCTCAGGAATTGCTGTCACGTTTCATCCAGGTCTCTGTTCAAATAGCACCTCTTCAGAGGGCCCATCCCTGATCGTCCTATCTAGAATGTCACTCCTTATCACTCTTTAATCCACGTATCTCATTTTGTTCCCTAATATTTATCATCATCTCAAACTATATTATTATTTCTTTACCCTAGCCTGCTTCCACCAGAATATAGCTTGTTGAGGGCAGGGGCTCTGTCACATTCAATAATGTATGCCCAGTGCCCAGAACAGGGTTAGGAATATAGTAGGTATTCATCAACTATTTGCTAAATATATAACTATCTTTTTATTTTATATCTGCCATTCTATTTATTCCCAAACTGCCCCCAATTTCTGGGGATTGCCTTTCTGCTGCCCACCGCCCCCTCCCCCATAAGTCACTTGGTTAACAGACACTCTGGACACAGTGAATTAACCAGGGAGCTGGTACCTACCCCAGGCTGGACAATATATATTCTTTCTCAGCATTTGGGACACACAACTGATGAAAAGGAATCCTAATCTCTCCTACTGGTTGAAACAGGGCTTTGAAACCCAGGCCTGGCAGTGATCATTTTCTGCCATGATGACTGGGGGCAGAAACATTCAGGTAGAGAAAAGTAAAAAAGAGTCATGAAGTAGACACAAACACAGAGAAGAATCCAGGAGGTAGATGGACAGAGTCATTCTTCGGTTCTGTTTTCCTTGGTTTCAGTTCATTCCTGGTAGATATATCAGGTACATATACCAGATTCTAAATTTCTCAAGCCAATCTAATAATCCTTAAAACAAGTTCTTTTATCTCCATAAATAATTTGAGTTACATTTCTATTACTTGCAACCAGGAGTCCCAACTTAAACAGACTTGGAGGTCACAAGAGACGTTTGAGCTGGACACATCATTTGGTGAGTCACTGGCATATGAATGGTGTATTAGAAATTTGTACAACTCACCATATTCAGCTTTCTCCTTCTTGGGCACATAATATAACTTCCCAATTTCCCTTGAAGTTGGGTTCAGCAGTGTGTCTAGTTCCGGCTGTGGAAGTGACATGTGTCACTATCAAGTTGGAAGCAATTACGGGGCAGCGGAAGCCCTCCACATCCTGCCTTCCTGATGTGGTGGTCACTGAAGCCACGTCATGAAATGATGACAAGGTGTCAGCCTGAGGCCCTGTGGTGGTCTTGAGTGAGAAAGAAACCATCCTTGTGTGTTCAGTCCCTGAGATTTCAGCATAACACAGCCCACACTGACTAATGCAGATGGTAATTGAAGTCATGGGAGGGTCTAGTACAGAGCCTTAAGACTACCAACTACCAATAGCTAAAGTTTGGGTAGAGGAGGGAGGGATGACAAAGACTGTGCAGGATCTGCTAGAATGGTAGGAGGAGAATTAAGATGTGGGGGTCCTGAAATCACAGGCAGTGAAGCGTTAAAACATGAGGGCAGGCTCAGAAAACATGGAAATTCTGCAGAAAGGTTAAATAAGATGAGGACAGAAGAATGTCTGTTGGATCCTGCAACATTTCAGTTGTTGGTGACCTTGACAAGATTGAAAAGATTTGAAGAGTGAATGGGAGGGGAGGACCGAGCACAACGTGCCCAGAATATTTGTTCATTTGTTGCAGCAAATAAATGAAACAATAGTTGGAGGAGCCTGTGGGATCCACAAAGGCTTTTTTTTTTTCTTTAGATGGGAGACACTTGAGAATATTTAAATGCCAATGGAAAGACTGAAGAAGTAATAGATAATACACATACTAGGCACTGGCTAAGCACTTTTTTGTGCATGGTCTCATTAAAGGCTCACATCAACCCAAGAGGGTCCTTATTCACAGCTGAGGGCAGTTCACAGCTGAGGGCCTGGTGGTGCTGAGAGGTAAGAGACTTGCCTGTAGCTGGTGAGGGACAAAGCCAGGATGTGAACCCAAGCAGTAGAACCCTGCATTTAGTTTCTCTTTTCTAGAGATGAAGAGGTGGAAGAGACAGGTGATGGATTGATCCCAAACTTCCTAGAGGTCCAGAGTAGGAAGGAAGGGGCGCTCTCTAGGGTACTAGTCTTTGATCCCTCTCCATGACAGCAGCCATTGAGGAGGAGACCATGGGGGAGAGACAAACATGTGGACTGGGTGGTGAGATGTTGAGAGAGAGGTTTTCTGATGGCATCCATTTTCTCTGTAGCGCAAGAGGTTAGTGAGAGCCTCCTAGAGCGAGAGTGAAAGGGTGAAGGGAGGCAACGTGCCTGAGGAAGGTGGGAAAGATTTGTAACAGCGGGGCAGCAAGTGAAAGAATATGCTGTGTCAAGGACCCACTTGAGGTCGGTAATCATGAAAGTGGAACCAAGCTGCCTGGCCGGGTGAATTTCTCCAGCGGTGAAGAGCTGCGGATAGAATAATAGCAGCTAACTTAACTGAATACTTAGCATGCGTCAGGCATTGTGCAGACCGCTTTGCACATGTTACCTCATTAAATGTGCTCAATCAGTACGAAATGGGTTTAAGTACTGATTTGAAGAAGTCTGCTGGAGTCATATTATTTCAGCTGGAGTTAGACTTCCATTTTCCTTCTCCCTCCCACCGCTACATCGTCAGCCATCGAGTGCTGTTTTCTCCCCACCACTTCTTGGGCTTGAATCTTCTCCTCATTCTCAATGGCACGCCTCTGGCCAGACCATTCTGACCTCAAGCCTAAATGACTGCTGCTGGCGTCCTTGTTGGTCTTCCCCATGCCAGCCTCGGCCTGTTCCTGTGCATTTTTCTCATGGCTACAAGAGTAATCTACTTTGAGGAGTATTTTCATTAGGTTCCCCCCAGGCTCAAGAACCCATAATAGCTTTCAACTACATGCTGAATCAATTCCCAACTCTTCAGATTAAGATGTAAGACCCTTCACCAACTGGTCTGTTTTTCATCCACGTTATTCATTAGTCCATACTATTTTCCGCATGAGGGTTTTGAAGAGCAAAGATCATTTGTAATTGTGAACCTTATGGGCTCCATGCTTTTACCATATTTTACAGCCACAATATACACTTTGGTGTGGAAAATAGCCACTACTTTGAAAAATCCAGTCTGGATTTTCCCAAGTGTCCATCAGATACATCTCAGTGGGTTTAAGCACCCGCAACTGAGAATGTCCGAATCTGACCTCATCCTCTCCCTGCAACTTCTATGTCTGCCCCAGTCTACTGCAATTATATTCTTCAAGTCAGCTGATGGCACCACCATCCACCCAGTAGCTCATATGAAAAACCTGAAAATCACCCTTGACTCCTATTTCATTATTTCTAAGGTATTATACACATATAGGAAAGTACAAACAAGTACAAAAATCCAATGAATACTTACATATGTATGCATCCATGTAACCCACAGCCGTATCAAGATATGGAATGTTTTTAGTACCCAGGAGGCTCCTGAGTGTCCCTTTCCAGTCAGTACCAACATCCAAAGAGAACTACTATTCTGACATCAATCAGCTTTTGATTAGTTTTGTCTGCTCACATAAATGGGTTCATATTATAGGCAGTGTTCTGTCTTTCACAAATACTGCATCTATAAGAGTCTAATAGTTTGTTCTTTTTCTTGCTGTGTAATATTCCATTGTACAAATACACCACAATACATTTATCCACGCTCTGACGGACATTTGGGTTGTTTCCAGTTGGGGCTCTTATGAGTAACACTGACATTAACACTTTTGTATATGTTTTTGGTAGGCATAGCCATTCATTTATCTCAGGTATATACCTAGAAGTGGGGCTGCTGAGTCACAGAATAGGCATATTTCACTTTTGTAGTTGTTGCCAACCAATTTTCCAGAGTGGTTGTACCAGTTTACACTCCTACCAGCAGTATATGAGGGCACTAATCGTTGCACAACCTTGTCAGCACTTGCTATTGTCAGACTTAAATATCGGCCATTCTGGTGGCAGTATGGTAGTATCTCACTGTGGTTTTGATGTGTACTTAATGTGTATTTCCCTAATGACTGATAATGTTGAGCGCCTTTTCATATGCTCATTGGCCCTTTGGAAGTCCTCTTATAAAGTGACTATTCAAGATTTTTACTCAGACTTTAAACCGGGTTGCCTTTTTCTTCCTGATGTGTACAATTTCTTTATATATTCTAGACATGAGTTGTCTGACAGATACATGTGAGTGAGTGTCTTCTCCTGGTGTGTGGCTTGCCTTTGCACTCTCTGAACGGCATCTTTTGATGAATAGAGTTTCTTAATTTCCACGAAGCCAATATATCACTCTTTCATTTTGGTGGTGGTGTTGTTTTGTTGTTTTTGTTTTTAATGTGTGCTGTTTAAGAAATCCTTGCCTGTCCCCATCCTTATTTTGACTTCTCCCTCTCCTTCAACTTCCCAATAACCAATTCGTCACTAATTCCTTCCTAGAACTCATACCTCCCAAACATATTCTACGTATGTTCAGAGTTTTCCACAAAAGCTGCTAACATCCCAGGTCCAGCTATCGTTATCGTTCACCTAAGCTACTGCACCAGGCTCCTAACTGATCTCCCTCCTGTGAGAATCCTCTCCAATCTTTTCTACCCTGAAGCCATTGTGAGGTTTCTGAAATGTAAATCTGACCATGTCATTTCCTTGCTGCAAACCCATCAATAACCTAAACACTTCTCCTGGAGTCTTCCATGCGATGGTTCTTTCTTACTCGTTTTATTTCATCTAGTGCCGCTGTCCCAGCCAAGCTGCCGTGAATGTGCCACGTACTTTCTTGCTTTTAGACCTTGGTGCGTGCTGTTCCCCACCCCTGGAATACCTTCTATCAATACTCTACCAAAACTGAGCTAATTCTTATTCATCCTTGATAGATGACCAGAGGATTCACCTCCTCTCTGCATTCCTTGAACCACCAGTAGTGGGCTTCATGTCTCTTCTAAAGGCTTTCATAACACCGAATGCGTACCCTCACCACGCTGCACCATAAACCCCAGCTTATGTCCGTCTCCTCAACTGCACAGTGAGCGCCTTGAGGACAAAAGTGTGTCTCATTCTTTTCTGTATCCCCAGCCTTGACCACAGTGTCTGTCTGGCACATAGTAAGTGAGAGAAAGAGAGAAGGAAGAAGGAAAGAAGGGAGGGAGGGAGGGAGGGAGGGAGGGAGGGAGGGAGGAAGGAGGAGAAAAGGACAAGAAAGAAAGGATCCATACCTATTCTCCAATTTGCAGAATGGTCTCATGCCTTGTTTATCCTCTAGTTGGAATTGGCTGCTGCCACTAGCACTAATTCTACGAGTCCCCAGTCATTGTCTCCAGGGAATCCAATAACTTTTTCTTAAAGATGAGAGGAAACAAATGTGGCCTTAACCCCCAAGGCTCCAGGGAACCACTAAAGACTCTTTGGCAGAGAGCAATCATTAACATAGGGAATTAAGGATGAAACTGGCCAGAGATGGAGAGTGGGTTGTTAGAGAACATTTCTGAAAGTGCTGAGGGCACTAGATAACTCCAGGAAGGAGCCAACTCAGGGAATAAAGAGAAGAGGGCAAACACAGATGATGTTCTGTTCGGGGAAATGTCAGAACACTCTGACAGATGGAATGCGAGGAACAAAGCATACTGAGAAGCCAAAAGTTACTCTCCAAAGAAAATTTCTTTCTTTTCCCCACCAAGAAGTCTAGCTTTTTAAACTGTTATATAGCCCACAATTTAATACTCTATGGAAACAAGACAATGCAACCTTTGGGCTTACATATCCATTCCCCAGACTGGCCCTGTTGACAGGAGAAAACCAGCGGGTCACTTGTCTTGAGTGGAACAGGGAAATGTCTGCAACGGCAGTGCCTCGGCATAGCAATCTCAAAATATCAGGAGAATATTTTTACTGAAATGAGCTTCTTTCTGTGAGGGTGCATAGCTGGGAGTGTGAAACATAATGAAAGTGAAGACTCACTGCCAGCGTCACTCACTGTCAATGCCATACTTCCTTTGTCCAATTCAACACATGCTTATTGAACATCTACTATGAACTGGCTTTTGGATCTTGCAGATACCACATCAAACAAGATAAAGTCTCACGGAATTTACATTTAGACAGACCAAAAAAAAAAAAAAGGAGTAAACTCAAAAGATAACGTTAGCAAAAATAAATGCTTAGAGGACAATAAACAAAGGAAATAAGGATGCTTTCAGCTACGCGTAGTAGAAACTCCAACTCAAAATGGTTTTAAGAATCAGGTGAGTTATTATCTTATGGAACAGGAAGTCCACAAGTGAGGCAGGTTTCCAGAGTTGGTTCATCAATGGCTCAACAATACCATCAAGGATCCAAGTGGGATCCAAGGATCCAAGGATCTATCTCTACGCTGTCATCTTACAATTGGCTTCATCTTTGGACTGAGAACAAGATGCTGCAGCAATTCTAAGTATCACGGAAAAATACTACAACTTCCAGAAGAGCAAGAGAGACATTCTTGGGGGTGGGCGTCCCAAGAAGGAGGAAGGCTTATTGTGATGCTAATAAAGCTCAGTTAAGCCTCTGGGTCCTTCCCTGGCACAAACTCCTTCCCAAGCTCTGGGGAAAAGCCTAGCAATCACAGGGTCATGGATTTATGCAAAATTTGCCAAGGTATCTTAAACACTTTCAGTTAAGGCCTCTGTCTCTTTCCACTCTGGCATCTCCAGTCACAGTTCCCTTTGTGTCAGACGGCACTAGAACAGCCATGGGAATTTCAGGAATCCAGCTAACGGAGACTTGAGTCGTGGATACATTTAGCATGGATCTAGTAATGTATTTTCATATGTTTCTTAGTTACTAAGGTTCTCACTAATTAGAAGCATCCAATGAAAAGCCTCAAACTGTTTCTAAATTATTATACGAGTATTGTTTTAAATTATCATGACGAAAACTAAAATGGTGACCAATCACATTAGAGGAAGGACTAGTTTATCTTTCTGTAGAAAATCTCACACAATAATTGTCAGGAAAAGACGTGATCAAAGTGTATTCTGCCAAAACCCAGGGGGAGAAACTGTATTGTGATCTGCCAGTTAATAAAAGTATTGTGCTGTTTTGCTGAACTTGTGAGGTCCGATTTTTAAAAGCCATGACCCATTAATTTATTTCCTCACTCTAAAGATAAAGCTTTATAAATAAAGTTATATTCGCAATTTTGTATTAGTTTTCTCAAACTGTGAAGGCTGCAGTTCCCACACAATCTGGATCTACTCCTACTCAAAGGAGAGGAAAGTTTTCCCAGAAATCCTGTGGTAGGCATCTTCCCTGTCTCATTATGTCCATCTTGTCTCTCACTCACACTCTCCCGTTTGGCTGAATGTGCCAAGAGAAAACCACACAGCCGTAATGATTGGTCTCACTGGAGACTGCTGGGCACTACCTTAGGCGAAGTCTTAATCCTGCCTCGCAACCGTGTTTTTAGTCCATTTTCTCTTCCACTGTCCTGGAACATGCTTTGATGTTCTCCTTTCTTTTCTCATCTTCCCCTCCCCTCAGATGGTGACCTTACTTCCCATTTCAATGAGAAAACAGAAGAGAACTCCCACCAACTCCCTACTCGGCGTTCCTACTTTTGCATTTGCGCCCGGATACTCTGCTGAGACACGACGGATGAACTGTGCAGTAGACTCCAGGCCTTCTCACTGAACCAACAACTTTGTTCTAATAAATTTCCCACCTCTTCTCCATCTCAAGTTCTCCTTCTCTCGGAGAGCATTCTAATGAGCATAAAAATATACCGTTATTCCTTCCATCTTGACGAAAATTAAAAAAAAACAACAACTAAACCTTCTTTTGACCCTGATTTCCCCTCCAAGTACTACCCAAATTTCTCTCCTTCCTCTCTCAGAAAAACTCCTGAAACAGCAGCCTGTGAACTCAGTCTTCGATTTTTTTTTTTCTGTAAGTTTTCTTTTCTATCCATTCCAATCAGGCTCACCCTACCTGTACCCCAACTGCTCTTGTCAAGGTCAACAATGACTGCCATGTGGCTAAATCCAATAGTCATTTCTCCATTTCCATTTTACTCGACCTTTCTGTAGCCTTTGACACAATTGGTCAATCAGGTACTTTGTCCTCCCTGAAAACTTTCTTCACTTGACTTGCATGAAACCACAAGCTTTTAGTTTTCTTTTTACCTTTCTAACCATTCTTTCCTGTCTCCTTTGCTGGTTCTCCTCATCCACAGCACGCCTGAGCTTAAGGGCTCCTTTCTTAGTCCTTTTCTACTACCCTCAGTCTCGTGGTCATATCATCTATTCTCAAGACGTAAATCATCATCTGTACACTTATGTCTCTCAGATTTATATCTCCAATCTGGACCTCTCCTTTGAATCTCTATAATCAACTACCAATTTGACATCTCTACCTGTACGTCTAATAGGTATCTCAAACTTAAATGTCCCAAACGGAATTCCTGACTACCCTATCCTACCCTCCTCCCCAAATCCAGCTTATCCTGCTATCTTAGTCTGTCCAGGCTACCATGACAAAAATATCATAAACTGTATGGCTTATAAACAACATTTACTTCTCACAATTCTAGAGCCTGGGAAGTGCAAGGTCATGATGCTGGTAGATTTGGTGTCTGGTGAGAACTGCTTCCTCACAGATGACTGTCTTTTCCTGAAACCTCACATAGCAGAAGGGACAAGCTAGCTGTCTCGGGTCTCTTTTAGAAGGGCAGTAATCATGAGGGCTGTGCCCTCATGACCTAATCATCTCCTAAAGGCCCCACCTCCTAATACCATCAACTTGAAGGCTAGGATTTCCACATACGGATTTTTTGGAGGGGGGTCGCACACATTCAGACCATAGCACCTGCCATCTGCCTCGTACAGTTGAATGCAACCCCATTCTCTCGGTTACTCAGGCAACACAATCTTGGTATCACCCTTGATTCCTCTCTTTTGTTTATACCTCACATTCAATATATCAGGAAATTCTGTCAACTGTACCTTAAAACATATCCAGAATCTACAACTTCTCAGCATTACGCTATCGCCACAGTCATCCTCACTTGCCTGGATTATTGCAATCATCTTCTAGCCACTCTCCATATTTCGGCCTAGCTCCTTGCCTGCCTGCCTACTAGAATGTGAGCTTCACGTGGGAAGAGATTTCATTTGTTTTGTTCACTGCAGCATCCTCAGGGCACAGAGCGGTGTGTGGAACACAGCTGTTTGAAAGAATAAATCGTCCAGAGTTGGGTTCCTCAACCAGTCATCGGCAAGTGAAATGCAATAATCTGTAGCCTGGGCATGTCCATTCCTGGACCTGGGGTAGCATCAGCTTCCCCTAAGACTCAGGATTGAATGGGGAAGGGGTGAATATGTGAACAAATTGAGTTTTCTGTTAGGAAGGAAGAGGGAAGGACTGGAAGATTCATGCTGGGTAGGCAATCAGCAGTGTCCAGTGTGCAGGATGAGGAGATAGGGCAGTAGGGAGGAGGCTTTAGATGAGGTGGTGAGGTAAAGACCTCTCTGAGAGTAGATGACATTTTATCTGAAATCTGGAAGATTAGGATCATAACAAGATCTGGGAAGAAAGCTTTCCAGGTAGAGGGAGTCGCCAGTGCAAAGGTTTCAAAACAGATAAGAGCTTTGTGTTTCAAGTCCTGAAAAGAAAGCAGTTGGGCTGGAGAGGGAAAGCGAAAGGGATGAAAGAGATAGGAAGAAGAGGGAGGCTTCGCCATCGCCAAGCCTTGGACACCAAGGCCAGCTGTGTTAAGAGCCAATAAGAAGCCACTGATAGGCAGTAAACAGGGAGTGACATGATTCTATTTATGCTTTAAACCACTGAATTCAGCTGCTGGGTGGGGAATAGGTTGTAGCAGGGGCCAGAAGAGGAGTGGGAAGACCAAGTTACTGGCCTGGTGGGGAATGACAGCATTCCCTTCTAACATTCCCTTGTGACAAATGGCCTCTAACTGGCTTCACCGCCTCCACACCCTCCCCCTTGCGTTCTTCTATGTTTCGCTGCCAGGGCGATCTTCCCCGTGTCGTCACTGCCATGCCCCTACCCTGCTGGAAGACTCAGAGTTAGACTGCTACGTTCCCTTCGCCATGCTGCACATAGCTAGAGAAAGGGGCTAATTGGTAGACTAGCGTGAGCTATAGGTGGATCTCTCCTTGCTCCACCTTTTACCGGACTCACTCTAATTCATCACCCAATCAGCTCAGGTAGCACCTCCTCCTGGAAGAAGAAACTCCCACATTGCAAGTTATGTGACTGATGGCCCACGGAGTCCTGCACGGTGGCGGCTCTGCCTGAGGCCCCATGCTAGGTTAGGCGCACCCGTTCTTTCCAGCCACAGCCTGAACCTACTGAATCATGTAAGGCTTCTTACTTGCCTTCCCCAACCCACTAGAAGTGGAGCCTTCTGTGAAGTCTTTCCTTCTTCTTTCCCCTTTTTCTCTCCATATCCTTTATATGACCAGTGTCTTCACAGTTCCTGACACCTAGGAAGTTGCCAGTATTTTCTAATTAAATAGCCAGATTGGATTCCCTGCAGGGTAAGGAGCATGGGTGATGACTTTCTGTGTCCACTACAGCAAAGGGCCTTGCACAGAATAACTGCTAAATTAATGTCCATTTCACCAAATCCCACTATTTATTTAGAGGCCTTCTGCAAGGCCAAAGCCTGTGGTCATGAATGTTACGGAGATTTGCCCTACAAAGCACCGATTCAGGTTATCTCTCAAAGCGAAACTGACACTGCTGCCCAAATTGGAAGGAAATACCTTCCAATTACTCCTCTCTAACGATAAAACCCCTCCAAACACCCCCCAAAAGCAACTGCCCGTGAGAATCACACTTAAACGAGAATTCAGTTATAGCTCTTGTGATATCCAGATCCGCATTACAAAGGATGCACATTAAATACCTGAAGACATTTTTCAAAAATATCCATCTCCAGTAACCTTCCTTCCCGTTGGGAACTAAAAGGTTTTGGCATGCCTCAAGGAAGAAATGTCAGTTATGGGAGAAGACGTGCCCATATAAACGACAATGCCCAGAAAGTGGACTAAAAGCACCAAGTCACTGGCCGTTTGTAGTAGATTCCCATCACCAAACAACATATCACTGATTAAGTTATTTGTGTGTGTTTTCGTCAGTATCTATATATGTCCTTTGATTCTGAGTGTGATAATGTATTATGGGCTTTAGTATAATTTATTAAATTACACTCCAAAAAAAGAAAGCCATAATTCGTTCTTGTTATTGGCTGGATTGTGTCTCCCAAAAAGATTGACATTAAAGTCCTAACCCTTAGTACCTCAGAATGTGACCTTATTTGGAAATAGCATTGTTGCGTACGCAATTAGTTAAGTGGGGTTGTACCAGAGTAGGGTGAGCTCTCGTCCCATGTCAGTGGTGCCCTTAAAAAAAAAAAAGAAATTTGGACCCAGACACAGAGACACACAGGGAGAAGGCCATGTGACAACGTAGGCAGAGACTGGAGGGACACAGCCAGAAGCAAAAGAATGCCAAGCATTGCCAGCAATCACCAAAATCTAGGAGGAAGAAAGAAAGCACATACCCCTAGGGCTCTCAGAGGAAGCATGGCCCTGCTGAACCCTTGATTTTGGACTTGGGGAATCCAGGACTCTGTGAAAATAAATCGTTATTATTGCAAGCCACCGAGTTTGTGGACTTTGTTGGAAGAGGCTGTGGGAAACTGATCTAGTTCTGCACACCATTCTAAAGGACTGGAAAGGAAACAAAGGCACATCAAGTAGTCGGGTTGGTACATCTGGAAGAGCACGGGGCCAGGCAGTCGGGTGACCTGGGTTTGAGTCTGACTCTGTGGCTAACGTGTAATCCTGTGTGATCCTAAATTGGTGGAAAACTCACTTTTCCTCACCTGTAAAATAAGAAGAAAATAATGCCTGACCGGCTTACCTTTCAAGACTGTTACCTGTTATCCATTGTGAGAATCAAATGAAATAATATACGAAAGCCATGTGAAATTGGTAAAATCACTGAGTTTGGCTTGTTAAAAATAATCTTAAAAAAAAAACCCTCAAAACGGAGGAATGTAGGTCTACTATGAAAGAAAGCCTGATCATTCTGATTAAGATGAAGGAAAAATATTTAATTGGTCCCAGGTGTGCGTGCATGTCCGCCTACTGAAATATTTTTATTGTTCTTTTGTTAACAATTTGGGATGTGAAAAATTAAATCGATCCATTTTTTTAAGCACCCAAGATAATTCTTTCACCACCTTGGCATTGTTAGGGGAGAAGGAATTACTACTACCTATAAGAGTTTCTTTTTCAACAAAAGATTTCATTTTCCAACTTTAAGCGACACCCTCACAAAGGTATTTGATTTTTAGCGAGTTTTAGTCATTTCCGCTATTAAGAAAACATATATAAAAAAAATCTCATTTGTATGAGTTTTCAAGTCTAAGAATATAACACAAAAAACAGAAAATGAGTCATAATTGCATAAAGGTGACCCTTAGACACTCCCCAAATGGGAAGTTGAATCATTTTCTTAAATGACAAAGAGGGAAAAGATCTGGTCCCTTTCCATGCTGCAGCCACTTTCCATCAACACCTCCACTCATCACACAAATGCATACAAAAGAAGGGAAAAAAGCCCTCTTTTTGTAGGGACTGAACATGGATAGCAACTGGTTCAGGACATGTAGATACTGCCTGATCCCGGTGATGCTGGAAGGGTTCATAGTTTTGAGGACAAAGAACTTCCAGGGACTCTTGGTAGATGGCATGTTGTCCCACATCCTGACAGGCAGCGACTAGACATAAGCCAAACCACGACACAGCTTTCGTTTCCGTTACTTGAGACTACTCAACATTTAATTAAGAAGTGGGCACACAAACAGAATACACCTGTTGGAATAGCATTAAGCATCAAATAAACATTTGTCGCTGCTATTGAAACCAAAACTAGAAATACAAACATATTTGGTATATATCCCCCAGATCATAATCTCCCTGCTTAGGTCACCTTTCATAAAATAATGAGGAGGAAGAAGGGGAGGAGGAAAATGATGGGGATAACAGTAACAGCTAAAACTGCTAAGGCCCTATTGTATTATTGTATTCCAGAAGCCACACTAGGTATTTCATGTACACTTTATACTGAGTTCAATTCAATTTAGGTTTACCTCTCAGAACACCACTGAGGCTCTGAGATGTGATGTGATAGGACTTCAGCTCAGGTCTGGGTGCATCCTTAATCCACGGTACTTTCAGCCAGACAACTTCTGGGCCAGATTTTGCTTTTTAAGAGATTTCTTCAGAAGTAGATGAAAAACAAAAACACACACATAGACCAATGGAATAGAATAGAGACCCTAGAATTGGCCCCACAAATGTATGGCCAACTAATCTTTGACAAAGCAGGAAAGAATATCCAATGGAAAAAAGTCTCTTCAACAAATTCTGCTGGGAGAACTGGACAGCAACATGCAGAAGAATGAAACTAGACCACTTTCTTACACCATACACAAAAATAAACTCAAAATGGATGAAGGACCTGAATGTGAGACAGGAAACCATCAAAACCCTAGAGGAGAAAGCAGGGAACAAACTCTTTAACCTCAGCCGCAGCAATTTCTTACTCAACACATCTCCAAAGGCAAGGGAATTAAAAGCAAAAATGAACTATTGGGACCTCATCAAGATAAAAAGCTTCTGCACTGCAAAGGAAACAATGAACAAAACTAAAAAAAAAGGCAACCGACAGAAAAGATATGGGAAAAGATATTTGTAAATGACATATCGGACAAAGGGCTAGTATCTAAAAACTATAAAGAACTCACCAAACTCCACACCTAAAAAACAAATAATCCAGTGAAGAAATGGATAGAAGACATGAATAGACATTTTTCCAAAGAAGCCATCCAGATGGCCAACAGACACATGAAAAGATGCTCAACGTCACTCCTCATCAGGGAAATACAAACCAAACCTATAATGAGATATCACCTCATGCCACTAAGAGTGGCTAAAATGAACAAATCAGGAGACCATAGATGCTGGTGAGGATGTGGAAAAACGGGAACCCTCTTGCACTGCTGGTGGGAATGCAAACTGGTGCAGCCGCTCTGGAAAACAGTGTGGAGGTTCCTCAAAAAATGAAAAATAGATCTACCCTATGACCCAGCAATAGCACTGCTAGGAATTTACCCAAGGGATACAGGAGTGCTGATGCACAGGGGCACTTGTAACCCAATGTTTATAGCAGCACTTTCAACAATAGCCAAATTATGGAAAGAGCCTAAATGTCCATCAACTGATGAATGGATAAAGAAGATGTAGTTTATATACACAATGGAATACTACTTGGCAATGAGAACGAATGAAATCCTGCCATTTGCAGCAACATGGATGGAACTGGAGGGTATTATACTAAGTGAAATAAATCAGGCAGAGAAAGGCAGATACCATATGTTTTCACTCATATGTGGATCCTGAGAAACTTAACAGAAGACCATGGGGGAGGGTAAGTGGGAAAAAAGTTAGAGAGGGAGAGAGGCAAACCATAAGAGACTCTTGAGGACTGAGAACAAACTAAGGGTAGATGGGGGGTGGGGCAGAGGGGAAAGTGGGTGACGGGAAGGGAGGAGGGATTCTGTTGGGATGAGCACTGGGTGTTGTATGGAAACCAATTTGACAATAAATTACATTAAAAAAAAAAAGAAGAAAGTCGCTTTTTTTTGTAAGTGTATTTGCTGATGTTCATGCTCATGAAATGATATCTTCATTTTACAGATGAAAACCATGAAGCTCAGAAGATTAAATAACCAGGCCCACACCACAGGCTTAAAATGTAGGTAGTCAAGCTGGTGCTATACTTAGATCTGTCTGTCTCCACCATCTGCATTTTTGCTGGTTTATCTCTTAAAACAAAGACACAGTGAATTGTCTTTTTAAAAAATGTTTACTTATTTTTCAGAGAGGGAGAGACAGAGCGTGAGTGGGGGAAGGGCAGAGAGAGAGGGAGACACAGAATCTGAAGCAGGCTCCAGGCTCCGAGATGTCAGTACAGAGCCCGACACGGGGATTGAACTCACAAACCACGAGACCATGACCTGAGCTGAAGTCAGATGCTTAACCGACTGAGCCACCCAGGAGCCCTGATACAGTGAACTGATTTCACCCCTCACTCCCCTGCTGTCTCTGCCTCCGTTTCGGTCTCAGTCTTGCTCACTCACTCTCACTCTCTCTCTCTCAGCTTTTCCCTTACCAGAGAAAGATTTGAGCTGCACAAACGAAAGCAAAACCATTGGCAAAGGAAATGGTCAACACCCCAATCCAGGGCTGACTTAGTTCTAGACATCACAGCATGAGGGTGTATATTCCATCAGAATTAAGATCCAGCCAAACCCCCGGAAAGGCCTTCCCAAGAAGACACATGGAGGCAAAGGATGCATGGGGCCCAGATACCCTAATAGAAGATAATGGAGCCCCTTTCCCATCCTCCTGGCATAGCAGCTGCCAAATGACCAAAGCTGTGCAGATTATCCCAACAGAAAGCAGCACAAAGGAATTAGAGGGCCTTTGGTTACCGGGGTTGGAATAAGGTTGTCAGGTAGAGGGCTGGGGGAAATCATACCATGAGGCACGGCTTTGGGACTCATTTTCTGTACTTGACTCAGAAAGAAGCCTCAGGTAGTTTCCGGCCTCTGATCCTCAGAACCCTGAGCAGCTAGTAAAATAAGACTGTTGTCACTCCAAACTTGACTAGCATGCGTGATGGCCCCATATCTGGCCTCCCTCCCAAGACCCACCACTAGGACTCCATTTATACCTCAAACTGTTAGGCCAACTTGGTCTCTGGTGTAGGAAGAGTGAGGGTTCCCAGGTACAACATCACGTGCAATTCCTGGTGGAAACCTTAAACATTCCCTCTTCAGCTTCTATTGCCTCAACTAAAACTCGAATCTCCTTTAAAACGTCATTGTCTAGGGGCACCTGAGTGGCTCAGTCAGTTAAGCGTCCAACTCTAGATTTCAGGCCATGATCTCACGGTTCCTGAGTTTGAGCCCCGCATTGGGCTCCACTCTGGCAATGTGGAGCCTCCTTGGGATTCTCTCTCTCTCTCTCTCTCTGCTCCTCCCCAGCTTGCGCGCGCGCACACACACACACTCTCTCTCTCCCTCTCTCTCTCTCTCTCTCAAAGCAAATAAACTTTAAAAAATTAAAAAAATAAAATGTTATTGTCTAGCAATACTCCCAGTTGGAGGCTGCTCATTTTCCCATAGCCCTCCTACATAGGCCCAAAGGTAAGTTACACTCTCCCTGCTGTGCAGTGTAACTACCCTAAATTCTCCTTGGCAACACCCCTGTCCTGAAAGCCTCCACCTTCTGGTTAGTCTACCCTCTTCTTGTCTTCTATGTTGTTAATTTAAAACGATACTGAAGGGGCACCTGGGTGGCTCACTCGGTTGAGCATCTGACTCTTGGTTTCGGCACAGGTCATGATCCCAGGGTCAAACTCTGCATCAGGCTCCGTGACGAGCATAGAGCCTGTTTAAGATTCTCTCTCTCTCTCTCTCTCTCTCTCTCTCTCTCTCCCTCCCTCCCTCTCTCTCTCTTCCTCTGTCCCTCTGTCCCTCTCCTCCCCACTCTTTCTCTCTCTCTCAAAAAAAAATGTATAAGATACTGAGCATCTACTGGTGCCTAGCCCTGGGCTCTGTACTTTGTACACATTGCCCTAAGTAATCCTCACAATTGCCCTCTAGAGTGTTTATTCTTATCCACAAGGGGTAATATGCCCTTCCCAAGGTCACACAAGTAGCAGTTGGTTGTGTTGGGTATGAACCCGGGTCTGTCTAGTTCTAAAGCCCATCTTAACCACTAACCGGTGTAGAGAAACAATGACATTCTTGCCTGGCAATTGCAATAATGGGAGTATATGCATGGTGCCACGTGGGGACAAAAAGAAAGGTGTGGGAAAGCTGCCTGGAGCAATCACGGAAGACTTCAGAGAAGAGTTGAGGAGCTAAGACCCGAAGGCAATTCCCCAGGCAGATGTGGAGAAAGGAGAAAACCACTTCAGAGTGTAATATGTACCAAGGCATGAGTTGGCATGAGAATGGTTGGTCTGGCTCCAACGTTGAATCCATGTGGGCAAGTAGCAAGAGACATTATTGGGAAGGTAGGTGGACCAGGGCAGGCCACAGAGAGGCTTGGATACCTTATGAGGGCACATACATGTCTCCTAAGGCAGTGGGGATCCACCTAAAGATTTAAAGGCTGCTTGGTCGGCCGGCTGAGAAAGGAATAGATCCTTAAAGAAAACCCCATAAAATGGATAACTACAAAAATAATGTACCAAAAATCAATAGTCTTCCATGTAAGAATAATAATAAGCATTTAGATCATATAATAGGAGAAAAAAATCCTATCACATTAGCAACAGAAAAGTTAAAAACCCAAAGGATAACCTTCAGTAAATCCTTGGAATCATCATTGTGATTAATCCTATGGATAAATCTATAAAACTCTATAAAGGGGGTAAAAGAATACTTGAATTAATGGAGAAACATACCTTGCTTTCAGATAGGAGGACTTGACAGTATAAAGATACTGAGTCCCCGCATACTAATCTATACTTAAGGCAATCCCAATTAAAATTCCACCAGGAAACTCTTTGAGGAACCTATCTAGAAGAAAGAAAATGCAACACAGTATAGGGCAGTGGTTGAGATCACAGGCCTTTGAGTCAGAAAGACTGTGTTTCACTCCTGATAGACCTCCCACCCATACCTACCAACTAACTAGCTTCAGGAATTATAGCCAGTTACCTAACCTCTCTGCCCCTCGGTCTCCTCATCTGGAAATGGAGATAAGAGTCCACACCTCCCGGGGTAGTGGTAAGAGTCAAAGGAGGCAATGCATGCAAATAAAGCACAGTGCCTCACAAATATCAAGTACTAAATAAATATCAGTTATTCTTATGACTAATGGAATGAAAACATTAGGCTGAACCATCTGAAATTGCCATTATTGTAATCATACATGGTCAAATATTGGCAAATTCATACAATATAAATTAATATGTATAACAAAGACCTCATATTCCTTATATATAAATAGTTCTACAACATTGAGAAAAAATCCCAATAGAGAAATCAATGAATGATACTAGCAGGCAGTACACATTTTAAATGGTCAATAAATACATGAAAGCTGTTCCATCTTATTAACAATATAAATATATAAAGTAATAATAAGGTATTCTTTTGTATTGACATTGGCAATAGTTTTTGACAGCATATGAAGTATTTTCAAGGCTATAGGACTACGGGCACTCCCATATCCTATTGGTGGCTTAGTGTCGTGATTAAAAAGCATGGATTTCAAGAGCCAAAGTTCCTGGATTCCAATCTCAACTTTGCCACAAATCTCTCTGTGTGAATCTGGGCAGATAATCATACCTTTCTTTGCCTCAATTTCTTCATGTTTCAAAGTGGGGATGATAAGAGGTTCTGCCTCATAAAGTTTGTTGCAAGGATTAAGCAAGTTCACCTGTGTACAGCACTTAGAACAGGGCCTGGTTCGTAGTAAGCATCATGTAGGTTTTGTGTTTTTTTTAATCACCGTTATTATTATTGGTGGAAAGGAGCCATTGACCCAGTTCCCAAAGCACCAAACCTGAAAGTCATCCTGCATATGTCTTTCTTCGGGGTGCCTGGGTGGCTCAGTCACTTAAGCATCTGACTCCTGAGTTCAGCTCAGGTCATGATTTCACAGGTCATGAGTTTGAGCGCCACATCGGGGCTCACTCTCTCTCGCACTTTCTCTCTCAAAATAAATAAACAAAAATTAAAAAAATAGAAAGAAACCTTAGATGGTGGTATGGAAGGATGAATTAGTGGGCAGGTGAGATACAGGAAAAATTGGATATACTTAATAAGGTGATTATGACATTAATGATGCCTAAATGGCAGTGATGATGGAAAGAAAACCATGAGTCCAATTTTTTCAGCATTTTTACACTGAAGAGGAAGAATGTAACCATTTGGCTGTGGGGGTGATGGAGAAGACATATCTTTTTAAAAAATGTTGATTGATTGATTTTTGAGAGAGACCAAGTGCAGGGGAGAGGCAGAGAGACAATCCCAAGCAGGCTCTGCACCATCAGCCTAGAGCCCAATGAGGGGCTTCATCCAACCAACCATGAGATCATGACCTGAGCCAAAATCAAGAGTCAGTTAACCGACTGAGCTACCCATTTTTTTATTTTGAGAGAGAGAGAGAGAGAGAGAGCACATGAGGGAGGGCGAGAGAGAGAGAGAGAGAGAGAGAGAGAGAGAGAGAATCCCAAACAGGCTCTGTGCTGACAGCATGGGGCTAGATCTCAGCATGGGGCTCCATCTCACGACCATGAGATCGTGATGTGAGTAGAAATCAAGAATCAGATGCTTAACTAACTGAGCCACCCAGACACCCCCTTAAGTTTCTTTCTTAAACCTTAGATCGCATCTGTCTCCTGTTCAAATGATTGTGCAAACATAGAATAAACACATATAGATGTGTGATAGTGAAAAGAAGGTGGAGTTCAAGGTGAAAAAGACCTGAATTCGTTCTAGTTCCACCACTTGTGGCTTCATGACCTTGGACTAATCACTTATGCTCTTGAGCCCTGATCCTTTCCTCATCCATAAAATGAAGAAAGACAAACATCCACTTTGCAGGCTTGTAATGATGAGTAAATGGGATGGAGTTCATAAAAGTGATTCATAAAGTCTTCCACCAAATTTAGCTATTGTTATTTTTGAAGCAGGAAGGCATTTATAGATGATTTACTACCATATCATCCTCTCACCAATGAAGAGACTTAGGCTTAGTGATAGATCTGGGTCTAGAACCCAGTTCTCCGGTTCCCTATGCTCGCTTCCTCCTAGACAACAGAGACAAAGTAGCTGGATGTCTCACAGAACTTTGAACAAGATAGGTTATATGCTTTGGGGCACTGACTCAGTCACTTAGCCTGTAGAGAGACATAGTTTTCTTAGTACACATGAAGAAAGTACATTTCTTCTTCCTTAAGATCACTTCTCTAGACTTCCCAGAGAACACATTCATTCTACTGAGTCATTCTTGCCTTGCAGCTCAATGAGTCAGAATCTTATCCATCCCCATCAGAAGTTCAATTTGTTGTCAGGAACGAGATGAAATGAAGAAGAGACACAGATGCTCAGAGAGGCCATCACTTGCTCATCCTTGGGGCACAAAGCAATTTGAATAGAGGAGCACTAAAGAAGGACACAATCATTAATTTTACTGCAGTATTGGTGCCTGCTGTGGAAATAAAATGGTAAAACAAAGATACAGAGTATCATCTGTGGTGCAGAGTGGCCAAGGGCTGGTATTGGTGAGGTGTAGTAGAGAGAGTAAGGGTAACTGACAGGAAGACAGATGATCTGGACTCTTGAATCTGTACTGCTAAGCAGCGTGACCTCAGACATGTCCTTTAAGCTCAAGGAACCTGAGGTCTTATCTGTAAAGTGAAGAATGACACGACCACTGCCAGCATCCCAGAACTGTGTAAGGTTCCAATGAAACGTAGGTACGAAGTGGGCATTAAATGAGATAAGGAATCTAAAGCCCCCCAGCTGGTGCCAGATAGTCAGCTTAGCTCAATGAATGCTAGCAGTTGTTATTACTGTCATAATTATGGTTGTCATTGTTCAGCGCTTCTTTCTTATATGACTACTTCTCCAGAGTGACTAGCCATAAAACTTTTGCACAAAGAGGGATCACGGGTTAGTAAGACGTGGGGTACGACAGGCAGAAAGCAAAAGCAAAGTTCAGAGGCCACACGGCCTGGTGGGAAAGAGCATGGGTTCTGGGTCCCTTGGATTGGAGTTCGAAGCTGGGCTCTGCTTTCTTAGTCCACTCATTCCCAAACGGAGATCACGGGCCCTACTGCATGGGACTGTTGTGAGGGCTAAATGAAATGGCTTATGGAGTGTGCCAAATGCCTGGCATAGAAACTTGTTAAAGTAAGACGATATACATCAAAGCACGTTTGTAAACCCTGAAGTGATATAAACATGTAAGAAATTATTATAACAAGGACAAAATTCTATGCAAAACACCAATGCTTAGCTAATTGCTTAAGTGTTATGGGAAAATTCATTATACTGTCCAAATGTAAAACATGCTCATTTACAGCAGTTTCCCCTACAGCTGTGCCAGTGATGAGGTGGGGAATACTTGAAGGTTTCTTTTAAACACAGCTGCTTTATGTATTATTGTCGATTTTCTCCATTCTTTTCAACTTGATCATTTGGACTCCATCTTTTATGCTTCTAAAATGGTCAGAATAGCAGACGTTTGGTGAAGGTAACTTGCAAATGTGGAAGCAAGCACTTTAAAGTGAGTTAGAATCCACATGAGCTCCTTTTCTCCAAAAGCCCATGGTGTGTTCCAGATAGATGCTTTGAAATCATTAGCGTTAATACATGGAATATTCCAGAAAAGAAAGTTAATTAGCCTTCAGAATGTATTTTGGGAATATAGTTTTAGAAACAACTACTGTTATAAGGAAAGATAGGAAATACATTTTAAGATACTATTTTGGAGGAAACAGAGGGATCTAGCTAAACGAGTATCTTTTAAAAAAATATTTTAAGTAATCTCTATACCCAACATTGGGCTTGAACTCACAACCCCCAGATCAAGAGTCGTACACTCTACCTACTCAGCCAGCCAGGCGCCCCCAGATAAACAAGGGTCTTAATAGTTGTAACATTATACCAGGGGACATCTCAATGAAATATACACAGATACATAGATAGTTACACTTGAATGATTTCAACATCTCTTTGGTTCAACCTTACTGTAGATCTTGTAATGAAAGAATTTATCTTTAAACGCACCCAGGAGATCACATTAGTCTGAAGTATCCAAACTAGAAACTCCTTCTACAGCCTCCCAAGCAGATGCTCTCTCCTGCTCACAGTGCCTTCCAGTGACAAAGCAGTCCGTTCCACCTTCACTGTTAGAAATGGTTGCATTGAACAGAGTGGCCAGAGTGACTAACATTTCTGTGGAGCAGGGGCTTGGAGGCTGCAGACTGGTTGGGAAGACGGATTGGAAAGCTTGTCTCGACATCGCATGTGCCCAGGAAGCACATGGTTTTTACCTGGAGTGTGTGTTTATTTCACATAGTGTGGGAGTGAGGAAAAGGAAGATCAAAGGAGACTAAAGCACGCATTAGTATCTCCAAAGCTCCCAGAAACTTCCATCTTCCCGGTTCTGTCCTTGGGTGCATGCCACACATGTTTGATTTGTAGAGAGTCACAGTAAAATGCCAAATGGCAGGGGATTTTTGTCATGTTAAAACTAGGTTATACAAAAAAACACATTTACTAAATCATCATGATTTCAATAATATCAATTGTGTTGAGATTGCAAAGAGGGGGAGGGGGAATTCACGTAGCAAGAGATGTTGTCAATCAAAATTAATTAAGAAATTATATATCAATCAATAATCTTCTAAAAAGTCTTGTAATGACCTCTGTTACTCTGTTTACGCATAAATAAGATAATCAACCATGTTACCTATCTGGAGATTAGATCTTTGCCAATTAACTTGACTTAATTAACTCTCTAAGGTGCTGAACTTTAGATGCCTCAGACACTGTACTTTAAGATTATTACAATTGGAGAACTCGCTGAATCTACTGTTCTTTTTATCATTACAATTATATTTACTCATTAGACAAATGAAATTCAAAACTTGAATTCATGTGTGTGGGGGATGAAGAGATTCAAGACAAAAAAAATATGAGCTCAATATAGACAATTGAAATAAATAAAGATTAAAGACTCCTGAGACCAATCTTTGTTCCCTCATTAAAAATTATAGGAAAGGAAGTCAGCTAGCTTCCAGTAACCACATGGGGTGACTTCAGGTGACCAGTTTTAATCATTCTTCTATGTACTGCCCTTCCTTCCCATCTCACAGAGACAATGCCAGAGACGGGAATGTCATTAGCTTCTTCTCCCCATCCCTATTGCCCTGGCATCCCTTCTTCCCACCTCCCATGGAGGGGGAGGCATAGTCCTGCTTGCTATGTAAGGTTCGCCCCTTCAATTTGCTCTGGCTCCCGTCACCATGTCCTCTGCGGGGACCGTGCTTCATCAGACATCCAGTGTCCTTGGATCTTCAGCCCTGCTCTCTCCACGGGCTCCTTCATCTCAGCTGATACAAAGGCTCAGGTCGCCCTGATCTGACAATGAATAAACGACACCTTCCTCTCGCCCTTCCAGTCTCGCCCTGTTATGCTGCATCTTGACATATTTCCCTGTACTCCTTGCGTCCCCTTTCTCAACAGCCCATCACGCCTCAGCTGGCGGGAGTTTGGCTTCCGCTCACCTCAGCACCTGCTGCTGCTCCCACAGAAGTCTTAGTGACTTCCTCATCCAATGTCCACTTCTCAGTCCTAATCTTACTTTTTTTAAAATTTATTTATTTTGAGCGAGAGCACAAGTGGGGGAGGGGCAGAGAGGGAGAGGGAGAGAGAGTGTCCCAAGCAGGCTCCATGCTGTCAGCTTGCAGTTGGACACGTGGCTCAAATTCCCGAACTGCGAGATCATGACCTGAGCTGAATTCAGATGCTCAACCAACTGAGCCACGCAGGCGCCCCAGTCCTAATCTTATCTTTTAAATTCAGGTGGGGGGTGCCTGGGTGACTCAGTCCGTTGAGTGTCCAGCTCCTGATTGCAGCTCAGGTCACGATCTCACGGTTTGTTAGTTTGAGCCCGTTGTGGGGCTCTGTGCTGACAGTGCGGAACCTGCCTGGGATTCTCTCTCCCCCTCTGCCTGGGATTCTCTCTCCCTCTCTACCCTTCTCTGGCTCACATGCTCGCTTTCTCTCTCTCTTTCTCTCTCTCAAGATAGATAAACTTAAAAAAGCAAGTTTAAATTGAGGTGAAATTCGAATTAACATGAAGTTAACCATTGTAAACTGAACAATTCCGTGGCATTTAGTGCGTTCACATGTACAACCATCGCCTCTAATCTCAGAACATTTTCCTGTAGGTATTAATCCGTCACTCTTCTTCCCCTCTTAGCCCCTGGTGACCACTAACCTGCTTTCTGTCTCTAGGGATTTGCCTGTTCTATACATGTTATATAAATGGAATCACGCAACATGTGGTCTTTTTGTGACAGGCTTCTTCCACTTTGCATAATGTTTTCAAGGTTCATCCACATTGTAGCACAGTTCAGTGCCTCAATACTTTTGAAGCGTACATAATATTCCATTGCATGGATATGCCACTTTTTGCTTATCTATTCATAAGCTGATGGGTATTGAGGTTGATCCAAATTGATGGCTAGTCCTCCTCTCATTTGACCTTTTGGAGACGTGGGATGCTGCTCGTCTCCATCATAAATCCTTTCTTCCCTTGACCACTGAAGTGGACCACTCTTCCAGCTTCTCTGACTACTGTCTTCACATCCTCTCTCTTACGGGCCCCTTCAGTGCAGGGGCTCCCATGAAACAAACCTCTCTGTCCTTCTTTCTCACTCTCTGTGCCCCGAATCCACAGTACCAACTACCGATGGCCTCTGTGAAAACTTTGTCTACTTCTGGTAGACATCAAGGTGCACTATTCTCAGGATGTGAACAAAAATGAAACAGGACTACTGTGGACCCCAATATGCACACCACATTTAGGGTAGCTGCGCAACACTTCATGCTGACTCCCAAGCTCCCGCCACCCAAGAAAAGCCAGATAATGGGAAAGACATAAGGATCTGGAACCAAATGCCTCTCATAATACTCTCCCCACCACTGGCCCATTTTCAACCCTTCAAACCACATATACACAATATCAATTCAGTGGGGAAAGAAGGCAAAGGATGCATGTCATGTGGACAGAACAATTGGTTGACTCCATTTTTCATTTTTCAATCTATTGCTTTGTTGTCAAGCACAGCTTCAGTGCAAAGTTTTAGCAGCAGGAGGAAGGCTCCATTGCAGGAATTCATGCTTTTGTTATTTTCTCTTTTCCCCACCTCAAACGGACTCACCTTTGGCTAAAAGAAATATAAAACCAGCAAATATTGACTCAAAAGACTATGCAATTTACATCTTAATGCGGAATAATAAGTCTTATTGTAGTTCTCAGCAGAACTATGTATCCTGGCACGTTATTGTTTTTGACTTCCAATTTAACGCTATTTTTGCCTTGTGATTTGAACAAGTAACAAAGATCAGTGCTTTAGGTTTTGTGGCGGTAGAGCCGGACAGCGTTCGTATCAACAGGCTCTCTTTAAGCTTCTGGTGGCTCCCCAGGGGCTGAAAAGGACAAGAAGCATTAGGAAGCTGTCAGTTTTTCAAGAGAAGTCTTTCTGTTGTTATTAGTAAACTAACTAGAAATCATTCATTCAACATTTAGCAAGCATTTATTGACTGTCTACCATGTGTTCCCATAGCCCTGCTGGCATGCATCCCTAGCACTGCAATTAACACATTGAATAGAAATTCTGTTAACTTCTCTATTTCTCCTCCTTACACTGTGAGCTTCTCGGGGTAGGAACTATGTCTTGTTGGTTACTGTATCTCCCGTGCCTGGCTAAGAAGAAGTGTTCATTCATTCATTCATTCATTCAAGAAATCAATAGCAAGTTCCTGAGTGCCTACCATGTGCCTGGCATTGTTCTACACACTGGAGATTCAGCAATGAATAAAACGGATAAAAAAGTCCTGCTTCTTCTGGTGTTTATGTTCTCAGTGTATGTGTGTGTGTCGGCGGGGTGGGGGGGACAGGTAGAAAATAAACAAGAAAGTAAAATGTGTAGTATGTTAGATTATGACAAGAGCTATAGGTAAAATAAAGGGGATACGGAGTGCGGGCCAGAAGAAGGTTGTAGTTTTAAATAGAGTTATCAGGGAAGGTCTTACTGAGAAGGTGACATTTGAGCAAAGATCAGAAAGAGCAGAGGAAGCCATGCGGGTATCTGTGGGAAAGGTATTCCAGGCAGAAAAAACTTGGAATGTAGAGTCTTAATAGGTGATTGTAGGAGTGGGAGTTTTACTCCTAACAGAGCTAGGAAGCCATTGGAAGGGAGTGAAGGATCAGGAGGTCAGTTTGGGTTATGTGAAGTTTAAGATACCTACTAGATACCCAAGCAGGAGTGTTGGGCAGACAGGTGCATGTATGAGCCCAGAGTTCAAAGGAGAGGTCTAGCACAGAGACTGATATTTGGGAGCAGTTGGCATATAGGTGGTCTTTCAAGGCCTGAGATTTGCTGACAGCAGCATGGAGATGAGTGCAGGTGGGGTAAAGATACAGGATGGAAGAAAGAGGTGAACCAGCAAAGGAGAGTGAAAGGGAATGGCTAGTAAGGGGGGATGGAAACTCAGGGCAGTGTGGTGTCCCAGACACGATTCATGATTCAGAGATGGAACTGATCCACTGAGTCATATGCCTCTGACAGGTCAGCAAAATAAGGACCAGGAGTTGATCATTGGGTTTAACAAAGCGAAGGTCAGAGGTGACCTCGACAAAAGCCTTTCCAGTGGAAGGGAACAGCTAATATGAGTGGAGAATGAGAGGCAAGAAAGTGGAGATGTGTGTATAGGCAATATTTTGTAGGAGATTTTACTGTACAGAGGGGCAAAGAAACCTGGTGGTTGCTAGAGAGGGATGGTTTTTCCTTAACTGGGAGAAATCATGACATGTGTGTATGCTGATGGGCATGATCCAGCAGAGAAAAGAAAACCACTGAGAAGGGAAAAATGTAATGCTCGAAGGAGTAACTCTCACCGACAGCCCCAGTAGGAACTTCCTTTTTTTAAAAAATGTTTATTTATTTTGAGAGAGAGAGAGAGACAGAGAGAGGGGGGGGGGGGGAGCACAAGCAGGGGAGGGGCAGAGAGAGAGGGAGAGAGAGGATCCCAAGCAGGCTCTGCGCCATCAGCATGGAGCCCAATGGGGGGCTTGATCTCATGACCATGGGATCATGACCTGAGCCACCCGGGTGCCCACCCCCCAATAAGAACTTCCAACACTAGTTGTTTGCATCCCTGAAATGGGACTAGTGGAACTCTCTAAACTGTAAGCTCCACAGGGCCAGGCCTGGCACGCACGGGAAGAGCTTAACAGTTATTTGTTGAGTGAGTAACTTGCTTCTAATTATTTGATGAGGAAAAGCCTCAATGCTTCAAGATGGGCAAAGTAGTACCACAGACTTTTGACAATTAAGTGGAATGTATCCTAACGTCCGAAGTTTGATCTTCAGTAACATACCGTGTGTTCTAAGTACACGTTGTTACCTTTATGCATAATCTAAAGGTGCCAGGTAAGTGGAGGTTTGGGACACCCCTAGGCAGCACCAACATGTCATAAATGTGCCTTGAGTCTATACTCACCACCTAGAAAATGATGGTTTGGGAGGCCACAGCCATTGCTGGGGAACTGTTAAGGAAGTGTTATGTAAACACATGTTAAATCAAAGTTGCAGCTTAAAGCTGTTGGGAGAAGGTGGAGGTTTCGTTCTTTGAGTAAAGTGGAAAATCACCTCCTTCTAATTAAAGACAACTGGTGATGGAGAGTTTTCGATTCTTAGCACAAGATGTATTATAATGGTTTTTTTTTCTGTAATTAATTCTAAAAGCCAGTGACTGAAATAGGAGAGGATTATCAGCTCCTAAAATTACCCTAGGAAGGTCCTGAAAACAAGCTCCTCGGAGGAGGCTTCAAGACAGGCAAGAGACATTCCAAACAAAATGTATATTCAACTTAATGAATAATTTGCTCCCAAGTGATCTTTTTACATTTTTATGTTTTGTGCCAGGTATGGTGATACATAAATGAGTAATACGCAGGTCTCTGCCCTGAAGGAGTTCACGGTCTAATAGCGGAGACTATCCAGGAAAATAGATGATTAGGACAGCAGTTAAGGGATGATATAACGGCGTGGTTAAGGAGCATGTAGGAGAAGGACACCTGGGTGGCTCAGTCAGTTAAGCATCCGAACCTCGATTTTTGGCTCAGGTCATGATCTCATGATTCATGAGTTCAAGCCCCACATCAGGCTCTGCGCTAAAAGCGTGGAACCTGCCTGGGACTCTCTCTCTGCCCCTCCCCCACTCGGTCTCTCTCTCTTTCAAAATAAATAAATGGACATTAAAATAAAAAGGAGTATCTGTGAGAAACACCTAATCAACTTGAGGAGGGGGGCGAAGTTAGATTTGGTTGTGTTTTATGGAAAATGTTAAATAAATCCCGAATGAAAAAGAAACATACGTGAAACCCGTGTCCCCATAACGCGGCTTCAACAGTTCTTAACACCCCGCCAACTGTCTTTCCATGCATCCCCTTCCCCTTACTTTTTTTCCTGAAGTATTTCAAGCCATATCACAGACATTACACCATTCCACCTGTAAATACTTTATTATGCTTCTTGAACTCACTAGAAGGACTTTTTAAAAAACATGGCCGTCATCACACTTAGCACAATCAACCATAAGGAAGGCTTCTTAAGGAAGGTGACTTCTGAATGCGTGCCTAGAGAACAAGTCGGTGTAAGCCAGGAGAAGACAAAGGCATAGCGGGCCGAAGGGGACTATGAGGCCTTGAGACGGGCAGAGAGCCTAGCCTGGCTTCTGTGGAAAACCGCAGGTAGTTCAGTGACTGGCGCAGGAGGGTGGGGGCGACATTGGCCCTGGGCCCAGCCTCTCATTCATACTATCTTGCTTAATCTTCACAACAATGAAACTACAAAGGTACATGTAATTAACTCCAAACAAGACAGGGAAGCTTTGAGATGTTAAATAATTGGCCCACCTATGATTCTGCAGCTAAACAAATAAAGGGCTGGATTGGGAAGGCAGGTCCCTCAGAGTCCCTGGGTGCCTCACCGTGCCACCATCCTGTCCTTACAGATGTTTGCGATTATCCACATCTTCAAGGGGTTGTCCCTTCACTCTTGTTCTAGACAATTGCCAACTTTACCAATTAATGGTTAACTGATTTGCTTCTTAAATTGCTAAAGTGAGGTGTTTTTCGGAGGGGGGTGGGGAGGCAAGGTTTAGTTGGGCTTAAAGCAGTGGAAATTCACAGCAGGACTCGTGCTTATAATAGATGAATCTTTCGTAGTTCAAGCAACATGAATTTAACTGAGTCATCTGCTGTCACTGGATACTAGCGTACCCTAATTGCAAGAAAAGCATCTAGAAGTAAAAAACAGTCTCCTGAGTGCTGAACTTGCAAAGCTCAGTGCCAAAGCCACGGTGAGCATCACAGACGTAAGAACCCCCTCATCTCCCTTCTTGAGAAATTCCAGTATTTGCTGATGCAGATATCCTAAGGTAAGAAAAGGCTAATTATTATGTTTTTATGAGAACTGAATTTTGTATTTAATTAACAGATTAAGTTATTCCCCGTTGCTAAGAGGCTGTGTTCTCAATGAAACCAAATATTATGACAATTGCCAAGTTTATTACAAGTTTATTGTATGAATGCTAACAGTCTATTTTACAGAGTTCCCTGTCCCCGCCTCCCCCACCCCCATTGGTTTCTGCCTCAAGCCCAGGTTTTAGGTATCACAATTTACCTGCCATTTTAGTTTGGCAGTTCTGTAATTCCCAAGGGATGCATTTAGCGTCAGGTTTCTGCTTTACGGAGTGACGCCCCAAAGCCTGGCAACCTACGACTGTCGGTTGCGTTCAGGGAATTTCCCCCACACTTCAATGGCTGTGGCAACAGAACCAAAAGAGAGAAGGCAGAGCATGGTTGGGCCCCTTCCTCTCTTTGTCACGCGCCAGCAGGATGTGGCAGCCGAGGACGTGGTCTCTGGCCACAGACAGTCATGGGTCCACACTACACACGTGTGGAACTATGGGACAGCACGCGTGAGCACGGCACGGTGGGTACAGGTCAATACTTTTTCCAGAGCTACCTGGGTTTGACACCCGGTTCAAGTCCTCCTTGGCTATATGTGCTATCTCAATTGCCTGACATCCCCACGCCTGAACTTCCACAGCTGTGCACACTAGGGCCGATAATCGTAGTGTCTGCCCCACGGATTTGTGGCAAGGATGGACTGAGCGCACGGCGAATACACATTAGCGTCTATTCAGTTCCAATGTCCCACATCAGAGGGCAGAGAGTATTTGGTGACCGCTGAAAACCTAAAAGGTCGCAAAAGTGTGCTGTGCAAATATTGAAACAGATCAGAACTCTGCCTGCTCGCGGAGGGGGTTGGATTGCAAACCCTTCACAGTAGTGGCCCCTACCCAACAGTAGCTGGCTGTGAGAGCCAGCTTACGGAGGAGACGCCTGTCACGCCTGTGTCGCAGTGGCTCCTGAGGTGGACAGGCCCCAAGACCTTCCAGGCCAATGTCTGTACTCTTGGAGTTAGAGTAGCTCGGTTTCAGACAAGAGTCCCATAAAATCAGCCCATCTCTCCAGCCGTGGGAAACTCCCTGGGGCTGGGGGTGGGTATACTGAGGTTAGAGAGAACGCAGACTGCAGACGTAATGTCAGCAGTCTGGTGAAGGGACCCCTGAGTGCTACATTGAAAACAGCTACTGCAGTATTTTGAGGCCACCTCCTCATACTCTAGTGGTATTAAGAGCCTTCCAGATACCTTTTAAAACTTGATTTGAAATAAAAAAGTCTGCTCTGTCTACAGAACAGACGTTGATAGAGCCAAATACCACCTGAACATTAAACAGAGCCCAACGGGAACTTACTTAGTCCTCATTTAGGCTGAAGGGAAAGACAAGAAGACGGATGGGCCAGAAGAAAGAGAAGAAGCAAAATGATGAGAAAGGAAGGAGCAGAGGAGGGGAAGAAATAGAAAGGTATTTGGACGAAAGTGTGGATAAGATCCTGGCCAGAGAAATGGACCCAAGAAGCCACACAGATACCAGCTGCATGGTGTCGGGAAGCATATCAGCTTGAGAGCAAGAAAGCCCCCTTAGATTTCATCGAGTCAAACCCAATCATGTTACAGATGGGAACACCGAGGCCTGCCTGCTCATGGCCACACAGGGAGCCGGTGGGAGAGCTGGGGGCAGAAACCCTGGCCATCTGCCTTCCTACCTGCAGCTCTGGAAATTTTTGCCCCTTTCTGGGTGCAGATTTTCTTTGGAAATGAGAATATTTTCCTCCGAGAACATCTACATTGAACTGCAGGTACCTTTGTGCCACTTCCTGCCCCAGGGGTCAAGCCCTCATTGCACGTTGTGCTTTATAAGTGAAATTGAATTCCCTGGTGTGCCTGGGGTTCTTTGGGAGGCCAGGAGGTGGAGAAGGGCTCTACCGAAGCCCTGGAAATAATAGTCAAGGACCCCTACTGACCTCAGAGAATCAAAGAAAGCCCTGGATCTTCTGCGACTTTATCGGAACACATTAAAAATGAAAATTGCGATTTCTTCTGAGAAAATATTGCTGTTTTCTAGTTTTATTAAAGGGCAACTTCCTCTTTCCTGATACGCATGCCGGTGCCGTGGAGTGATGAGTTGTCCCATTAATACTCAGTGACCTGGGAGAAGAAAAAGATAAAGCTCCTTTCAAAGTGGCCCGGATGGATTCCCTTGAGATACAGAATAATTTCACAACGTAGACAAAAGCAAATATACTCTGCTGCTGGCTATAAATAATCATACCCTCATTGCACCCACAAAGACGTTTCTTTGATGAGCTTACTGACCACCCATCTTGTCTCTGAATTTCCTTCCTTCGCTAATGAGCAACCCACACCCACGCGGGAACACCCCCTACTTGTGGTCCAGGCCTTTGGCTCGGTGGCTTTCGTTCATCCTTATGAATTTCAGTACTATCTTACAGTACAAACAAGATCACTATCAATTTGTTTGATGTCCCCTGCAAGCAGCTATAGGACATTATTAATTCACTCCCAAGACCTTTCCCCTCTCACTCTCAGGGATATAAACAGAGTTATTCTAAACCATTTGCTGTGTTTTGACATTCTTTTCAGAATAATTACCCAAACGCATCCACAAGAGTAAAGGAGGACATAAAAGATAAGACTGCCAGGGTTTAAGTCAAAGATCACTTAAAATATCCAGCACTTGTCAAAAATAATATTTAGAAAAAAGAACTCCCAGAAAATATTTTTGTGCTCATTTCCACTAGACTGTAAAGGTCAATGGGCCAGACCCCACGTTGTGCAGTAGGTTCAGAATAGAGAGCTAGGCATCCAGTTGTATATGAATAAAAGAATGTAACGCATCAAGAAGTATATTTTTCTTTTGATGAAAACATAAAAAAATAAAGTATCCCAAAGATAACAGAGTTGGAGCAGTGAGTTTGACACCACATGACAGAAGTCACTAAACAACTTCACTGTCAGAAACTCAATTAAAGGAATCGTGCCAGCCCCCCGCCCCCAATTTGCCTGGTAGGTGGTGCCGGGTGGCGGAGCCGGTTAGCAAGTAGGGGCTGAAATTTACACCTAAACAATCAGACTCTAGGGTCTGTGCTCTTAATCAGGGACACTATGACAAATGGGAATTTGAGGAAGCTTGGGGATGGAGTGTGTAGTCACTCAGAAGATACTCCCCACCCTGTCCACTAGCCCTAAGAAGTATACTGGCTGGCAGAGATGGTGGGTGGGAAGAGTTAGGAGAGAGTATTCCAGTTCTTGGTTCTGCCCTTTATTACCTTCTCATTCAAGTATCTGAAGTCAGTCTGCAGATATGACATCCTCGAAGTGCATTTGATTGGCATCTCTTTGATAAAGAGAGCTTCAAAAATCCACAGATTTTATAGGATACTGCTGTGGATTGAATGGTGTCTCCCCCAAAGGTAAGGTGAAGTCCCAGCCCCTCATACCTACGAATGTGACCTCATTTGGAAATAGTCTTTGCACACGTAACCAATTTAAGATGGGGTCCTATTGGATTAGTGTGGACCCTAATCCGATGACTGCTGTCCTTATAGGAAGAGGGGACTGTAGGCAAAGAGACACAGGCACACAGAAGGGGAGGCCACCTGATGATGGAGACAGAGATTGGCGTGATGTATCTGCAAAACAAAGATGCTGGCAACACCAGAAACTAGAAGAGGCGGGCGTTTTTCTTCTCCTGAAACCCTCAGAGGAAGCATGACGCTGCCAACACCTTCATGTCAGACTCCTAGCCTCTAGAATTGCGAGACAACAAATTTCTTTTGGGTAAAGCCACCAAGTTTGTGGCAGTTTGTTACTGACAACCCTGGGAAGCTAATACAGACACTATTGCTCTGGCTTGCCTTATGGACCAAAGTTAGTCTCCCACTGAACAAAAATTATTTTGGCTCTTTTGCTGATTTTACGAATGGAATGCTAATACCAATCCAGTCTGGATGGACACCCGAAATGGGTAACCATGCCATTTTTCAAAAACCCCTAGGGTGAAGCTTTAATTATGTTATATTGTTTACTCAAAATAAACTATAGATATCCACTGTGTAGACTGGACATTCAAGCTCAAGTATCTGTCATTTGTGAAATTAACTCCACAGGCCCCACTTGACTTATCATTTTATATTGCTCTGCTTCTTTAGATTCTAGTTTCTACCCTTCCCCATTTGCTCACAGATCTTTGGTAATAACAGTCCCAAACACCTATTATTTCCTTTAAAAAGTGTTCTCTTCATTAACATCAAGTAGTTCATATCACTATTCCAATAGATTTGCATTTTCTACTGCTGTTGATAAAAGGACGTGCTTATCTATTTCACACATTACAACCAAAAATTGGAAAGCAACAGTTAGTGTATCACTTTATAGCCAGTAGATCCTCGAATTTCGTGATCGTAATCTGGTTATTATCTGAAATGTATTTAAACACACACACACACACACACACACACACACACACACACGTGTGCGCGTCCCACCTTATCTTTTATATTGCAGCCAAGAAGCTAGCTTTATTATTCAGTGTAACTTTCTGGGTTAGCAAACCAAAGATCCTGCTTGACTGAACCTGATTAAGTGGCTTGATTAGTGGCTTTTCCACAGATGAAAACATTGCCCAAACTCTGCCTATGAAAGGTATGTTCTTATGAAAGTGGATGTGATACCCAAATTCTTAACTGATGGCTTTCATCGGGCATCTATAGAATTAGCTCTACAAAAAGCTGCAGTCAAGGCTCCCAAGGTCATATCTGATCCAACATATCTCCACCTGCTTGCTGGGGAGTTTCCCTGACCTAAAACCCCAGCATTTTAATCACTGTGCAAAGTTCAATATCTAACACAAAGGTGTTCATCCAGAAGTCTCCCATTAAGTAAGAACATGTTACCAGAGAGGATAAGGAAGATTCTGAGTCATATGTTCTCTAGCTTTCTCTTATCCACATATTAGGATGAATTGGAAAGGATCCCCAGCGGGTCCTGGATGATGATACTGAGGGTGAAAAGAGAGGCACAGTTAGTAATAAACTGACAACGTCTCTTCTGGAATGGCCTATTTCCCCACCAGAACTCTACCTCTCCCCTTGCCACAGACTCACATGATGAACCCTAAACCTGACGTTACGACTCCAGAGCTGTGCTGCATAGACCACTGCACAGTAAGGTAAAGATGAAGACCTTAGGCTTTTGCAGTGAGACTGATTCAGACCTGAGTTCTGTCTCTGCTATTTATTGGCTGTGTGACCCAGGGCAAGTTACTTGACCTCTCTGAACATTCAGTTTTTCATTTGTACAATGTGGATGATGAAACTGCCCTAATAAAGTTGTTGTGAGGATTAAATGACCTAATGCTTAACACATTGTCTTGTACATACTAGGCAATCAGTATTAGCTAGTATTAATGAACCCAAACCAAGCAAATTAACATTTGCTTCTGGCGGTCAGTCACTGAATAGTGGACTGGATGGTTGATGAATTGATCCAGTTTAGCCCCTGAGAAGTCTCAGGTAAACTTACCCTCAGTTATTTGTGGGCCAGTGATATCACCTTACTAATCAAGCAGGACATTGAGTTGCCTAATTCACTAGTATGAAATGTAACTGCTAGCAATTAGCCACAGTCTAGGCGGACAGAATGGTTGGCAAGGTTCCAGAAAATTCCAGCAAATACATTTGTCTGATTGTACCTGTGGAGGAGGGTTATACCTGTGTAGGGGAACCCAAAGATTTTACTGTATTTACACTCTTTGATGTCCTGTCCATACTTAAAGAGTATCCTGGCGCGCCTGGGTGGCTCAGTCGGTTAAGCATCTGACTCTTGGTTTCCGGTCAGGTCATGAGCTCATGGTTCGTGAGTTTGAGCCCCGTGTCAGGATCTGTGCTGACAACATGGAGTCTGTTAGGGATTCTCTCTCTCTCCCTCTCTCTCTGCCCCTGCCCCTGCTCATGCACACTCTCTCTTCGAAAATAAATAAACTTTTTAAAAAAGTATCCTGCATGACTCTGAGATAGCCTTCCAGATTGTTGGGTGCCTTCCTCTTCTAGACCACACAGACCTAGAAACATTGTGGAGATTTTTTTTTTCTTATTAAGGTAAATGATCTGAGACAGAACCCTCAAGAAGCTCCAAATGAGGAAAGAAAAGGTCCAACTAAGATACCAAAGTGTTTGGTATTCAAAGCCAAGGATGTCAATAGTGAGAAAGAAGCTAACATACACACATTCAGAGAGGAAGGCAACCAGCTTGGGGAAAGGTCTAGAGGTCAAGGACGCCTGGCTTCAAGTATTTGAAGGGTTTTTAAGTGGGAGAGGGAGTAGACCAGCTGTGATTTATTCCAGAGGGACCAGAAGGTAGAAGGGCTGGGGAGATAGATTTGATAAGACTAGGTTGTTCGACTATGTGGTGAGCTCCCCATTGATGAAGATGTCCAAGCAGAGGCTTGATGACCAAATCTTAGGGAGTCTGGGGAAAGAATTTTTTCCTTTAGAAGATATGGTTCCAGATAACAGTTAAGCGTCCTACCTCTAAGATGACATTACCCAATGATTCTGGAAAAAACTAGAGAATTCATATTTATTATTTCATTATTTTAGGAGGCCCCCATTAGGTCCTAATTCACCTTATGGATAATTCTATGTAGTCTCCCCCTGCCCCCCTCCCCACCAAAATGATGAACTAATCACAGGAATAAGTTTAACATATTTATATCTATTAAGGCATAGTTATTCATTCCAGTCTAAATTACTTTTTTAAACAAGTAAATAGTCTATAACTAGTACTGGGATTATACAAAGAGTATAAGCTATTTGCAGATATGTGCAATAGGAGGAAGAAAAATATGCCCTAATAAAATTACAGCTCATAAGTTTCAACATTAAAAACCCTGATTTAATTTTATAATCCATCCTTATGAAGTCACTGAAGATTTGTAAGCCTTTGCCTAATGAGGATCTACAGTATAATGGCCATAGCACTCTGAGGATGGAGAGGCAATGTACCTCGAAAAACATTTCAAAATCCATTTAATTATATCAGGCCCAACGACAAGCATTTATGAATGCACACATCAGAAAGCGGAGGTGTGATTTGGGGTCACATATCATCAGCTGAGTAGCAGAAACAAAGCTAAGTAAATTTCTGCTTGGCTTCTCAAATTAGCAGTTTAATTCAAGTTTTGGTTTTCTCAAGGAGTAAACCTATGGTGCAATACTATCTCTGCTAAATTAATTGCCTAATTTCTAATACTGAGTCCTTATAACTTTTTCAAGGGTAGTAGATATGCCATCCATATATCTGTGGAGACCCATGACAGACAATAGAGACTCTGCTGTTCACTCAAGCAAAGAGGATGGGTCCGACAGCATCCCACACTTCCTACACACTGCTGTTTGCACCTTAGGTGTTATAAACTGAATACTAATTAGGTTTTAACACTTGTAATTAGATGGCTATTCATGCTGCTGTAATGTACTTTTCCTTCCCAAATTTGGTTTCATAGTTGTCACTTTCCAGATCATTACCTGAGTTTTAGCGGCATCATCGATAACTTCCTACAGCCTCCACTGTTGGCCAATGCTTATGAGTTGAATGAACCAACTCTTCAGAATCCAACCACTTCTGGTTTATTGCACGAGCCTCCTAAACTGGTCTCGCTTCTTCTATCCTTGATCACTTACAGTCTTTTCTCAACACAGCTGCACGGGCATTCTCTTAAAATCAAAGTCAGATCAAGGCCTTCCTCTGCACAGATCCCTCCAGGGGCTCACCAGTTCACTCAGAGTAAAAACCACAGTCTTGTGTAAGGCCTGAACTAGTAGGTCCTATACAGCCTTGTCCCTCCATTCTTTCTCTGGCTGCCTCTCTCCCTACTCTCCCCTTCGTTTGCCCTACCTGTCAACTAACCTCCTTACTATTCCCATGCCTGGAATGCTCCTGCCTTAGAGCTTTTGTACTGGTAAAGCTTTTGCAGCACCAAGAATGATCTTCTCCCAAATATTGGCATGACTAGCTCCCTCGTGTCTTTTCTCAAATATTACCTTGATTAACCTACTTGAAATTACAGCCGCACCTTCATTATCCTCCTCTTCTTTATACTTACACATAAATCCAAATGCAAAACAGATTTTTAAAACTACAAAATTCTGATACAAGAAATTTTAAAACCTAAATAAATGGAGAGACACACTATGTTCATGGAGTGGAAGACTCTACATGGTAAAGATGTCAACGCTCCCCAAACTGATATACAAATTTAACACAATTCCTATCAAAATCCCAGCAGGATCATTCTGTAGATTACAGACAAAAGGATTTTAAAATATATATGGAAAGGTAAAGGAACTAGAACATCCAAAACCATTTTGATAAAGAAGAACAAAGTGGAAGAATCATTCTACTTGATTTTAAGACCTATAACGCTACAATACTCAAGACAGCATCGTACTGGCAGAAGAATAAACACACGGATGAATGCAACAGACTAGAGAATCCAGAAAGAGACATACAGAGGTATGACTCACTGACTTTTAACAAAGCAACACAAGCATTCAACGGAAGAAGGACAGTCTTTTGATCAAATGGTGCTGATGCAATTGGACATCCGCAGGCAAAGAAACAAAACCTCAGTCTAAACCTCATATCTAATTATCCTCAAAATGGATAACAGATTTAAACATACAATGTTAAGACCATACAACGTTTAGCTGATAACATAGGAGAAAACCTTCACGACATGGGGTTAGGAGAGAAGTTCTCAGACGTGGCAAAAGTCGGTAGAGCGTGTGACTCTGGATCTCAGGGTCATGAGTTCAAGCCCCACATTGGGCGTGGAGCTTACTTATAAATACATACAGGCATACATATGTACATACATAAATACATCAATGAATGAATAGATACATAAATGTCTGTTAAAAAAATAAAATTATTTCAAACCACAAGTTTTTAAAAACATATTGAAAGTACCAAGTGCTGACAAGGATGCAGAACAATCACTCATACATTGCTGGTGAGAATTTAAAATGTTACAGACATTCTAGAAATTAGTTTGACAGTTTCTCATGAAATTAAACATACATTAAACATACAGCCCAATAATTGCATTCATGGGCATTTACCCCAGAAAAATGAAAATGAATATCCACACGAAAGCCTGTGTATGGATGTTTATAGAAACTCTATTAATAACAGCCCAAACTGAAAGCAAAACCCCCATGTCTTTGAACATGTAAACGATTAAAGAAACGGTGGTCCATTCATACCATGGAATACTATTCAGCAATAAAAAGGAATGGTCGATTGGTACACACAACAATTTAGATGGATCTGGAGGAATTTATGCTGAATGAAGAAAGCCAGTCTCTAAAGGTTACAGCCTGCATGTATGTATTTTTATATTTTAATGATATTCTTGAGAAGAGAAAACTAAAACCATAATAATGGAAAACAGATTGGGAGTTGCCAGGGGTTAAAGGTGAGGTGATGGAACAATTCTGTATTTTGATTGTGGTGATGGTTATATGAACTTATAAATGGTATAAAATTCATAGACCTATCTACCAGTCAATTCTACTGGATGTTAATTCTAAAATACATACATACATACATACATAAATAAAGCCAGATACCAAAGATTAGTGCACTTTGTATATTACTGTATCCATGTCATAACTCAATGCAAAAATGAAGAAATTGCAGAAGAATTTAAGTTAAGTCATGAGGGGCACCTGGCCAGCTTAGTCGGTAGAGTGTGCAACTCTTGATCTTGAGGTCATGAGTTCGAGCCCCATGATGGGTATAGAGCATACTTTAAAAATAATAAAGTTAAGGGGCGCCTGGGTGGCGCAGTCGGTTGAGCGTCCGATTTCAGCCAGGTCACGATCTCGCGGTCCGTGAGTTCGAGCCCCGCGTCAGGCTCTGGGCTGATGGCTCAGAGCCTGGAGCCTGTTTCCGATTCTGTGTCTCCCTCTCTCTCTGACCCTCCCCCATTCATGCTCTGTCTCTCTCCCAAAAATAAATAAACGTTGAAAAAAAAATTTAAAAAAAAATAATAAAGTTAAGTGATGAATAAATATAAAAGCCAAATACATAAGACTGTGTCAGGTGTATTTTTCCTGTTGATTTCTATTTATTGCAGTGAGCTGATTGCAATACTTTGAAATAAGTTTAGACTTTTGGCCCAAGGTGTTGTCAAAGTTTTAAAATGTTCCATACGTGCCCCAAAAGAATGTGAATAATATAGTTGTGGATTCTAATATTTTCCATGTAGTCCATTAGGTCAAGTTTGTTTAAAGTGCTGTTCAAATATTTCACTATTTTTCTTTAAACTGAGGTGGAGTGTATGTCTCATTGTAGAATTATTTGTAGGCAATTTTCAGGATGAACATGAAGGTCATTTCTTCCAGAAGGATCTGCGTTTGCTTCTGCCAGGTGCTTGGGGGCATTACCGGTCCAAGACCACCGTCAGTATAGTACACAGCTTGATGTTTCTTTGACAACCCATTAATGCCAACATAGGCAATGCCAACTGCCTATGTACAATTTCACATGAGGACAGACTCATGGCTACAATTCTCAGTGACAAGTTTTTCTTCTTTTATTTCTTTTATTTCCAGTCCTCTTGTTAACTCTGAAGGAGAATACCTTCGGTTCCTACTGTCTACCAGAGTATAATTCTTTGGGGTCCAAGTTTAATATGGGAGAGAGTCTTCTATTAGTTTCTTTCTCTAGGGCATGCCTTGGGTTTTCTTTTCCACCCCCTTACCCTGGGAGGCCACCACAGCTGAAAAGCCAAGTTCGCCTGGATTGGCAGAACACTTCAGTTCCCATTTCCCTTGAATTTTGACCTGCTGGTACTTTAATAGCCTGCTATTTCTTTCTTGCTTTTGGGCAGTTTGAGCACATTTGGCCTACCCAGTGTTTTAAATTTTCATGGGGGTGTGTGTGGGAGAGGTTCTGACTAAGCTTAAATGGAAGTTCCCACCTCTGCTGCAATTTCCTTCTTTATCTCCCCCTCTCTCCCTCCAGACCACAAGTTACTTTGTGTCCCTAGTGCTTGTTCAGAACCCGATCACTAAAAATAAATACCCAGCACAGGGGTGGCCGGGTGGCTCAGTTGGTTATGTGTCTGACTCTTGGTTTTGGCTCTGGTCTTGATCTCGTGGTTCATGGGATTGAGCCCCACATTGGGCTCTGCGCAGACACCTGGGAGCCTTCTTCAGATTCTCTGTCCCTCCGCCCCTCAAAAATAAACATTAACTAAATAGATCGATAGATCAATAGATCGATAGATAATACCCAATACATTCTAGGACAACGAATTGCCAAAATAATTTCAATCCAAAACTGTGAGAGCAAGCCTCCTGACTGGAGGCCAAATATTCTTTCCACTGCACCATGCCGTGTCTTCCAGCTCAACACTGCCCATCCCAGGACTAGTCCCTGCATCTGCAAGAAGAGGGTGGGAGACCTCCGGCTAAAGCAGACCTCAACATCTGAATCAAGTTCACGTCTTGGCATGTCAATCACTGGCACTTTCTGCTTAGCCCAGCTCACTTCTATGCCTGTCCTGAGTTCTGACACCTTCCCGTCCACTTAGCCTATGCCTTGTCCACCTAGATTTCCCACCTCCTGACCAATCTCTGGTGCCCAATGCCAGACCTCTGTTTGAAACACCCAGCTCTTCTGTTACCTAAGGGGCAGCCATTTGGCCGGGGCTGGATGGGTATTGTGACGGCTTTGCTCCTCACACGTTGGGTCACTGAAGTAGAAGGAGATACAAATATGAACCAACTACGA